>NC_052170.1:17441965-17745712 GCF_902713615.1 Scyliorhinus canicula | reverse complement strand
AAGGTCAAGCCTGGCTCAGCGTAGACCTTAGCTTGTTAATATGCATGAGAAGAGATTAAGCAAATATAATAGATATGTGGCAACCTAATTAAACAGGCTGTAAAGAGGCGATCTGGTATGAATGGGCATGTCTTACAAACGTTATCGAATGCTGAAAGAAGGGCCATAACTGATACCAATACTCTCTCATCAGCCAGTCCACAGATTGTGCTGCATAGACCCACTGCAGGCAAGTTAGCTAGTTGTAATTATGAAGCATTGATATCACCGCTTCGCATCTCGTGGTCATAATTAAAGATACAGAAAGACACCGACGCTGGATGGAGTGTCTTGGGGTCTTTTTCATCTTGTCTGGCTGATGCCAAGTGGAAGCAATCAAGAGTACCAAGCGTTGACCATCATAGAATTTATAGTGCAGAAGGAGGCCATTCAGCCCATCAAGACCTTTTGAACACGAAAGTGCTCCCGACCGAAGCCCACACCTCTACCCAATCCCAGTAACCCAGTAATGCCACCCAATCTTTTTGGACACGAAGGGCAACTTATCACGGCCAATCCACCTAACTTGCACATCTTTGGACTGCGGGAGGAAACCGGAGCACCCGGAGGAAACCCACGCAGGCATGGGGAGAACGTGCAGACTCCGCACAGACAGTGACCCAAGCCAGGAATCGAACCTGGGACCCTGGAGCTGCGAAGCAGCAGTGCTTCCCACCGTGCTACCGTGCTGGCCCCCATCTCCAAAAAAGAGCGAATCGAACCAATTTCCCTTGACATTCAATGGCGTTACCATCACCGAAACCCCCATTATCACTGTTCTGGGAGCTGAACTGGTCAAGCACCCCCCCCCACAATTTACCGGCGACGCGGCTAGGATGGGAAATCCCACTGGTCGGCAGTGGGAATGGAAAATCCCGCTGCCGGCGACGGCGCCCCGCCGAGGAAGACGCGGCTGGCGGGGCGGAGAATTCACCCCGTTCTGACTGACCATCACCTTCCCGAGGGGAATTAGGGACGGGCGACGAATTCTGGCCGAGCCAGCGATGCCCACTTCCCATGGAATAAAAATGGCATAGTGGTGACCTTTTTCGAAGTCCTTAAGATGTGAGTAATCCTGGTGTAACAGGGAGCTATATCTGACTTGCACTGGGCTTTGTTTCATTACCTCATTATCTTCCCTCTGTTGAAGAGTATTAACAACGTTTCCGGGCTCTGTAACTCTAAAGGTAAAGGACGTATGCCAAGGTCCTGCAATGCCTCCTGATAAGGGCAATTGGGATATTTGTTGATATGCTCTCCAAACTCAACATGATGGAGTGAGGTCAACAAATAGAGTAATAGAGTTCCCGAGGGAGAGATCACTGATAGTGTGAGGAAACTAGGCCAACAGTAACACGGATGCAGACAAAAACATGCCATCACTGCATTGAAATAACACCTTTCAGACCATAAGGCACAGTAAAATGTCCCAGGGTGTTTCACAGATCTACTGAAGATATACTCAACATACGACCAGAGCCTTAATCAAAGAGAGAGGGGCAGATATTAATTTACGCCCAGTTAACATTGGCTCCATAGGTTTGGGGAGTCTTAAAGTAGGCAAGGCGGTGAGAGAGGCAGAGATGTTTTGGGAATGAGGAATTCCAGAGGTTAGGGCATGTCCACCCAGCGGAGGAGCGATAGATGTTGAGGAGAGGCCAGGTGGAGCAGATGGATCTTGGGGACGTTCGGACCGGAGGAGGTTACTGAGATGGGGAAGGGCACAGGACCATTGGCTGTGAGGCTGTACTCATTGACAGTGTGAGGGAGTTGGATTGACATCAGTAGCGATACAGTCAGCAAACCCAGGATGCTGTTTGGGAGCCGTCGTGAGGGGGCTGGATGGAAGCATACAAACATGGAAAATAGAAGCAGGAGCAGGCCATTCGGCCCTTTGAGCCTGTTCCGCCATTCATTATGATCATGGCTGATCATCAAGTTCAATATCCTGATCCTGCCTTCCCCCCATATCCCTTGATCCTTTAGCTCCAAGAGCTATATCTAAATCCTTCTTGAAATACACAATGTTTTGGCCTCAACTACTTTCTGTGGTAGTGAATTCCACTCTCTGGGTGAAGAAATTTCTCCTCACCTCTGTCCTCAAAGGTTTACCCCTTATCCTCAAACTATGACCCCTAGTTCTGGACTCCCCCACCATCGGGAGCATTCTTTCTGAATTGACCCTGTCTAATCCTGTTGGAATTTTGTAAGTTTCTATGAGATCTAAACGCCAATAAATGTAATCTTGACCGACTTATCTCTCCTCATATGACAGTCCCGCCGTCCCAGGAATCGCCCTGGCAAACATTTGCTGCTCTCCCTCCAGAGCAAGAACATCCTTCATTGAATCATAGAATCCTTACAGTGCAGAAGGAGGCCCTTCTGCCCATCGAGTCTGCACCGGCCCTCTGAGGCCCAATCCCCCACCCGATCTCCGTAACCCCGCCTAAGGGGCAATCTATCGCTGCCAATCCACCTGACCCACACGTCTTTGGGCATCCGGAGGAAACCCACGCAGACACGTTGGGGGGGGGGGGGAACGTGCAGGCTCTGCGCGGGCAGTCACCCGGGGTTGGAGTTGAACCCGGGAGCCTGGCGCTGTGAGGCAGCAGTGCTAACCACTGTACCCGCCCGTGGCGCCCTCAGATAAGGACGCAAAGAGGACATCAGTACGGCCGGCGGGCGAATGGCCCCCATTGAGATAGCTTTCGTCGATACGTCAAACCCTCCAGGTACCCAGTGTGCGACCGGGGTCAGCTTCCCACGGCAACTCAGCATAAAATTCATAACCCATTACTTGACGATCAGTGCTGCTCAGGCAGCTGATGGATGCCCTGGTCCAACAGCGACATAATGTAGCTTCCTGGGGAACGGAGCATGTTCAACCAATAAACAGACCTCCTCTCGTGAAGCCACTGTTTATTTCAGTACAAGGCTGCTTCCCACAGCAGAGAATGCCAGGATTACTGGTTAATAAAGTCTCATTCACACTTCTCTGGTCACTGGCCCTGTTCGCAGCAGCGGCTGATGTTTCAATTGCTCTGACAGATTGTGATGTATGCTGTCAGCTGCGCTCTTCCCTGTTACATCCAACTTACAGATACAATGAGCCGTAAATAACGGAATATTTTCATACTTGCAAAGTGTCTGCGCTGATCTCAGTTTGAGATGTGTGCGAGTGAATCTGGGAATAACAGGACGGTGGCCAGGCCAATCAGGCGCGTCTGGAACCACAGCAGCTGCAGGCAAGGGAGATCAAAATAACTCGCTTTGGTCTTGAAACAGAGAAAGGTAGGAAATAGGAGCGGGAGGGGAGGGAGGCCATTCAGCCCTTCCAGCCTGCTCCATTGTTCATTCCGGTCATGGCTGATCATCCAATTAATATCTAACTGCTTCTTGAAAACGTAGCGGGCGGAATCTCCATTCCAGCGGCTTAGTGCCGGCGCCAACGGAGAATCCGTGGGTGATTCATGACTTGAAAATCGGCGCGAACCCCGACCCATTCCGGTACCCGGTGAGAGGCTGGAACCGGCGGCGCGTGGAACAGCCGTGGATCGTGCGTAAAATGACCGGAGAATCACCGGGTCCCGGGCTGTGCAGGTTAGGAGGCTTGATGGAGACGCTAGGGAGCGGACGTGAGATTGAAAGGGTGATGTCAGCGACCCTCCAGCAGGTCCATAGCCGATTGGAGGAGTCCCAGAGGCTACGGGCACAGGAGGTGGCACCGGCAATGAGTGGGTACTGAGACCAACACTGCTAGGGTGGCGACCGCAGCGGAGAGCCAGGTGCACGGCGTTGGCAGCATGCGGCGCTTGGACCCTGACGGTGCCCAAACAAACCCAAAGGCTTGTCTGTTGCCTCCCCTGAAGCCCCCCCGTAAAAATGGGAGAAATGTTGGGGGTGGTCGAGAAGGTTGTCAGAAGGCTCCATGACATCTTATGATCCACCTCTAAAGGTGCCAGTGGAGAGGTGGTGCGGGTGTATAATCCAGCCCTATGGTTCTATGACTGCCCCTTAATGACATTAGTTTCCGCCTGTGCTAACCATTTCTAATCTTCCATGACCACCTCAATATTCCCAGGCCTGCTAAACAAGTGCAAGCATGAAGCAGCCTATCATCCTTCAATGTACCGTCCAGAGAATGGGGGTCTTCGCCCCATCCATTAATCCCACTCCCTTGGCACATTGACCATGAGAGGTGGGAGCAGGAGTAGGCCATCCGGCCCGTCGGGTCTGTTCCGCCATCCAGTGAGATCACGGCTGGCCTGCCATCACTCCTTCCCTGCCATCCCTCACCTCGAGTTGCCAGGCCGGTGATCAGCCGCGTTATCGTTGAATGGCACGACAAGCTCAAGGGGCTGAATGGCCGTTTCAGATCCCTGCACTCGATCACGCGAAATCCTGGTATCACCTCTGACCTTAGGTTGAGCTGAAGGCTGAGGTGAAGTTGAATGCGAGGGTTGGGGAGGGGGGGAGGAGGGGGGGGGGGTGTAGAAACATCAGTCGAGACCTGTTTTGGTGTTCGGAATTCAACACAAAGAAAATCGGGGCCTCTACATCGAGACCTTATATTTCCACTTGCACAGTATTCCGCGATAGCCTCTGGCTACTTCAGCCATTTAGTGTTATTCAGGCTGAATATATACTTCAGTGACCATTCCCCGCCCAGAGACATTCCAGTCTGTTGGAATTCTATTCTAATTGTTCTGAAATAAAGAGGGGAACCTACAAAAATGGAAGTCACTACCCTCATGTCTCCCTAATTCTAAAGCACTTACTCTCAGTAAAAACACAGCCTGAAGCAAACAATTCCCAATCGCAACTGCGAAAGAAAAAGATTTTTTTTTACCAAAGTCAACACTGACATCCCACTGAAGGCAGTGAAAAGCAATGGACCCTTCACATGTCAAGGACTGTCGGCTGATTCGGGAGCGAAGGATGCTTCCTGCAGCATGGAGGAGATTCTTGGGAATGACAGGGGTCATGGGGTCATTGTCCGACCGTTAAGGCCTTTCCATGGGGCTGGCCCCCACACGCGTGTGTATGTCTCACACATGTGGAATACTTGAGGCACGCGGCGGGGACAACGTGGATTCCCATTGGTGCTCGTCATCACCTGGGTGGGCTGAGAAATAGACAGGTGGACGGGTGCGCCGTGACTAATTAGCTGCGAGCACCCCGACAGCAGTGGGGGGGGGGGGGGGGGGGGGGGGGGCGCTACCTCAGAGCCGGAAGCTCCGGAATCGAGTCCCAACCTCAGGACTTGATGGTCGAGGAAGGTACGTAAGGCGGCCAAACAGGCTGAGCGTATCGACCTGCAAAATCCTTCCCAACACGCCAATGGCTGGCGGTAAGAGCGGGAGAGACTCCTGGGTCGGCCACTCAACCTTTAAGCCTCCAGCGGCAGACCAGTTGTTCCCAGGAAAAAAGAACCTCACTTCGTAAAGAACCGCAAGGGTTAATGCAATGCCTAAATCAACCACTAGAGGGATCTGGAGGCACATCTATATAATACATTGATGCTGAGCCTAGTGGGGAGAGGTTGAGACTAACCTGCAGAAGAAACTCTGCCGAGCGCACCGCTCGGCGCAGGAAGAGAGACAAACAAAAACCTCCACCGGATCTCGGCCAGGATTCAGAGGCCAAGGTGTCCACTCGCCGGGATGGCCGGAGTGCGGGGTCCGCAACGCAATCCCTCCGACTCAGCGCTGGACACGTCAAACCCTCAGCCGGCGGCCACTCCGAGCGGGGAATGAGAACGAGGAGCACGGAGAAGTTGCAAACCTTTCGACTGCAGGGAAGCAGAGGGTAATCCTCAATAACCCGTGCACGGAGCCAGTGGTGTCCGCCCACGCGTGCTGCTTCTGTGCGTCAGGACAATCCTCCAACAATTGGCCAGGGTGGAACAGCTCACAACTGTTCGGGGAGGTGAACGCCAATGGCGAGGCAAGGCCATCACTCGCTAGCCGTGCCTAATTGCTCTTGAGGGGGTGGGTAGCATCCACCTTGCAGTGACGCCCATGTTGCTGTTGGATATGAAGTATCAGCATTGTGACCCAGGCACAGTGATATATTTCAAAGTCTATCTGGCTTATGGCTCGGAGGGGAACTTTCAGGTGATGCAGTTTCCAGGCGCCCGCTGCCCTTGTCCTTCTCGGCCGTAGAGGCTGTGGATTGGGCAAGTGCCATTGGATGCCATGGTAGTTGGCTGCGGTGCACCTTGTAGCTGGGACAGACTGGGTATTAGTGGCGGAGGGCGTGAATGGTTAAGGTAGTGGGTGGGATTCTGTTTCAGCCTGTGTAGCCGACACCAAGACAGACAATAGCTCCCCGGGGTGGCTAAATGGAGCTCTCTGAACTCTCTGTTAAATGTTGTCAGGGGGAGTGGGGGGGGACAATCTTCAATGATTGATTTGGATGCACATGGCTGCAGGCTGGAGCCCCTGCCAAGGCTTCTCTTGGTGAAAGGCCTTGGCCCAGTGTGGAAGTGGTCGAGGAGCGCCCGGTGTTGGGCCTGGCAGGTTGGAGCCAGGCGGGCGGTCTGAGGATTGGGTGCTCGTCGATCAATTGGGCTGTCCTGTTGGGGCCAAAGAGATCCTGTCTGCTTTAAGTGGAAAACCAAAGGACAAATCACCCCGGGATTGACGATGGAACCAACAACAACAGAAAGCATCTGGAGATAAATAAAAGCGGCAATGGAAGGTGCAGAGCGAAATGCATTGATTGATGTTGGTTACAGGAGCATGCATAATGGCAACATTCATCTCTAAAGTGCCCTTCCTCGGAGTCTATTGATTCCCGATGCACAAAGTATTTAAATGAGTATCTATGAATTTTCCTTAACAAGAGCATTCTCAGAAATTGGACCGCTCAATTGCTATTAAATTGTTATGATTTTTGGCTCAGCCGATTCAATATGACTCCAGGGAAGCCTCCGTTCTGTTGAATTGCCTTTCTCTCAGGCAACGGTGGGGTGTCGGGGAGGGGGGGTGGGGTTTCGTTCGGATTTGCTGCTCACGGCACAGCCTAGGGACTGGCCGTTAACATGACACCCAATGGTGGTGAGACTGCTAAAGTCAGCGTGCGCCGCCCGAGGGCCCCGGGGAAACGGCCCAAACACGAAGGCAACTGGCTTCACCGGGAATGAGCGGATTGAGTAGGCCGGGAGTGCGAGCACTAGACTTTGCAGAGGTATCCAGACGGATCCGCTTCAGGAGGTGCGCCCCGAACGGTTTGGCATTCATCCAGAACCTCTCTGCCCACTCCCCCTCCTCCTCCTCTCTCTGCCTGCACAGTAGCAAGGTGGTTAGCACTACTACCTCACGGGGCCAGGGACCCGGGTTCCACTCCCGCTTGGGTCACTGTCTGCGCGGAGTCTGCACGTTCTCCCCCGTGTCTGCGTGGGTTTCCTCCGGGCGCTCCGGTTTCCTCCCACGGTCCAAAGACGTGCAGGTTAGTTGGATTGGCCATGCTAACTTGCCCCTAAGTGTCCACAAAAGGTTAGGTGGGGTTACTGGGTGACGGGGATAGGGTGGAGGTGTGGGTTTGGGTAGGGTCCTCTGTCCAAGGGCTGGTGCAGACGCGATGGGCCGAATGGCCTCATTGTGCATTGTAAATTCGATTAGAATCTCACAGACCACTTTGGCCCAGTAGGCTTGCCGTTCACTCAGGCTCCTTGGCCCAGTCCCAGCATTGGCAGCCTTGAAGCTTCAGTAGGGCCTCCAGGAGAAGGAGCTGCTGAGGAGTGCAGGAGACCTCGGTAAACCAGGAAAAGAAACGGCCGTGATTGCGGGGGTGGGGTGTGGGGAATCCCGATGGGGAAGCCATTGTGGACACGGCTACTGCCTTTCCTGCCCACAGCTCCTTCTTTGGCCCAATAACCACTGGACTCTCGCTGGGGGGAGTCACCTCCAATTAGCCGGTGACTCCCCCCCCCCCCCCCCCCTTGTGAATTGGGCCCACCGGCGGCAGGCCACTGGCAACATTGTAAAAATGGCTGCTAATTGGGCCTTCACCTCTGTACACTGTGCAATCCTAGTCCTATCTTGGGTAAAACTACCCCCCCCCACCTCCCTCCTACCCACAGCCGAACGCGATGGGGACCTAACCTGACCCACCATCCCCACAATTTCACAAACCTCCCCCTCTTCCTGCCTGCCCTTCAGCCCACCATCCGTAGACCGGGGGTAGGAGGAGGGGGAAGGGATAGTCAGTCCAACACCCCAGGCCAGCGTCCTGCCAGCGGACTGCGCCATCCCAGTCGGAAAACCCCAGCCAAGCCCAGGGAAATGGCTGCGAACGGCCCAGATCGAAGATCCACCTTGAGGCCTGCAAGGTCGATTGGGTCCCAGGTCCCGCCGGCCTTTCCTGCTGTGACCGGCTCGTTGCTCGCTCCGTACGACAGACAAGCTTCCACCTGCTTCCCTCGCGTTCCCTTAAGTTGGCCCTCGTGACGTGCTGGGATATGGATCAGTCCAAAAGGGAATGATCTTTACAACTTTGTGAACTCTGGGACCTTCCCCAGCCTGCGCCTCTTGGCATGAGCAGGCTGGAGGCTGGGTGTTGAGATCTGTGTGGATTGATGGTCTTCTAACGCCCCCTTTGTGAGCGTGCTTCTCCAACAGATAGCACACCATAAAACACAGTGACACAGTGCTCTTTCTGTCAGACAATACTGTGAATTAAACATGCTTATCTGCTTCCTGTCAAATGTTCTGGTCTCTTTAGTGGAGCAATTTACTCAACCACAGCTGATTAACGTTTATCAATAATAACTTTATGTGGGTAGACCAGTTTCCACGCCCGTGGAGGAGCGATAGAAATGTTCACAGCTCCCCACGCCATGGATTCACGCGTGCTATCTATCCCTTTGGGAAATGGTAACTGTTTCTTCCCCGTTTATTCCCTCATTCGGAGTTGCACTACTGGTTAAGGAGAATATCACAGCTGTACTGCGGGGGGACACCTCGGAGGGCTCATGAGGCGAGGCGATACGGGTGGAACTCAAGAATAGGAAAGATGTTGGGCGTTTACTGCAGGCCTCCCAATAGCAACCAGGGAGCTGGAGGAGCAGATATGTAGGCCGATTTTGGAAAGGTGTAAAAGCAGCAGGGTTGTTGTGGTGGGTGATTTTAACTCCCCCTAGATTGACTGGGATTCACTTGGTGCTAGGGCTTTGGATGGGGCAGAGTTTGGAAGGAGCATCCAGGATGGTTTCTTGAAACAATATGTAGATAGTCCAACTAGGGAAGGTGTTGTACTGGACCTGGTATTGGGGAATGAGCCCAGTTTCAGTAGGGGGAGCAGTTTGGTAACAGTGACCATAATTCAATACGTTTTAAGGTACTGTTGGATAAAGATAAAAGTAGCGCCCGGGTGAAGATGCTAAATTGGGGGAAGGCTAATTATAACAATTTTAGGTAAGCAACTGAAGAATCTAGATTGGGGAAGGATATTTGAGGGTAAATCAACATCTGGCATTTGGGAGGCTTTCAAATGTCAGTTGATAGTAATTTAGGACCGGCATGTTCCTGTGAGGAAGAAGAATAAGTATCGCAAGTTTCGGGCATCTTGGATTACGAGGGATATTGTGAGCCGAGTCAAAAAGAAAAAGGAAACATTTGTCAGGGCTAGAAGGCTGGGAACAGACAAAGCCCATGAGGAATATAAAGAAAGTAGGAAGGAACTTAAACAAGGAGCCAGGAGAGCTACAAGTGGTCATGAAAAGTCATCGGCAAACAGGATTAAGGAAAATCCCAAGGCTTTTATATGTATATAAAGAGCAAGAGGGTAGCCAGGAAAATGGTTGGTCCACTGAAGGGCAGGGGAGGAAATCTATGCGTGGAGCCAGAGGAAATGGGCAAGGTACTAAATGAGTACATTCCATTAGTATTCACCAAAGAAAAGGACTTGGTGGGTGATGAGTCTGGGGACTGGTGTGTAGATAGTCTGGTTCACCTTGAGATCCAAACGGAGGAGTTACAAGCCGTCTTGAAAAATATTAAGTTAGATAAGACCCCAGGGCCTGATGGGATCTACCCTAGAATGGTGAGGGAGGCAAGGGAGGAAATTGCTGGGATTTTGACAGAAAGCTTTGGATCCTCGCTGGCTAGGGGTGAGGTCCCGGAGGACTGGAGATGGGGGGAATGTTGTTCCTTTGTTTAAGAAGGGTAGCTAGGATAATCCAGGGAGCTACAGGTCAGTGGTAGGGAAATTATTGGAGAGGATTCTTCAAGACAGGATTTACCCCCATTTGGAAGCAAGTGGGAGTATTAGTGAGAGGCAGCATGGTTTAGTGAAGGATTGGATTTGTTTATTGTCACGTGTACCGAGGTACAGTGAAAAGTATTTTTCTGGAAGCAGCTCAACAGATCATTCAGTACGTGGGAAGAAAAGGGAATAAAAGAAAATACATAATAGGGCAACACAAGATATACAATGTAACTACATCAGCACCGACATCGGGTGAAGCATACAGGGTGTAGTGTTAATGAGGTCAGTCCATAACAGGGTCATTTAGGAGTCTGGTGACAGCGGGGAAGAAGCTGTTTTTGAGTCTGTTCGTGCGCGTTCTCAGACTTCTGTATCTCCTGCCCGATGGAAGAAGTTGGAAGAGTGAGTAAGCCGGGTGGGAGGGGTCTTTGATTATACTTCCCGCTTTCTCCAGGCAGCGGGAGGTGTAGATGGGGTCAATGGATGGGAGGCAGGTTCGTGTGATGGACAGGGCGGTGTTCACGACTCTCTGAAGTTTCTTGCGGTCCTGGGCCGAGCAGTTGCCATACCAGGCTGTGATGCAGCCAGATAGGATGCTCTCTATAGTGTACCTGTAAAAGGGAGGTTGTGTCTCATTAACTTGATTGAGTTTTTGGAGGAAGTGAAGAAGATGATTGATGACGTTAGGGCAGTGGATGTTGTCTACATGGGCTTCAGTAAGGCCTTTGACAAGGTCCCTCATGGCAGACTGGTACAGGAGGTGAAGTCACATGCGATCAGAGGTGAGCTGGCGAGATAGGTACGGAACTGACTAGGTCATAGAAGAGAGAGGGTAGAAGTTGAAGGGTGCTTTTCTGAATGGAGGTCTGTGACCAATGCCGGAGGGATCAATGCTGGACCTTTGCTGTTCGTAGTATATATAAATGATTAGGAGGAAAATGTAACTGGTCTGATTAGTATGTTTGTGGATGATACAAAGGTTGGTGGAATTGCAGATAGCGATGAGGACTGTCAGAGGGTACAGCAGGTTGGAGACTTGGGCAGAGAGATGGCAGATGGAGTTTAATCCAGATAAATGTGAGGTAATGCATTTTGGAAGTCAGAATACAGGTGGGAAATATACAGTAAATGGCAGAACCCTTCAGAGTATTGACCATCAGAGAGATCTAGATGTGCAGGTCCACAGGTCACTGAAAGTGGCAACACAGGTGGAGAAGGTAGTCAAGAAGGCATACGGCATGCTTGCCTTCATCGCACAGGGAATTGAGTTTAAAAATTGGCAAGTCATACATCAGCTGTATAGAACCTTAGTTAGACTGCACTTGGAATATAGTGTTCAATTCTGGTCACTACACTACCAGAAGGATGTGGAGGCTTTGGAGAGGGTGCAGAAGAGGTTTATCAGGATATTGCCTGGTATGGAGGGCATTAGCTATGAGGAAATTTGGATAAGCTCGGTCTGTTCTCACTGAAACGACACAGAGGTTGAAGGGCGACCTGATAGAAGTCTAAAGAATTATGGGGGACATGGACAGAGTGGATAGTCAGACGGTTTTTCCCAGGGTGGCAGAGTCAATTACTGGGGGTCGTAGGTTTAAGGTGCAAGGGGCAAGGTTTAGAGGAGATGTGCGAGGGAAGTTTTTTACGCAGAGGGTAGTGGGTGCCTGGAACTCGCTGCCGGAGGAGGTGGTGGAAGCAGCGACGATAGTGACATTTAAGGGGCATCTTGACAAATACATGAATAGGATGGGAATAGAGGGATACGGACCCCGGAAGCGTAGAAGGTTTTAGGTTAGACGGAGAGCATGGTCGGTGCAGGATTGAAGGGCCGAAGGGCCTGTTCCTGTGCTGTACTTTTCTTTGTTCTTTTTTCCTTTGTTCGTATTTCCCCTTCCTTTTATTTTGTCCTTACATTTTTGATCTGTGGATGATTGATGGACATGTGACTTTAAGCTAAGTGGCCCCTGCCTTTAATTCAAGCTGAGGATTTCGGCAGCAGTAGAGGTCACTGTACTAGTCTGTGCTGGTTTAAACTGGAATCGTAGACCGGCCGGCATCACCGAGAAGAGATGGGCTAGGACTCGGTTTGATTGATGTGGCTGGTGGCTCATTAATTGGCCCCAAAATGCTGGGTTCTGCCCGGTAACAGGTGGTGATTGGATATTATAATAATCTTCATTACTGTCACAAGTAGGCTTACATTAACACTGCAACGAAGTTACTGTGAAAATTCAGTGGGGTGGTTCAGAGTCCCGACGTTTTGGGTTTGGTTTCGTTTTGACCCCTGGCAGCTTCGAAGAAGATCCTGCTGTCGTCAGGATGTGTCTTAACTGACAGAGATCCCAGAAGAATCAATTTACAGGAGAACCATTGCATTGCGTTCCTTGGCTCCCCCCCCCCCCCACCCCCCCCCACCCCACCCCACCCCCCCCACCCCCATCCCACCCTGTCTGCCCACTCAGGGCTACTCAACTCGTCTCACTCTTCCAGGTCTGTTTGGGCAATCATTCTTAACTTTAGCATTGCTGCTAAGGAGACAGGCTGTCGAAGCTTTTCATCTTGCACTCACCAGGACAGATTTGCAAGATTGCCAAATCGTACGGCGAACAACACGGCGTGAGAAGAGAGTGCTGATCAGTTGGCAGATTTCCCGACGAGAACATCGCAGGAAAGGACGTTCATTTGGCCCCTCCGTTTGAATTTGAGCACAGAATGGAGGTGTGAAAGGAAATTCTCGCATGCAGCTGTGGATTCAGACATAGTAAACGTGTCATCTCTGTGTCGGAAATATGCTCGGGGCAGGGGACAATTTCATCAAACATGTGATTCACAAGGGATTTGGCACAAATGGTTGTGAGCCGGACTGATGTTGGTAGCGGGGGATTAAACGATGGTAATGCCATTGAAGGTCAAGGGGCGATGGTTAGATTCTTCCTCGTTGGAGATAGTCATTGGCTGGGCACTTGTCTGGCGTGAATGTTACTTGCCACTTGTTGGGCCAAACTGTCCAGGTCTTGCTGCCTTTGCACATGGACTTGTTCAGTATCTGAGGAGTCATGAACAAATTGTAACCATCAGCACTCATTTCCACCTCTGACTTTATGTTGGGAGGAAGGTCATTGATGAAACAACTGAAGCTGGTTGTGCCGAGGATCCTACCCTGAGGAACTCCTGCAGTGATGTCCTGGGACTGAGATGATTAATCTCCCAAGACCCACCACAATCTTTGTTTGTGCCGGGTATGACTCCAACCAGCGGAGAGTTTCCCCCCTGATTCCCATTGACTCCAGTTTAGCCAGGGCTCCTTGATGCCGCACTCGGTCAAATGCTGCCTTGATATCAAGGGCAGTCACTCTCACCTCACCTCTGGCATTCAGCTCTTTTGTCCATGTTTGAACCAAGGCTGTAATGAGGTCAGGAGCTGAGTGACCCTGGCAGAACCCAAACTGAATGTCCGTGAGCAGGTTATTGCTGAGTAAGTGCCGCTTGATAGTGCTATTGATGACTCCTTCCCTGACGAGTCACTGAGATAGTAACCAAGCAACCCAGAGTAATGTGCTGGGGACCCAGGTTCAAATCCCACCACAGCCGAGAATAATTACATTCAATAAAATATATGTGGAATTAAAAGTCTAATTTTCAATTGTCATTAAAAATCCATATGGTTCACCAATGTCCTTTTGGTAATCTAAGGATCCCACAGCAGACCGCAACAGTTACTAGGATACCAGATAGAAACCCGAGTATATTATTTAATTTGTAAGACTTTGAGGAAAGGCTATTTCGCTCCTGGAGTGATCCCATGCATAAATATGGAGAGGGTATATAGAAACAACTTCATTATTAACACAGTGTTACTAACATTAACGTCGTAAAGACAGTAGCCAACAATTACCAGTGAAACAATGCTTAACAATACAATGAAGCAATACATCCTAACTGCTATCTTTATCTCCACTCAAACAACACCCACCTCAGGTCACAACCCACTTTTAAACACAGTTGCCAGACCCAGGCACACTTGCTTAACAGAGATATCTCTATACTCTGCTTGGAGAAAGGGACATCCTTCAGGAAGCAACTTGCAGATTCTTGTCTGTCTCAAACTATTGTTTAACTTGCCACCCTTTGAGTAACTGCTCCTGTCCACAGGCAGATTAAACGCGCTGTTTGCAGAGTGGCTGCTTGTCTGTCCACATCCCAATCGAAAACTGAATTTCAAAGCTGGGAACTCAACACCTGACTGCTTCGGCCCCCCCGGCTCCTCCCAATAACTACATCACCTGACCAAACTGAACACAAGCGGCGGGTTTGCTGTTTCTGAGACTAAGTGTTGACGCCAACGCAGAATGCGTGGACTTTCACGACAGTAAAAGTGGCGCCGAACCTGGATCGACCAGTCACTGCGGAGGGGCTAGCACCGGCGCCACGTGGAACACAATCAATTCCAATGGAAAACGGTGCGGGTTTCACCGGGGCGTTGAGTGACACTCGGGAGGCTGACAAGCTGCAGCCGCACACACACATTACACTCCCCACACACACTCATCCCAGCCGCACACACATTACACTCCCCACACACACTCATCCCAGCCGCACACACACATTACACTCCCCACAAACACTCATCCCAGCCTCACACACACATTACACTCCCCACACACACTCATCCCAGCCTCACACACACATTACACTCCCCACACACACTCATCCCAGCCACACATACACATTACACCCCCCACACACACTCATCCCAGCCACACATACACATTACACTCCCCACACACACTCATCCCAGCCGCACACACACATTACACTCCCCACACACACTCATCTCAGCCACACACACACATTACACTCCCCACACACACTCATCTCAGCCGCACACACACATTACACTCCCCACACACACTCATCCCAGCCCCACATACACATTACACTCCCCACACACACCCATCCCAGCCGCACAGACACATTACACTCCCCACACACACTCATCCCAGCCGCACACACACATTACACTCCCCACACACACTCATCCCAGCCTCACACACACATTACACTCCCCACACACACTCATCCCAGCCGCACATACACATTACACTCCCCACACACACTCATCCCAGCCGCACACACACATTACACTCCCCACACACACTCATCCCAGCCTCACACACACATTACACCCCCCACACACACTCATCCCAGCCGCACATACACATTACACTCCCCACACACACTCATCCCAGCCGCACATACACATTACACTCCCCACACACACTCATCCCAGCCGCACATACACATTACACTCTCCACACACACTCAACCCAGCCGCGCATACACATTACACTCCCCACACACAATCACCTCAGCCACACACACACATTACACACTCCCCAGACACACTCATCCCAGCCACACGTACACATTACACTCCCCACCCACACTCATCCCAGCCGCGCATACACATTACACTCCCCACACACACTCATTCCAGCCACGCACACACATTACACTCCCCAGACACACTCATCCCAGCCAACAGGGTGGGACTGGTTGTGCTGGAGCACGCCCATACAGCTGATGGGTGAGCTGGGGCCAAAGGGCACCTGGAGGGGGGGTGGCCTGGGCGGGGACACCTATACGACCCATGGCCTTGACTTCACAGTAGTCTGTCAGTGGCGTGCACAGGTGCGTCACTCGTGGTCCATACCCATCCACCCTGACCCCACAGCCCACCTCCTGGTCACCCCCCCCCCCCAGTTAACACCCCCGGCCCTGACAGGAGCCCCCTGGCCAGCGGCACAACTATCAGCAAACTCTGGCGATGTTGGACACCTTCCGTTTCCCCCCCCCTCTCTCTCCCCCAACAGCCGCCACGCCGGTGTTCCGATTTTTAAAAGCGCAAGTGAACCGCACCGTCGGGCATTCGGCCCATCAGAGGTGGGACATCGCAGAGACCCCGGAGAATACCGGGTCAGGCCCGCTAATGAGACGCAAACGGCGTCCACTCTACATGCAATCAGGTGATGGAGAAAATCGATTTGGCGCCAAATCTGCGTCCACTTGCGACTTTTGCGTTGTAACCAATTCTCCTGTGTCACTTCCACCCCCGGTTCCTCCGAATGCTGAGAGGAGATTGACTCATAACAAAACAAAATTACAATCTTGAGACCCAATCGAATCAATTTTAGTACCAGACAATTTAAAAATTCAATATGTGGCCAATGATCTGGATCATTCTGCTGAATTAATTCAGCCCCACACATTGACGGTGTTGGAAAGTCAGTAGAAACGCCAGGGTGTGGATGTATATCATCGGCCACAGCTAGCAGAAAGGGAATCACAGAATCCCTGCGGTGCGGAGGGAGGCCATTCGGCCCATCGGATCGATACTGCCCCTCCAAAAGAGAACCCCACTTATACCCAGTCACTCGCCCTATCCCTGGAACCCCACCTAACCCTTGGACACCAAGGGACAATTTATCACGGCCAAACCACCCAACCTGCACATCTTTGGACTGCGGGAGGAAACCGGAGCACCCGGAGGAAACCCACACAGACACGGGGACAACGTGCAAATTCCACACAGACAGTCACCCGAGGCCGGAACTGAACCCGGGTCCCCGGCACTGTGAGGCAGCAGTGCCAACCACTGTGCTGCCTGAATCGTAGCCTTAAAGTTGCGTCCAGGACACACTTGAAGTGTTCATAAGAAATAGGAGGAGGAGCAGATTCCTCGTGTTTGCTCCACCATTTGATCAGATAATGGCTCGACGGATTTGTCCGCCACCCCCCACCATCCCCATTTAAGAGCAGGTTATGAGTGATGGCATAACCATTGCCTCAATCGCAGTCATCTCACCTCCGAGTGAGGAGATCACAGGCCCACGGCCCACCTCAGAGGCTTTGAGCGCATGGTCCCGGCTGATCAGGGCCTGCTGCGTTGTCAGAGTCGCCTGAAAGATCATAATCGAGGCCCGGCTTGACCTCTCAAATGGACATACATGGCCCTGTGGGAAATTCCAGAGAAGAGCTGTCTTCAGCGCCCTAGCCAATATTAATTCCTCAGCCAACATCACTAAAAAAGGAAGATCTGGATGTTTATCTCAATTTTGTGTGGGATCTTGCTGTGTGCAGATTGGCTGTCCTATAGTTTCCTGCACTGCAACAGTGAATACATTACAAATGTGCTTCTTGTGACTGTAAAGGTCTCTGGGACGCACTGGTACGATGCATAGAGCAGACGGCTGTGATAATTTGAGGCAAATTGTATTGGGAATTTCGTGCAAATTTCAATATTCCGATCTAATTGAACTGGCCAACCAGATCTTGTGAGTGGGCCAGCCTGGGGCCTCGATCGAGTCAGGTAGGATGGACTTTTTTGTACATGTTACATCTCGGAGCCGTGCCGAGATGAAACAACGGTGTGTAACAGGTTTTCAAATATCTACTGCAAGCTTCAGGTTTCCATTCTCTTTCCATAGGTTGTTCACTTTTCTTTGACGCCACACCCAGCCTTAATCAATCAAGCACAGTGAGCATCAATTGTAAACAGGCGCACATAATCAAACTTGAGTGCTGCAGGCTCCCTCCCGGCTGGAGACTTCCTTGAAATATTTTCTAAACCGTGCTTGAGCTCCCTCTATGGGCTGCACGGTGTATTGCTGAGCCCTCAGGAATTTTCCAAGATTATTATGTGCTGAGAGAATGGCCCGGCAGTTATACTGGGGGCTGGCTGGGGCGCGTGGGGAGGAGAGAGGGTGGTGCTAAATCAGCTGAGACTCACCGGGTTGGTGGTCGAGCCCTGGTGTGCACCTGTTGAATTGTGATAGCGTGAAATCTGTCTGGGTGATCAAGGTAGGCCTGAGGTGCTGGAGCAAAGGCAGGCACAATGGGATGGTTTCTACCCTGTTCTGGACAGTGAGGAGGGATGAACGAGGAAGAGGTTAACGATGAAGGACTGGGTTCGAACCATTGAATTATAGAAAGTTGATAGTGCAGAAAGTGGCCATTCAGCCCATCTGCGCCACCCAAAAGAGAAAAAAGGAAACTAGCCGCACATTCTGATCCCACTTTCCAGTACCCGGTCCAGGGCCTTGCAGGTTACGTCACTTCAGATCCAGATCCAGGTACCTGGTCGATGAGTGGAAGTGTTTCAGCCTCAATTATCAACTCAGGCAGCGAACACCAGACTCCCACTGCCCTCTGGATGTCCTCTCCTAATCCTTCTACTACTCGCCCTAAATCTATGGCCCCTTGTTCCTCAGCTAGGGGGGGGGGAAACAAGGTTTTCCTGCCCACCGTGGGCGTGATTGCCCGGCCGTTCACTGGTGGTGGGATTCTCTGGCCATGCCGGCATGGGGCGTCTTCAATGGGGAATCTCCACGGACAGGAGTGGCGGGGGCAGAGAATCCTGCCGTCAGTGTGCCAAAATTCTCCGTCTTCGCTGGCAGCCGGACGGACCCACAACGGAGAAACCCGGTCCTTATCTCGGCCCCTCAGAGTCTTGTGCGCCTCATACGGGGAGGTTTTGTAACCTGGCCTCAAAATGGCTCCCTTTCCCAAGGCTAGGGCAATGAGCCTTCCAGTAGAAATGCTGAACATCGGCACTTGACGCAAAAATTATTTCTTTTAGCTCAGAGGATTTGGGATGGTTTATCGAGCAGCTGTTTACAATCCAACAGCTTTTTGAAACTTTGAAAGGGTCGGAGTTTATCCACTGTGATTTTATTTGATTTGATTTATTGTCACATGTACCGAAGTACAGTGAAAAGTATTTTTCTGCGGCCGAGGGAATGTACATAGTCGACAAAAAAGGAATAATTGACAGAGAACATTTTCAAATGGTACCTCGACAAACAGTGATTGGTTGCAGTGCGGAACAAGGGGCCAAACGAAGCAAATACATGAGCAAGAGCAGCATAGGGCATCGTGAATAGTGTTCTTACAGGGAGCAGATCAGTCCGAGGGGGAGTCGTTGAGGGGTCTTGTAGCCGTGGTGAAGAAGCTGTTCCTATGTCTGGATGTGGGGTCTTCAGACTTCTGTACCTTCTGCCTGATGGAAGGGTCTGGAAGAAGGCAATGCCTGGGTGGGAGGGGTCTCTGATAATGCTGTCTGCCTTCCTGAGGCAGCGGGAGGTATAGACAGAATCAATGGGAGGGTGGAAAGCTTGTGAGATGCGCTGGGCTGAGTTCACCACACTCTGCAGTTTCTTGCGATCTTGGGCCGAGCAGTTGCCATACCCAGGCTGTGATGCAGCCGGGTAGGATGCTCTCTATGGCACATCTGTAGAAGTTTGTGAGAGTCGATGCAGACAGGCCGAATTTCTTTAGCTTCCATAGTAAGTACTGCCGTTGTTGGGATTTCTTGACTGTTGAACTCAGAGGCTGAAGCCAGTGCCTTCAACAGTTGTCATCTTACGCCTTGGGCCCGAGTTGACACCATCGGGGTCTCCCTGGGAGAACCGTGGCTTTAACATCGGATGTAAAAGCGAAAGGCGGGTTTTTAATCCCTCGCTGCGCCAGGGTCACCAATTCCATTGGGACATGTTCCGGAAGGTTACATCAGGTGACCTTCAACTATCCACTCAACATATTTGGTCTACCCTCGCGGTGCCTCCCCCCACCCAACCCCCACTTCTCCCATCCAATCAGAAAGCGTGTTAGCTCTTGGTTACCCAATTGGATGATTCATCGGCGTAAGTCCGCCAGCCCTAAACCCTCTCCGTCCCTTTACATTTCTTATTCTTTCACGGGATGTGGGTGACGCCGTCTCGGCCCAGCATTTATTGCCCATCCCGAATTGCCCTCGAGATGTCGCAGTCAATGTGGCGTGGGTACACCCACAGTGCTGTTAGGGAGGGAGTTCCGGGATTGTGACCCAGCGACAGCGAAGGAACGGCCGACGCGTTTTCAAGTCGGGATGGTGAGTGGCTTGGTGGAGAGCTGGGAATCAGAAACTGGGGAATGGAGATCTGAAGTAGGGAATCAAAAAAACATGCACTTGAAATTGTTTGATCCTTAAAAAAAAAAATCACCATCTAAGCAGTCATGGTGAAAACCTGGGGTATTAAATCCCAGTCCCGACCCCAACGGCGACTAGGATACTGGACAGAAGCCCTAATATTTAAGTTTAATTCTGTAAGACTGTGAGGGAAGGATACCTCACTCCAGGAGTGACCTCACTGCAGGAGGGACTACACGCAGAGTAGGGATATGGTATATTGAAACAAAATTTATCACCAACACAGCATTGAAATGTCTTTAACATCACACAAGGGGCTGGTTCAGCTCACTGGGCTAAATCGCTGGCTTTTAAAGCAGACCAATCTGGCCATCAGCGCGGTTCGATTCCCGTACCAGCCTCCCCGGACAGGCGCCGGAATGTGGCGACTAGGGGCTTTTCACAGTAACTTCACTGACGCCTACTCGTGACAATAAGCAATTTTCATTTCATTTTCACAAGAAAGTAGCTTACAATCGCCCGGGTCCTCAGCGACGTGAGCCATGCAATGGTAACCACAGTGCCACCGTGCCGCCCTGAAAATTAATCACTTGACAATACACGTCGAGGCGGACAGGGATCGCAACAACACAATGAGCCAAGCTTTCATTTTCCACAGGTCGGTCGGCCAGGAGCACAGGATGGCCATGGTGTGGACATTAGAAGAACACGGCTTTTGGGCCCAGTCAACATTTACATTCTTACACAGAGCAACAGAGGGGAAAGTGAGTAGCCATTTGCATCCCTCCCTCACAATGCTGACTGCACTTTTTGCGCCAATCAAACAGCAACGACATGCATTGGAGAATAATGTCCTCAAGTGCCATTTGTTTGGTGTCTTTCAAATGAGCATTTTTGAAACAGTTGTTTTAGTGTGATACGCGGGGAATGAATCATAGAATCACAGCATTTACAGTGCAGAAGGAGACTATTCAGCCCATCAAGTCTGCACCGGCTCTTGGAAAGAGCACCCTACCCAAGCCCACACCTCCACCCTATCCCCATAACCCAGTAACCCCACCCAACACTAAGGGCAATTTTGGACACTAAGGGCAATTTATCACGGCCAATCCACCTAACCTGCACATCTTTGGACTGTGGGAGGAAACCGGAGCACCCGGAGGAAACCCACGCACACACGGGGAGAACGTGCAGGCTCCGCACAGACAGTGACCCAAGACCGGGAATCGAACCTGGGATCCTGGAGCTGTGAAGCAACTGTGCTAACCACTATGGGGGGGGGGGGGCTTATTCACTCGAAGTGTTTGCTTCGGCCTGCTCCACCTAAAAGCCTCCTTCTGCTTTCGAAGTCTCTCGGACGTCTCTCCGGCATCAGAGGAGGGGCGTTTGCGTCAAGGGGAATACACCACGAGGGCTGAATAAGAGGCATATCCAGCGCCATGGCAACTAATACCACACTGATCTGGCACAGAGGCACGAGTGAGGAGCCAGGCCTCAGCTGTGCAATCTCAGATCAGCAGCACTGTGAATATTAGCGGTGGCAGCAGACGCAAAAAAAGGCGTATTTCTTCCATGGGTACCACTTAGAACATAGAACAGTACAGCACAGAACAGGCCCTTCGGCCCTCGATGTTGTGCCGAGCAATGATCACCCTACTCAAACCCACGTATCCACCCTATACCCATAACCCAACAATCCCCCCATTAACCTTACACTACGGGCAATTTAGCATGGCCAATCCACCCGACCCGCACATCTTTGGACTGTGGGAGGAAACCGTAGCACCCGGAGGAAACCCACGCACACACTTGGAGGACGTGCAGACTCCGCACAGACAGTGACCCAGCCGAGAATCGAACCTGGGACCCTGGAGCTGTGAAGCATTGATGCTAACCACCATGCTACCGTGAGGCCCCTTGGCGGCTGAAGCTGGTAACCTTCGTAATGCTGGCAAAGCCCTGCGCGAGACGCTCACTGCCAGATTAGACCTGGTGGTAAAGCTAAGCCAGTTGATCATTGCCAGTGAGAAGACTCTATGATTGCTGTAGTTGCTCCCATCACCTTGGCACCTGAGACGTAATAAGAGATCCCAAGGGCGGGCAGAGGGATACTTAACACACAGAGCCTCATTAAGGTGACAGATGACCTAAAGCTTGGGTCAGAAAGGTTGACTTTAAGGAGGGTCTTAAGGGGGGAAATCAGGGGAATAAATGCTGCACTCAGCAAAAAAAAAGACACAAGGACTCAGAGTGAAAATGATTGACGTGGAAACCGGAGCGGTTCTGATTAGGAGGATTTTGCAAGGTTTCTTTATAATAACAATCTTTATTGTCGCAAGTAAGCTTACATTAACTCCGCAATGAGGTTACTGTGAAAAGCCCCTAGTTGCCACATAGGGCAGCACAGTAGCATTGTGGATAGCACAATGGCTTCACAGCTCCAGGGTCCCAGGTTCGATTCCCGGCTTGGGTCACTGTCTGGGCGGAGTCTGCACATCCTCCCCGTGTGTGCGTGGGTTTCCTCCGGGTGCTCCGGTTTCCTCCCACAGTCCAAAGATGTGCAGGTTAGGGTGGATTGGCCATGATAAATTGCCCTTAGTGTCCAAAATTGCCCTTAGTGTTGGGTGGGGTTACTGGGTTATTGGGATAGGGTGGAGGTGTTGAACTTGGGTAGGGTGCACTTTCCAAGAGCCGGTGCAGACTCGATGGGCCGAATGGCCTCCTTCTGCACTGTAAATTCTATGATCCATGATTCCGGCGCCTGTTCGGGTACGCAGAGGGAAAATTCAGAATGTCCAATCCACCTAACAAGCATGTCTTTCGGGACTTGTGGGAGGAAAACCGGGGCACCCGGAGGAAACCCACGCAGACACGGGGAGAACGTGCAGACTCTGCACAGACAGTGACCCAAGCGGGAATTGAACCTGGGACCCTGCCGCTGTGAAGCCACAGTGTTAACCACTGTGCCAAAGTGCCGCCCTCGGTCTGACGTTCGATCCCAGAGTTGGGATTCAGATCTCATTTTCGGGCACCTGAGAAAGGGCAATTTGTTTCCACCCCTGTGTGATTGGCCGGTGTGGTGGCGTGGCCCCTTTAAGGGGCGCTCGTTCGCGATTCACGTGACCCACCCGGGACCTGGGAGTGCGTGAACCTCCGCCACAGGGAAAGAGCCACGCGGGTCCGTGGAGCAAGCAACCTGGAGCGTGAGCCCGGGTGTCAAGGAGTAAAGACCTGTGGAGCAGTTGCTGCCCGTGTAGACGGTTTTACCCCGTTGCTGTTTGAATGAACCACTTTGCGATTTAAGCAACATCTTGATTTTAAAATTCTCACCCTTGTCTTTAAATCCCGCCATCACCCCTGTATTTTTAAACATACATTCATTGGGATGTAGCCAGTATTCATTGCCCATCCCTAATTGCCCTTGAGAAGGTGGAGGGTGAACCATCTTCTTGAGCCGCTGCAGTCCATGTGATGTAGGTACACCCACAGTGCTGTTAGGGAGGGAACGCCAGGAATTTGTCCCAGCGACAGTGAAGGAACGGCCGATATATTTCCACGTGAGCTCAGTGTCATTTTATTTTGTCATCCTGTTGTGAATGGCTTCAGGGCATTATAGCTGCTATATAAATGCAGATTGTTGTTGGCGGTGGAGTGTTCCAGATTATACCAAAGCAAAAGCTTGTTCTGCTGAGAGCCGGGATGGATTTTAGTGCAGGAGCTGTTCTTGGTCTGTGGATGGGCAAATCAATGAATGTGTCAAATTTAACTTGGTTGTGAGAAGGCTGTGGATGGAATTGCAGTGATGGTCCATTAAAAAGATCAAAATTCATTGCTGTAACCCTATTCAAAGCCCCTGTGTGTATATTCCGTCACTAGAGATGTTGGAGGGAGCTTTACTCTGTATCTAACCCTGTGCTGTACCTGTCCTGGGAGTGTTTGATGGGGACAGTGTAGAGGGAGCTTTACTCTGTATCTAACCCCGTGCTGTACCTGTCCTGGGAGCGTTTGATGGGGACAGTGTAGAGGGAGCTTTACTCTGTATCTAACCCCGTGCTGTACCTGTCCCGGGAGTGTTTGATGGGGACAGTGTGGAGGGAGCTTTACTCCGTATCTAACCCTGTGCTGTACCTGTCCTGGGAGTGTTTCTTGGGGACAGTGTAGAGCGAGCTTTACTCTGTATCTAACCCCGTGCTGTACCTGTCCTGGGAGTGTTTGATGGGGACAGTGTAGAGGGAGCTTTACTCTGTATCTAACCCCATGCTGTACCTGTCCTGGGAGTGTTTGATGGGGACAGTGTAGAGGGAGCTTTACTCTGTATCAAACCCCGTGTTGTGCCTGTCCTGGGAGTGTTTGGTGGGGACAGTGTGGAGGGAGCTTTACTCTGTATCTAACCCCGTCCTGTACCTGTCCTGGGAGTGTTTGATGGGGACAGTGTCGAGCGAGCTTTACTCTGTATCTAACCCCGTGCTGTACCTGTCCTGGGAGTGTTTGGTGGGGACAGTGTGGAGGGAGCTTTACTCTGTATCTAACCCCGTCCTGTACCTGTCCTGGGAGTGTTTGATGGGGACAGTGTAGAGCGAGCTTTACTCTGTATCTAACCCCGTGCTGTACTTTCCTGGGAGTGTTTGATGGGGACAGTGTAGAGAGAGCTTTACTCTGTATCTAACCCCATGCTGTACCTGTCCTGGGAGTGTTTGATGGGGACAGTGTAGAGGGAGCTTTACTCTGTATTTAACCCTGTGCTCTACCTGTCCTGGGAGTGTTTGATGGGGACAGTGTAGAGGGAGCTTTACTCTGTATTTAACCCTGTGCTCTACCTGTCCTGGGAGTGTTTGATGGGGACAGTGTAGAGGGAGCTTTACTCTGCATCGAACCCCGTGTTGTACCTGTCCTGGGAGTGTTTGATGGGGACAGTGTAGAGGAAGCTTTACTCTGTATCGAACCCCGTGTTGTACCTGTCCTGGGAGTGTTTGATGGGGACAGAGTAGAGGGATCTTTACTCTGTATCTAACCCCGTGCTGTACCTGTCCTGGGAGTGTTTGATGGGGACAGAGTAGAGGGATCTTTACTCTGTATCTAACCCCGTGCTGTACCTGCCCTCGGAGTCTGAAGAGGACGGATCAGGGATATCTGTTCACTGTATCAAAGCTGTGTTGCACCTGTCCTGGGTGTGTTTGATGGGGACAGTGTAGATGGAGCTTTACTCTGTATCTAACCCCGTGCTGTACCTGTTCAGGGAGCGTTTGATGGGGACAGTACTCTGTATCTAACCCCATGCTGTACCTGCCCTCGGAGTCTGAAGAGGACGGCTCAGGGATATCTGTTCACTGTTTCAAAGCTGTGCTGTACCTGTCCTTGCTATGTCATCTGCGTCAGTATAAGGGGATATTTGACAAAAAAAATCGGAATGATTCCCCAGCACTGACATTGTCCACCATGATATGCAAATGCACCTCACGGGCAGCTGAAAAAGTCCATTATCCCTGACATTCCTTGAACATTGCGAATAATTTACTCATTGTGAAGAACCCACTGAAAAACTTCAATGAAGATAGATTGGGACTGTATCACTCGTTCAAATGGAGATAAACTGTGACTGACTATTGTTCTCTATTTGTTGATTAAATGTGAAAGTAGCACACTCTCCTCTCCCACACTCTCTCCATCTCGTCCACAGGACCCGCTCCAGACCAGGGTAAGATTGCGCTCTGCTCCGAGGGAGCGAATCGAAGAGCAACATTAAGTGGTTATTTATTTCACTGAGTCCTTTTATCAATGGGCAGCCCAGTGATCAAAGAGTACTGACAGCTTAAATTCTATTAATGGCTTTGACGATGCGACCTAATGCTTACTAAACAGCAGCAGTCAAAACACATGAAGCAGGATGTGATTCTCCAATGCCACACCGACAGTTTTGTCCATTTCGATGCTGGGAAAGATGTCTGAAGTCTCTCCGTTCGAAACGCTCTCGACTGTGAGGCTCACGGCGCCTCCGCCCGCAAGGTTTGGTTTGGAATCATGGGAAGGGAGCCACTCGCGGCCAACTAGTGAACCCGTGGATCGAAAAAGAACCCGCGCACGTCGAAAACAGTGAGAAATTGTCATTTCTTTACAAATCCTTTTACTGGGTGTCGCTGGCTGGGCCGGTATTTGTTGCCCATTCCTAATTGCCCTTGCACTGAGTGGCCTTCTCGGCCATTTCGGGGTTGGGGGGGCATTTAAGTGTCAACCACATCTCCGTGTGGGTCTGGAGTCACATGTAGGCCAGACCGGTTAAGGACGGCAGATTTCCTTCCCTGAATACAAGAGTCGGCAGGTCATGTTACAGATGTACCGGACTTTGGTTCGGCCACATTTGGGTTACTGCGTGCAGTTCTGGTCGCCACATTACCAGAAGGACGTGGATGCTTTAGAGAGGGTGCAGAGGAGGTTCGCCAGGATGTTGCCTGGTATGGAGGGCGCTAGCTATAAAGAAAGATTGAGTAGATTAGGATTGTTTTCTTTGGAAAGACGGAGATTGAGGGGGGACCTGATTGAGGTCTACAAAATTATGAGAGGTATGGACAGGGTGGATAGCAACAAGCTTTTTCCAAGAGTGGGGGTGTCAATTACAAGGGGTCACGATTTCAAGGTGAGAGGGGGAAAGTTTAAGGGAGATGTGCGTGGAAAGTTTTTTACGCAGAGGGTGGTGGGTGCCTGGAATGCATTGCCAGCGGAGGTGGTAGAGGCGGGCACGGTAGCATAATTTACGATGCATCTGGACAGATATATGAATGGGCGGGAACAGAGGGAAGTAGACCTTGGAAAATAGGAGACAGGTTTAGATAAAGCATCTGGATTGGTGCAGGCTGGGAGGGCCGAAGGGCCTGTTCCTGTGCTGTAATTTTCTTTGTTCTTTGATCTTTTGTTCTGAAGGACATTAGTGAACCGGTTGGGTTTTTACAACAATTGGCAAAGGTTTCATGGTCATCGTTAGACTTTTAATTCCTGATTTCTATTCGGATTTCACCATCTACCTTGGCGGAGTTTGAACTCGGGAACCCAGAGCAATACCCTGGGTGTCTGGGTTGCTAGTCCAGCGACAATACCACTACATTACCACCTCCCCTCCGCCCATTCCTAATTGCCCTTGAACTCAGTGGCTCGTCGGACCCTTTCAGAGGGGCAATTAAGAGTCATCCACCTTTCCCTGGGGTCCGGAGTCACATGTAGGCCAGACCAGGTAAGGGCGGCAGATTTCCTTCGCTAAAGGGTCATTCGTGGACCAGATGGGTTTTGGCAACAATTTGACGATTATCGTCACGGTTACCGAGGGCTAGCTTTTCAATTCCGGATCTTGTTAATTGGATTTAAGTTCCACCAGCTTCCGTGGTGGGATTTGAACCCACGTCTCTGGAATACTAGCCCAGTCATATCACCACTACCCCACCATCTTCCCGGGCAGTTGGCTCCCCTCAGTGCCGTGGGAAAGAACAGGCCACCAGCAGCTTGGAAAAAAGTCCGCGAAAACGGTCGCATCTTCCAGAAGGAGGTGGGGAGGCTGACGGAGTCAAGTGGCGATGGGATTCCACCATGTGGCTCCTGGGTAACAGAAGGAACCAGCCGCCAAGGCTGAGGTGAAGAGGTTGAGGTCAGCACGGTAGCATAATGGTTAGCACTGTGGCTTCACAGCGGCAGGGTCCCAGGTTCAATTCCCGCTTGGGTCACTGTCTGTGCAGAGTCTGCACGTTCTCCGTGTGTCTGTGTGGGTTTCCTCCGGGCGCTCCGGTTTCCTCCCACAAGTCCCGGAAGACGTGCTGTTCGGTGGATTGGACATTCTGAATTCTCCCTCCGTGTACCCGAACAGGCGCCGGAATGTGGCGACTCGGGGATTTTCACAGTGACTTCATTGCAGTGTTAATGTAAGCCGACTTGTGACAATAAAAGATTATTATTATTATAAGGAGAGGACGAGACATACCAAGAGGATATAGTCAGCAGGGGAGAATTCAGAGCAGGTTTTCGAGCTGGTGGGGTTTACATTGGGAAGGGTTGAGTCTATGAAGGGAGTTAACCCCAAGCAGAAATGTTTTGTTGTTCCGGGGGTGAATGCAGTCCTGATGGATAGGGGCTGGTTTAGCTCACTGGGCTAAATAGCTGGCTTTTAAAGCAGACCAAGCAGGCCAGCTTCGATTCCAGCCTCCCCGGACAGTGTAGCAACCTGGGGTGGCCACTGCCCAACACAAAATGGAAGATTGCAAGGAATGCAGGGAAAATGGACATGTTGGAAAGCAAGCAGCTTGCAAGGCGATTGTATATTGGGACGACTGCAGAAACCAGTTTTGACTGTTGCAGAAACCAGACAGCACTGTGAAAGGAAACCAGTTAACATACTAATGAGGCGATACCGGGCGATCCCCAGATACAATGGACACAAGTTAAGCACAAATCGATACATTGAATGGAAGGCCAGACCCGGTGGCGCCAGAGAAGCCCAAAACAATAAGTCCCAACAACCGCCCCAGCAACCAAGGAACTGCCCTATGATTGGGGGGTTCAAACATATCGATTGGGAAGAGGCCCAATCGATTCCAAGCAGGTAAGGGAGTCCGCCCAAAGGGGCGCGGACCCCCTGGCACCTATAAAAGAAAAGTCCCACACATGGTTCACTCTCCTGTCTCCGGGCTCCTGTCTTCTACAGCTGTCGAGCAGCAGCCACCAACAAGTAAGTGCCTAACCTCGACCGCTACCAGAAATAGGCACTCCTGATACCCTTTGCAATTGATAGCAATCTGAAGTCTGCAGACCAGAGCAGAGCAAGAGGCCTTGTTCCCTGACCTCGCAGTTCCTTCGAGATAAGTATTAGTTGTTTAGTGGTAGGAGTAAGTTTAATCCTTTAGCGTGTGCATGGGTAGTTATTATAATTGTATTATAATAAACTCTAGTTGTTTGGACTTACTAATTGGTGTACGGTTTTATTGCTTTGAACTTCACCTTGAAGCTTGTGGCGGTGTCTTAACGGCACCTGGCGACTCCAGAGCTTAGAACAAGAAACAGAGCCAAAGTGAGTGTTAAGCACACTCACCCAGAACGACCAACAACAGGTGCCGGAATGTGGCGACTAGGGGCTTTTCACAGTAACTTCATTGAAGCCTACTCATGACAATAAGCGATTTTCATTTCATTTCAAGGACCCGGCTTGATGGGGCAGTGATTGTGCCTGTACGGAATTTTCCCTGCGAGCTGACACAAAGAGTTACTTCATTGGAGAGCTTCCAGCAAACATGGAAAAGCATCTTTGTGCCCGACCCAATTCCTTACGCAAGTCACTGAGGGTGACCACGTGCCTGGTGGCTTTGTATCTCCCCCCCCCCTCGCCGAAAGAAAGGGCAGAACCTTTTTCATGATCTCAGACGCTCCCGGGAACGTTCACCAACAATGAAGTACTTTTGAAATGTACTCACAGTTGGAATGCAGTGTTACAATCCCAGACCTGATCCCAGCAGTGGCTAGGATACCGGAACAACACCCCAATATTCTAGTTTATTTGTAAGATAATTGTGGGGCTGGTTTAGCACACTGGGCTAAATAGCTGGCTTTCAAAGCAGACCAAGGCAGGCCAGCAGCACGGTTCAATTCCCGTACCAGCCTCCTCGAACAGTCGCCGGAATGTGGCGACTAGGGGCTTTTCACAGTAACTTCATTGAAGCCTACTCGTGACAATAAGCGATTTTCATTTCACTTCATTTCAAGACTGCGCATAGATTGATTCACTCCAGGAGTGATTGCATGGTGAAATAAGGATTGGTTATTTTTTGAAACAAAATGTGACAACTCAATTTCCCATTAAACATCAAGAAAAGAAAGATACAGCTCTCAATCCATCTAACTGTGGGAGAATGGTGGAATCTGCGTCAGGCAGATCAGAATTCAATTCACCTCTCCAATGATTCGCCAAAAAAAAAGCTACCTCTCTAAAAGCCTTTCAAAATGTCTCTCTGCATTCCCTGGCTCCACCCAGCAAAGGCCTCACCTTCCCAAGCTGATAAACAAATGATCTCTACAGGCTGCATTAAATTCCTAGGATTTTCTTAGTCCACGCCAAGGATATGCAAGAAGAAAACCCACCTCGAAACAGACCAGCTATGTCTATAAATTGATAACAATGATAATCTTTAATTATTGTCACAAGTATGCAATGAAGTTACTGTGAAAATCCCCTCGTCGCCACATTCCGACGCCTGTTCGGTTACACAGAGGGCGAATTCAGAACGTCCAATTCACCTAACAAGCACATCTTTCGGGACTTGTGGGAGGAAACCGGAGCACCCGGAGGAAACCCACGCAGACACGAGGAGAACGTGCAGACACCGCACAGACAGTGATCCCAGCCGGGAATCGAACCCGAGACCCTGGGAGCTGTGAAGCAACCACTGTGTTGCCGTGCCGTCCGTATTATAATAGCCCAAGATCAAGATCACTCAAAAGACAAGTAAAGGAGGTTCTGCAGGAGCTGAATCTCGGCATCGTGTCAATGCAGGATGATCAAGAACGTTTTTTGGGCATATCGAAAACCCGAAGGTCATGAAATTAAACTGGAAAAAGATATGGGGTGCAACAGTATCGTTGACACCTGAGATAATTTATAATTGAAGTCCTCTGTGCTTGCGTTGTAGTTTCCTTCACCAGCTGGTGTGGTGTGGATGAAGGAATTGGCATTCAGTTTTGTTTTGGTGGCCTGGATTAGATGACAATCTTGCGCAAAACAAAGGAACACTCAGAAACATTAACAGAGTTCCAAAGGCATCAAGACAAATACGGGATAGCACAGTGGTCAGCACGGTTGCTTCACAGCGCCTGGGTCACAGGTTCGATTCCCGGCTTGGGTCACTGTCTGTGTGAAGTCTGCACGTTCTCCCCGTGTGTGCGTAGGTTTCCTCCAAGTGTTCCAGATAATATTAATAATAATTCAAAATATATATAAATTTCGAGTTCCCAATTCATTTTTCCAATTAATGGGCAATTTGGCGTTAGGTTCTGGGGGTAAAACCCACGCAAACACGGGGAGAATGTGCAAACTCCACACGGACAGTGACCCAGAGCCGGGATCGAACCTGGGACCTCGGCGCCGTGAGGCAGCAGTGCTAACCCACTGCGCCACCGTGCTGCCCTATAATAATAATAATTAACATGGATAGGTAGGATGTCGGAGGATACGGCACAAGGAACTGCAGAGGGTTTTGGCCAAGGGTGGTTTCATGACCGGTACAGGCTTGAAGGGCCGAAGGGCCTGTTCCTCTGCTGCATTGTTCTTTGTTCCACCATTATGACGGTTACATCCATGGGAATGGTCGATACAACCATGGACTACTGAATGGAACGGTATGCACCATAACAAATTCCTAATGTCTTACCGGAACACCAATTATGCAAAAGCACAGAGACCACCAGCAATGCCGTTGTTCAAAAGGAAACTACGAACACAATTTGATTTTTATACTCCACCTGATACTTCTGAGATTGTCAAACAACAGTAACATGTGCAAATTACTGAGAGGGAGCAAAACTCTAAAAAGCAGGCATTCAACCAGGGAGATAGCATGTTGGCTGGGAGCTACACCACCAATGAAAAACGGGCAGAATAGAATTTCATAGCATTTACAGGCAGAAGGAGGCCATTCGGCCCATCGAGTCTGCACCGGCTCTTGGAAAGAGCACCCTACCTAAGCCCACACCTCCACCCTTTTCCCCATAACCCGGTAACCCCACCCAACACTAAGGGCAATTTTGGACACTGAGGGCAATTTAGCATGGTCAATCCACCTAACCTGCACATCTTTGGACTGTGGGAGGAAACCGGAGCACCCGGAGGAAACCCATAAACACAAGGGGAGAACGTGCAGACTCCGCACAGACAGTGACCCGAGCCGGGAATCGAACCTGGAGCTGTGAAGCAATTGTGCTAACCATTATGCTACCGTGCTTCCAGCTGCCCGTAACCAGCTGTGATCCTGGCAAAGGCAGGTCCAATATCGTGCTCCGTACAAATGGACGAAGAAAGAGTTTGGCAATGTCATGCTGATCAGCGGCTAGCTTCGCGAGGTGAGCTCGTGGAAACATTTTCAAGAGGAAAATCGAGAGAGCGATACTTCGGAAAAGACACCAGACATGGAGGCGAGTACATATTCTGAGGACTTTCCAATACCCATAGTGACAGATATTGTAGTAACTACCCAGGAAGTACCATCTACTGAGGAGAATGAGGACCTTGAATAGCCAGGTCCCAGAACACCGAATTCAACCAAAAGTAAATAGACATCCACCTGAGAGACTTTCTTTTGAATTATATACATGTATTGAAATAATGCATAAGTGGATCTGTTGTATTAATGTTAATTGCTGTTGTTCCAGTAAGGGAGTAAAGGGGGAGGGGTGTTATGTATATGGGAATACAATCCTATTGGTTCTACGTCATGTGATGCGTAGTGACGTCAGCAGAAGGTTTGCACGGGCTTTGAGCAGGTTATCATCTCGATTCTATTGAGAGAAACTCTGAATGAACCTCTCATTGTGTTTTACAGGAAGCCAGAATGCGGGCACCTCCACACATGTTCTCTTTGCGACAGCAGAGATGTACGAAAGTCGCCTTGCCCGAATCCCACCAAAGAATACTCAGGCAGTGAAGGGCGGATAGGCCCAACTTTCACAGTCAACACCGGGTCCGTTTGGAATGGTTTCAGACGGGCGCTATCGTTATTGGAAAGGCCGCTGCTAATAGCGTTTAATTCTTTTCCCTCGGCTTATTTGCAAATAGTTACACCACCAGATGTGGACTCGGACTGATGTCAGGTTGGCAGGAGTTGTGTGGGATTTTCATGGACTTATTTAAAGCTGATCCTTTTAATCACGGTCCCTTAGGAGGAAATGTGGCAGCTCGGAGGTCTGGAGTTACTAGACTACATCTAATTATCTAGAACCTACAGCTGAGAAAGAGGTCACCCGGCGCAAATGGTCCCCATTGGTGCCCGTGCGTCACAGGGAACTCCTTCCCCTGCTTCATCCTCCTGGCTCAGTATACATTTCCCAACAGAAAATGCCATGGATGAATTTTTTAGAACTCTCAGTGTCGGAGTTGCCATCGTTTGGATTGAGTGTCAGTCTGTGTTCGCTCCCATGTGGATGTCAAAGAAAATTTGGCGCCATCTTATAGATGAGCGAGGGAATGCTCCCAGCTCATACTTATTGTGGCGCCCACACCCGTTGCAAGGCCGAGCTAGCTCTTTGTGGTGAATGTATTCACCTAAGCATGGACTGTCTGTGTAGTGCTGTGACCTATGACCTTGTACTGGAACCCCGGTGGGCTCCGCCTCTGGCTCCGCCCTCACCGGGGCCATATATAGACCGGACACCTGTGGGTGGGACTCATTTGTACAGCAGACACCGGCAGGCGAGTTCCTGGATAATAAAGCCTTATATTCACTCGTTCTCACAGTGAATTTACGGTATAACACTCTTAAAAGGCAGAACATGTCGGGAAAAGATGGAAAAGGCACGGTGTTCCGGGTGGACAGAATATGGAGAATACTTAGAATCACAGAATTTCTACACTGCAGAAGGAGGCCGTTTGGCCCATCGACTCTGCACCGACCCTCTGAAGGAACACCCGGCCCGGACGCACTCCCGCGCCCATCCCCACAATCCCACCCAATCTGAACATCCCTGGACACTTAAGGGGCAATTGATCTTGGCCAATCCACCTCACCCCCCAATCCACCTAACTCACACATCTTTGAACAGTGGGAGGAAACCGGAGCAGACATGGGGAGAAAGTGCAAACTGCGCACATGTGGGGCCAGATTCTCCAATTCTGAGGGTAAGTGTGGAGGAACCGTGGGGTGTTACGCGGAGTAAATGGGCGGCGCCCCCTCACCGATGCTGCGACCGGTGAGGGGCCAGCAGCCGTGCCGCGTACAACTCCCACGAAATATACGGCTGGAGAATTGCCGGATCCGTGGCTGCACACGGGGTCGGCCGTACAACACGGGGCCAGCCGTGCACGGACCCGACCTGCCTGCCAGATAGTGCCCCCCCCCTGGACAAACCCTCGCCACCCCCTGGCCACTCCCCAGCCCTCGCCAAAGCACCCCCCCCCCCCCCCCCCCGGCCAGGCCAGCAGCACGGCTCCCGCCCAACCGTGACGGCGCCGGACACAGTCCGCAGCTGAGACGACACGTCGCCCCGTGCCGTTGGGAACTTGGCCCGTCGTGGCGGAGCATCGGGAGAGGGCCTTCAGGTGACGTCCTGAGGCCACCCCAATGGCGCGCGCCGCGACGAGGCCGTTTCCAAGGGGGCAAAACCTGCGGAAAAACGGGCGCCGCTCCCGATTCCGTGGTCAAAGTGGATTCTCCGCCCGATCGCAGATCACAAAATCGGCGTCGGGAAACGGAGAATCCCGCCCACCGTTCCCCAAAGTTGGAACCGAACCCGACCCCCCTGGCGCCGTGGGGCAGCAGCGCTAACCGCCGTGGCCGCCCCCCCTGAATGAGATGGAACAGTGGCAAGTTCCGGCAACCCTCCGACTCAGAGTCTGTGGAGCCAGAGAGATAGCGAATGTGGAGGGAGGGGGGAACTGAGGAGGAACTTTGCCTGGAGGGGGGGGGGGGGGGCACGACACAATCCTGGCCCCCTCCTCCCCTCCCACCAGCGTGAGAGATTTTTTGCAGCAGCTTAATCGCAGCTGTACACGAATCTGCATCCCCGCCAGGGCCGATCAGACAAACAGACAGAGATTTGCATGGCTTTGCTGAGTAAACAGCATCTGCTCTGGTGTTTTCCTCTTATCTCCAGCAGTCACCGAGTCTCCTTGGACGCGACTGTGGCCTTTCTCATGCCACCGCTGTTACATCTGCCATGGGATCGGATCTCTGCTGCGATCAATGCGGCAGCTGACTCTTCTCTCTCTCTCTCTCTCTCTCTCTCCACCCACATCAATCGGGCAGTCAGTCGCAGCGAGAGGCAGGATTATTTTGACATGAATCCTCTTCGGGCCTTCCCGAGGCTCCTGCAATTAGCTGCCGCCTGGCGGGTGGCCCGGTCAGCTGCCCGCCCGAACGGCCCCCTCCACGCGATGCCCACCCACGGCAACGGGTCCCAATGAGGTTGAGCCCGGTGGGGATAGGACCAGAGAAAGGTTATGGCGCGGAAAGAGGCCGTTCAGCCCATCGTGGCGGCACCAGCAAGAAAAGAGAAAAATAAACGAGCCGCTCGTTTTAATCCCACTTTCCAGCACACGGCCCATGGCCTTGCAGGTTCCACACCGTGAATCAGACGCAGATCCAGGGGCCTTTTAAATAATATATTTTTTTTAATTTAGAGTACCCGATTATTTATTTTTTCCAATTAAGGGGCAATATGCCTGGCCAATCCACCTACCCTGCACATCTTTAGGTTGTGGGGGCGAAACCCACGCAGACACGGGGAGAATGTGCAAACGCCGCACGGACGGTGCCACAGGGCCGGGATTCGAACCTGAGTCCTCAGCGCCGTGAGGCAGCAGTGCTAACCACTGTGCCACATGCCGCCCTCTTTTAAATAAATTGAACGAGGCAGCGAATCCCTGACGATTTTCCTCATGCGCCCCCCCCCCCCCCCGCCGAACCTTCTACCAGTCACCTTTACTGCACCACCACCCATCCCCACCCCTCAGCGAGGGGGAACGAAGGCCCTTCTCTCCACCCTGCCAAGGCCCCTCTCAATCTTGCACACCTCCAGGTGCCAGCCGTGTTGTGGTTGCCGGGATTCTTGCCTCCGAGATGCAAATGTGTGGGTTTAAGCCCCTCTCTCCAGCCCACAATCTCACCGGAGACCTCCAGTGCAGTGCTGAGAGAGAGCGCGGTGTCGTCGGAGGTACTGAGACGTCCGGCTGACCGGCTCTCTCCGAGGGGAAGCGAAAACTCCCTCAGCGTTGAAGCCGGACGCACCTGAAGTGCTGTCACACTAGGGGGAGCACTTCCTGCACATGCTCAGCTCACAGTGCCGGCTGTTGCACTGCAAGTTGGCTTGACGCAGACTGACAATCTAGCTCAATTTTTTTGGGGCCTACGCAGTTCCCGACCAATTGGGAGGTCTCCCGCCCATTTTACCTGCCGCTTATCAACGGTCAACGTTGCCACAGTCCCCGAGGACCGAAAGCTGGCTGGTGGTGGTTTAACCTGAAGGTCACCACACCTCAGGCGAGGGGCGAGGTTGAGAAGTCGGGGCTTTCATGAATGACCTCATGGGAATTGACCCAGGCTGTTGGCGTCGCTCCGCATCACGAACCAACCGTCCAGCCAACTGAGCTAAACCATCACAACCCTCCCCCCCCCCCCCCCCCCCCCCCGTGCGAGATGTCCCGGCCTTCGTCTTGTTAGTGGCGCGGATCCTATTGGATTGGATTTGTTTATTGTCACTTGTACCGAGGGACAGTGAAAGGTATTGTTCTGCGTACAGTTCAGATAGATCGTTCCGTACATGAAAAGACAAAACATAATCGGGCCAACATAAAATACCCAATGTAAATACACGGACACAGGTCTCGGGCGCAGTACTAATGGGCTGGAGGTTGGCAACAACGCCACGTGCTTCGACGTGGCGAGGGGACCTGATGGAGCTTTTGTCCCTCAAGGAGGTTAATGTGCCGTGAGAGGGTTGATTGAAGAGTTCAACCGGAGATGATTGTTTATATTGTATTTCAGGGAATTGGGCACTGTTGGCTGTTAGGGGGGGGTGGGAGGGGGACGGGGATGGGGGGTGGGGGAGGGATGAGTCGCTGGGAGGGTGGGGGGTTTCTTTTTTGATTTTGTTGTTTCACTTCTTGCAGGGCTGTGTGTGTGTGTGTGGGGAGGGGGGGATCTGTACGGGATTGGCGTTTGGTTCAAGGTACTTGTCTTGGGATGTTTTATAATTTTGTATAAACGTCAACTTCCCATTGAAGCCAGCCCACGCCGCCGGGAACCCCATGGGCGGGGATGTGCTGCTGGCGGGAATGTGGAATCCCAACGACCGAGGAATTGCGGCCTTCATCTTTAAACAAAACCCATGCATTGTGGACCATAGCATTCCGACAGTGCAGAAGAAGGCCATTCGGCCCAGCGAGCCTGCGCCAACCCTCTGAAAGAGCCCCCACACGTGAACCAACCTCACCTTTTGGACATGAAGGGGCAATTTTAGCGTGGCCAATCCGCCTAACCTGCACATCGTTGGACTGTGGGGGGGTGGGGGGGAAACCGGAGCACCTGGAGGAGACTTCATAATTGGGCTCCAGCGCAGGACGCATCTTGGTGAATCTCCTCTGCATCCTTTCTCGTGCAATCACACCCTTCCTGTAGTGTGGTGACCAGAACCGCACACAATATTCTTGCTGCGGCTGCTGCCCTTCAGCGAGTTACCATTGACGTGGCTGAAGCTGAGGTTGAGGCCTCATGGTCTAATTTCAAATCCCAGGTGGTGAATGATACCATCAGGAGTTGGCCAGCATTGACATTTGTTTCGAGCTGCGATGCGTTTTTCTTTCAGAAGCGAACTGCATCTCACTTCCAACAAATTAATCCTTGGCTCTGCGCTGTGAAAAGCAAAGATGGCACCTCACACCCCATCTGCACGAGGGCTGGCATCTTTGCACACAAGAATTCTCAAAGCCCCATCTGCAGGGGGCGTCACGGTGGCATAGTGGTTAGCACTGCTGCCTCACAGCGGCAGGGACCGGGTTCGATTCCAGCCTTGGGTCACTGTGCCGAGTTTGCATATTCTCCCCGTGTCCACCCTGGAGTGGGTTTGCTCCGGGTGCTCCGGTGCAGGTTAGGTGGGTTTGCAGGGTTCGGGCGGGATGTGGGGCACTCTTTCAAGAGATTGTTGCAGACACGATGGGCTGAATGGCCTCCTGTACTGTAGGGATTCTATAACTATCATTTTGTAGTTTGAGTTAATACGTTACTTAGCCTTCTGTGCTAAATTGAAAAAGCCATTTAAAAAAAATACTAAACCTGCATTATTGGAAATCAGCCAGATCAGTTAATTCTGATACAAATTAAAGAAAAATAAATTCATTAAGGGGCGGCAGTGGTGCAGTGGTTAGCACTGCTGCCTTAGGGCGCCGAGGACCCGGGTTCGATGCCGGCCCTGGGCCACTGTCCGTGTGGAGTTTGCACATTCTCCCCGTGTCTGCGTGGGTCTCACCCCACATCCCAAAGTGGTGCAGGCTAGGTGGATTGGCCACCCTAAATTACCCCTTAATTGGGAAAAATAAATTGCGTACTCTAACTTTATAAAAAAAACCCAGAAAAAGCAATTCATTAATAGATGTATTGGTAAGGTGGGTTATGTAATCTAGAACACAATATGTTTATATATTTCATTATTATAAATACAGTATAAAATTAACACTTTTGTTTATCTTTTTATATAAATTTAGATTACCCAATTATTTTTTCCAATTAAAGGACAATTTAGCACGGCCAATCCACCTACTCTGCATATTGTTGGGTTGTGGGGGTGAAACCCACGCAGACATGGGGAGAATGCGCAAACTCCACACGGACAGTGACCCAGAGCCGGGATCGAACCTGAGACCTCGGCGCCGTGAGGCAGCAGTGCTAACCACTAGGCCACCGTGCTGCCCATAAAATTAACACTTGATCATAAATATGAATTCCGGAGAGAGGTAGCACTCACCTGCTTTCTAGAGAAATACAGCACTCACAGCAGGCTGTCCGGAGAAGTAGAGCACTCACAGGCTTTCTGTTAAAATACAGCATTCACAGCAGGATGTCTGGAAAGAGAGATTGCCCGTTTTCCCTCTGCACTGCCAGAATCAAAACAGAAATGCCTTAGGATTTAGAAACGGAGTCCACTGGGGCAGGATCCGATCGGCACCTGTTACCAGGCAGAGTACAGCCCTTTGGACCAATTCATTGACCCTCCCCCAAACCAATCAATCAAACCATCCCGGCTCATCTCTCTCACTGGTGCCGACAAGTCTGTGGTCTCCTGTAACTTCTGCTTTCTTCTGCTGGAATTAAAGACACAGGCTGTTTGCCTTAAAGAGACAAGTCCATTAATCATCCAGAGATCAAAATAACAATGGCAAAATAAAAGAAAAGGGAAATAAGGGAATAAACAAGGAGGACCCTTCCACTGAAGGAATGAATAGGCTCTTATTCAAGGTGTCTCAATTATAAATGACAGACAGTTATGTTAACCAATTATTAGTTGATGTTTAAGCTCACGATAAGACATATCGCTGAAGGGAAGCCGTTATCTTAAAGGCGCGACAACGTGTGTCATTACCTAAAGGCCAATTTCATTATTGGCAAATTATAGACCAATTAGCTATTTTCCAACAATTGACTAAAGTGGTCTTTCAACATCTTGCAGGCATTAAACAGGGGGGCTCGATGGTTAGATTCTCAAGTGGTGGAGATGGTGTAAGATGCCTGCTTTCAGCCGAACTGGACTGCTGACATCCTGCCCTCCTGTTCTCCAGACATGCAGCTGATCACAGCTTTGTGCACGAGACCTTTACCAACCTTCTTTCATGTGCCAGGCAGTGAGCCTGACCAGGCTATTCACCTGCGGAGGCAGCGCAGATGAATTTGACAGCGCCTTTGCTCAATGTCTAGACAAAGGAGAAGAGGGTCACTGGACTGCGCGTGACAGGGGGGGGGTGTGGAGGTATCCCCGGTGTATTGGCCAACATATATCTCGCAACAAACTTGAAATGCCTATCTGGCCACGATCTAGTTGCTGTTTGTGGGAGGTGGCAGTGCACAAGGCGACTGCCTCATTTCCAACGTTGCAACAGTGACTACACTTTCAAGTACTTCCTCATCTGAAAAAACCCTTTGGGAAATCCCACTGTCACAATTTTTTATTTTTTTTTAAATTTAGATTAGCCAATTCATTTTTTCCAATTAAGGGGCAATTTAGCATGGCCAATCCACCTACCCTGCACATCTTTGGGTTGTGGGGGTGAAACCCACGCAGACACGGGGAGAATGTGCAAACTCCACACGGACAGTGACCCAGAGCCGGGATCGAACCTGGGACCTCGGCGCCGTGAGGCGGTTGTGCTAACCACTGTGCCACCGTGCTGCCCTCCACTGTCACAATTAACAAATTATGTGTGGAGGCGCTGGACATTTGAATAGCCATGTGTTTTTAAACATGGGCAGCCAAGACAAAGATGGCTGTGGATGTCAATTCTGGGAACGTAAATTAAGTCTGAATTGTGCCCGTGCGGGTGATAGTAAGAGAGAGAATATCACCTCCTGTTTAAAGCCAGGGACATATCAAAGGCAAGAAGCTATACAGAAAGTAATAGCCATCTCCTGTGGAGATAATGGAAGCTGATTGTAATTTCAGCAGGAATGTTATCCCGTAAGTAATGTCTGCGACTGGTTTGTGGATATTCGCCCTCCATGAATATACAAGAGACTGGGATAAAGAGCCAGCTGAAAAATTTGGTCTGTGCAGGCTAGTGCTGGGTGTGTCAGAGCGTGTGACACAGAAACAAAAGCACAGCAAAACCCGCCCTCCTGCCCCTGCTCTGAGGCGGATGAACGTATAAGACTCATCCTCTCTCTGCTGAAGCAAACCAAAGCAGCAAAGCCGCAGCTGGAAAGGACGCAGGGTGAACCTCAGGGCCCCTGGGATCTAGAAACCAACTATTCAACTGCTGAAGTCAACACTACTGGAATCACGAATCTCCACGGCTGCAATGTTTAACCACAGCCAAGTCAAAGACTGATTCACATTTCATTTTTTTTTCAATTTCTATTTTTGACTCGCTTCCAATTTCTAATCTCTGGGAGCGTCTGTTGCGTTTATTATTATTTTTTCACACCTCAGTAACTAATAACCTCCGTCAACTCAAGAAAACCTGGTTAAATTGGCTTATTTAAAAGCACAGCGGGACCAGGTAACGATATCCTCAAAGGAAGGGGTCCTTTTGAAGTCATCTTGTTTCGACCAGCCTGGGGGGGGGGGGGTGACTAAAGCAGGGGAGCGGTATGTCTTATCGTGAGCTTAAACATCAACTAATAATTGGTTAACATAACTGTCTGTCATTTATAATTGAGACACCTTGAATAAGAGCCTATTCATTCCTTGCCCGGGGGTGGGGGGGAGGGGTGCATAACAATTTGAGGGTATCTCATCCAGAATTTAACAAATGGGGGGGCTGGTTTCGCAGAGGGGGGTTCGTCGCAAGCCTTTTTCTTTTAACTGCGCAAGGTGGTGGGTTAATTTGCCTCTTATACCCAATGCGCTTTCACACTGAGTTCATTCCAATGCAACACTTGGCTCTTGTGATTCAGAGCACTCAGTGCAGGCAGCAAGAGAAAGTGTGCGATGGATTGGAAGAGAAGTGAAGAGAGAGGGAGGGTATCAATCAAGCAGGGCTGTAGGAGTGAAAACGTTTGCTTTTATTTCATTTATGACTGTCACAAGTACAGTTACGTTCTCGTACATACATTTATACGGTCCCTTCATAGCTGGCAGCACCTTTATTGCAATTCCCTTGATTAGATTGCAAGAGCAAATTCAGTTCTTCTGCAGGATTTACTGCCGTGAGAGTTGGGTATATTACTGGCCGTGTGAATTTTACATTCCTTTAAAGTGGAACAAGATTAATTTCCCTTACAAAGCCAGCCTGCGCTCCCCTAGGTAACAGGACATTGTAAATGTCCTCGCCGAGAATCTCGACGGTCACTCTGAATAAGGCAGGTGATGTCCATCGAGTGATGGATGGGAAATACAATAGAGGTTGAGTTTCTGTTTGTGTGTGGAAAACCATAACACCAATCCACCATTTTAAGCACATTGAATCCCATAGAACCCCTCCAGTGCTGAAGGAGGCCATTCGGCCCATCGAGTCTGCACCAGTCCTGGGAAAGAGCACCCTACTTAAGCCCACGCCTCCACCCCATCCCCGTGACCCTGTAACCCCACACAAACCTTTGGACACTAAGGGACAATTTAGCCATGCCAATCCACCCCAACCTGCACATCTTTGGACTGTGGGAAGAAACCGGTGCACCCGGAGGAAACCCACATGAATGGATGATGGGATCACCGGTGTGATTTTACTGGCTGCAATCAATTAAGTTCCAAAAATATAAAGGACTTTTTTTTTAATTGAAAACCCACAGCGTGCTGGTAAAGTTCCAGCCAAAACATGGTCAGACAGTTGTAATGCTCTTTGATTATGCTGATGTTGAATCTTGATGTGATAATGTTAACAAAGAACATTAGACTTTGTTTTACAACAAAACTATTTATTATTAACACTGCTCTGAAGGATTACTATAATGTCTAAGATTAATAGCACGGTAGCATTGTGGATAGCACAATCGCTTCACAGCTCCAGGGTCCCAGGTTCGATTCCGGCTTGGGTCACTGTCTGTGCGGAGTCTGCACATCCTCCCCGTGTGTGCGTGGGTTTCCTCCGGGTGCTCCGGTTTCCTCCCACAGTCCAAAGATGTGCAGGTTAGGTGGATTGGCCATGCTAAATTGCCCCTTAGTGTCCAAAATTGCCCTTAGTGTTGGGTGGGGTTACTGGGTTATGGGGATAGGGTGGAGTTGTTGGCCTTGGGTAGTGTGTTCGTTCCAAGAGCCGGTGCAGACTCGATGGGCTGAATGGCCTCCTTCTGCACTGTAAATTCTATAATACAGTTGGAAATAAGGGTCTAACACTAATTTACAGCCAGAGCTACTCTAATATGCGGCTGCTAAGAACTCCTTGTTCTGGAACACATGAATGTAAAGGGGCATCAGGGAGTGCCCTTTATTAACAGGAAGTAGTTCAATTCCTTGAATGTTCAGATTGGGCGGAACCACAGCCTGCGTATCATGCAGGAGTGTGCCGAGGGAACGTGCATGACAGCTGCATCCTGAGGCACTCGGAGATCCGCGGTGCCTTCGAGTACCAGACCAGGATGATGGCTTGGATCTTGGGGATAGGATGATGTTGCCAGTAGAATCTAGTGGAGTGGTGCAACGACAACAATCTCTCCCTCAATGCCAGCAAAACTAAAGAGCTGGTCATCGACTTCAGGAAGCAAAGTACTGTACACACCTCTGTCAGCATCAACGGAGCCAAGGTGGAGATGGTTAGCAGTTTCAAATTCCTAGGGTTGCACATCACCAAAAATCTATCCTGGTCCACTCAAGTCGACGCTATCACCAAGAAAGCACAACAGCGCCTATACTTCCTCAGGAAACTAAGGAAATTCGGCATGTCCACATTAACCCTTACCAACTTTTACAGATGCACTATAGAAAGCATCCTATCTGGCTGCATCACAGCCTGGTATGGCAACTGCTCGGCCCAGGACCGCAAGAAACTTCAGAGAGTCGTGAATACCGCCCAGTCCATCACACTAACCTGCCTCCCATCCATTGACTCCATCTACACCTCCCGCTGCCGGGGGGAAAGCGGGCAGCATAATCAAAGACCCCTCCCACCCGGCTTACTCACTCTTCCAACTTCTTCCATCGGGCAGGAGATTCAGAAGTCTGAGAACACGCAAAAACAGCTTCTTCCCCACTGTCACCAGACTCCTAAATGACCCTCTTATTGACTGACCTCATTAACACTACACCCTGTATGTTTCAACCGATGCCAATGCTTATGTAGTTACATTGTATATCTTGTGTTGCCCTATTATGTATTCTCATGTATTTTCTTGAATTGTTTAATTCCCTTTTCTTCCATGTACTGAATGATCTGTTGAGCTGCTTGCAGAAAAATACTTTTCACTGTACCTCGGTACACGTGACAATAAACAAATCCAATCCAATCCAATCCAATCCAGTGTGGAGGCCTCAGACCAATGCGGACACCCTGAGATAATGAGGCCCATGCTGCCACCCATGATGTCATTGAGCGGTGCATCGGATTGGTCAAGATGGGGTCCCAATGGCTGGGCCACTCAGCGGGTGCCCTGAAGTACACCCCCAGAGGGTCTCCCACTTTGTGGTGGTCTGCTGTGCCCACCGCCTCCTGGGCCAGCAGCAGAACGGCATACTGGAGGAGGAGGAGGAGGCGGCCTCGTCTGAGGGCGAGGAGGAGGCAGGCCAGGAGGGGCTGGAGGACAAGCCCGGGGAGGAGCCGGAGGATGGGGGACAGGCGGCAGGCGGCAGGGCATGCCAGGAGGACCAGGGTGGCCCTCACCCTCACCAGATTCCCACAGGACGAGGCTGTGTCTGTCAGTTCAAACATCCCCCATCCCTCCTTTTCTCCCCCCCATTTCCCTCCTTCTCCCCCAATCTCCCCCACCCATTTCTCTACTCCCCCCCCCCCCAAATCCCCCCTTCCTCCCTATTCCCTGTCCCACCTTCCCACTAACCGCCCCCTCCCCAACTACCCTGTCCCCCCCCCCTCCAAGAGTCTGAGTAACATCATGCCAGGGTGATGGGCCTGTGTGGGCACTGTCAGTGGGTAACTATACCAGGCAGGAGAGTGATGATCACACTCTGATGTTCCTCAGGGTCTGATAAAGTCTGACTCCTGCCTTTCTGCTGACAGCGCGCTCAACCAAATCCTCTGAGTGGGGTCTGCTTCGGGGGCATTTGATCTTGGATCACTGTGCCCTACGGACAGAGAGTAGGGGGAGCAGAGGGCAACAGGGGTTGGGGGGCGCAGGCAGGTCCGCTGTGATAGAGGCTTCACATGTATGTGACATGTTTTAATAGTGAACATGTGACATTCCCATTCCTTTTAGCTACAGATAGTCTCTCCCCAGCACCCACTCAGTGCTCCTTCATCTTCTTGATCTTTCCTGGTCGGCTGCTACTTTTCAATGTGCTCCCAAGATGCAGATCAGAGGTGGAGGCAGCCTGCTCTTTGCCACGCCCCGTGACCTTTGATGCCCTTGGCGAATGTCTACTGGAGGGCTTGGAGCCTGAGGACCCCTGCCGACTGACCGACATCACAGGCATAACAGAGCCACCTTGTTTTGTCCGCTGCCCTTAAGATGCACCCGTATCAGGAGAGGTCTTCAGAAGACCTGGAGACCACCATATTCTCCTTGGTGGCAGGTCCCAGGTTGGCCTCTTCCCCGATGGTGCCCGTAGGGCCCGAGGGTACTCCATGGGATGGAGGGGCAGCTGGAGTGAGCTCCGGAGGCTTCTGAGTCCCCTGGCACTGCCAGTCCTGGTGGCTCCCGTTGTCTGCACCTTGATGTTGACGCCCTCAGCGATGGTGACTGGACCGTGCTCTGCACTGGCCTTGGCATCTGGGACATGCCCCTCAGTGAGTGGGACACGATGTCGAGGCCCTCAGCCATGGTCGTCAACCAATTGAGCCATGCCTTGGGCCTGACCCCTCAAGGCACAGATGCCGTGCCCCAGGTTTTCCATTGCGGTTGACACCCTGGCAGCGTCGGCCTCCGTGCCACGCATTCTCGGCATCATCTCCCGCTCCCAAAGACTTTGGGGCTGCTCCAATCAGTGACATAGTCGGTGAAATGTCGCTGACACCCCCCCTCCTGAATGTTACGCCTCTGACCTATCATCTGCATCAACTCTGGGAGAACCTTGTCCAGAGGCTCGGCTGGGTCCTGGGATCCAGCAGACCTCCGACTGCTGTCTCCCCATGGATGTTCCTGCCTCCACCTGACGTGCTTCAGCAACTGCGTGGTGCTCACCAGACGGTGCCCCAGGAGCCTGTCCACTAATGTTGCCCACCGAGGTGTGTGGAGGGTGGGGTGAGAGCAGAGACGCTACCATGGTGGTCTCCTCGGGGCTCTCCCCTGAGGTGGCATCTTCGGTAGCGGTGGGGGGGAGGGGAACCGATTCCGGACGGTCCGACCTCATCAGGCGGAAACCCTTCGAGACAATGTGGTCAGTGAGAGAGAAGGGTAACTTTGTCTGACATGAACAAGTCATTTGAGACAGGTCACCTGGGTAAATGGGCAGTGGATCCTCACCTCTGCAGCGCAGGCCAACCTCGCTGTCACCGACTAGTTGATCTTCAGTCAGCCCCGCAATCCCCAGGGTCCGTTCCTCATAAGGGGTGAGGGCTCGGATCTCCGGTACTTTGACCCTTTCCTGCTTGGCGTGGGCTATCTTCTGCTGGGAGCAAAGAGAGGGCATTGTGAGCCGCCCCCTCGATACATTGGGGGGGGCGGTCCATAGCAGGTGGCATGTTTGGGCACCGCACCTGGACATGAAGTGGCAAGAGGTTCTGAGGAACTGGCACAAAGATTGGATGTGGGGAGGATGCGAGGCGTCAGCCAGTGATTTGTGGGCGGCGAGCTTTGGGCAGTTGATGGGTGACAAGTGGAACTGATGCCAGGAGAGAGGTGGTAATTTACCCCTGCAGCTCAGTGGAGGTCGCTGTTCCTCTTCCGACATTGTCCCGCGGTCCTCTTCCTGGTCAGGCTGCCCTCACTGACAGCTGCTGCCGCTGCCTCCCAGGGTGCATTGCTCATCCTCCTGACGGCCCTCCGATCGCCTCGGGGGATGAGGATGCCCCGGCTCTCATCCAGAGCCTCGAGAAGCCTGGCCAGACTGGCACCGCCAACGCGAGGGGCAGGACTGCGCACTGCCACGCTTGCGCGTCGACTAGGAGTGAGTGGTGAGGGAGCGTTTAAAAGCAGCTGCCCATTGTTAGCGGTGAAATGCTGAGGCGCAAGTCAGGTGAATGAGACGGTGAGGGAACCAGGAATGCCGAAAATCACCTGGGCTCTCTTACATGGGGCTCGGGATTCTCCAATAATGGGGCTTAGTCCCCACTCCAGCGTGAAAACAAGGGCGAATCACCCTGGACTTTCCTGAAGAAAGTCCAGGATGATTCTCCGATTTGCAGGGGGGGGGCTATCAGGGCCCCGGAGTGCCGCTCGCAGCTCCGGCTGCCGATATGGGGCCCTGCACATCCGGTCGGGGGTCCTGCGCACGCGCACGGCGACAGCCTGCGTCGGCCACCCGCGTGACATGGCGGACCCACATCACGGAGCAGCACCAAAAAGATGCCCCCCCCCCCATATCGCGCGTGCCCGCGGTTTGGTGGCCCCCGGTCGATAGCCTAGCCGTCTGTGAGGCTCCCCTCGGTGAATGAAACCCCCCCCCCCCACCAGGGCAGCCACGGACTGAGTCCGCAGCCGCCACGTCGAGTTCCCGCTGCGTGGAACCATGAGAGAACCACGCCGGCGGGAACTCAGCCAGCCGAATCACCGCGGGGGCCTCTTTCAATGGCCCCCGAACAGCACGGCGTCAACCGCGCGCGCGCAATTGATGGCGATTCTCCGGGCACCAGAGAATTGCGGGAGCGACGTCGGACCCGACCTTGGGTTTGATGCCCATTCTCCACCCCCCCCCCCCCCCCCCCTCGCGCCGATCGCGGTTTCGGCTCGGAGAATCCCGCCCGGAATGCGGGCATCCCGGCTCGGCCAAAACCCCTTGAATATACAGATACCTAAGAATAGCCTTTCCCCGGCTGGCAACAGCCTCTCACTCCCAACCAGAGCGCGCACTTCATTGTGACAGGATTGAAACATGAACTAATTGTAAGGTTGCGTGCTGTAAATAAATCCAATGCTAAGTCAAAGATTGCCATCCGCTTTCCTCCCTCAGAGCCTGGTTGTCAGAAAATTAACAACGTTGTCAGGGTGCAGAATACAAGAGTGCTTTAAAAATCTTAAATGTTCTGGCTCGCCCATCAGTTAGTTTATCCCGTACTCATCCGCGCAGTCTTTTAGGTTCAGGTTGTTACTGCCATGTAGCACCTGTGTCACTGGGCCTGCATTAAAGTCTTATATACAGTGCACTTGTACTGAGGCTATACCTCACGTCGAAAGTATCTATTGCAGACCGATTGTGACTCCATTATCATCATATCATGTAGCTACAGAACAACGTCAAATGGTGCTGATTTAAGCAACTTGTGGCAGCCGGCAGATCGCCCGTGGCATTGCTCATTCATAAGGTAGAATCCTGAGCAGGCTAGCAGATGACACTGAACTGCACTTATCCTATCTGTCCCCTGGAACCAGTAAAGACAGGGTATGTATCCTTAGGTCTCCGACAGCCGCTGATGAAATCCCCACTTGGCGACTTGACAGTAGCAAACAAAGCAAACTATTTGTTTAATATGTTTTGGGGCAGCACGGTAGCATGGTGGTTAGCATAAATGCTTCACAGCTCCAGGGTCCCAGGTTCGATTCCCGGCTGGGTCACTGTCTGTGCGGAGTCTGCACGTCCTCCCCGTGTGCGCGTGGGTTTCCTCCGGGTGCTCCGGTTTCCTCCCACAGTCCAAAGATGTGCGGGTTAGGTGGATTGGCCATGCTAAATTGCCCATAGTGTCCTAAAAAAGTAAGTTTGGGGGGGGGGGTTGTTGGGTTATGGGTATAGGGTGGATACGTGGGTTTGAGTTGGGTGATCATTGCTCGGCACAACATCGAGGGCCGAAGGGCCTGTTCTGTGCTGTATTGTTCTATGTTCTATGTTCTAAAGGTCGGGAAAAAAAAGTAACAAACGATTGTCCTTTGCCGTGTTCTCCTCGATTTGCCTCATGCGTGATACCAAAATCGTGAGGCAGGCGCACAGTCTTAATCGATGGCGTCAATGCTGTTGCAAAAGTTTCCTTTGAGTTAGTTCTCAGGATGTGGGCATCAACGGCGAGGTCAACATTTATTGCGATCATTACTTTTCCTGATAGGATGACGGAGAAGCCCTGTCAAATTCACATTGTAGGGCAGTGAAAAGTCTGTCACTAGAGTCCCCTAAATTCCAGTCTTGGTAAAGACAGCAGGGTCCCATCCCTGAAGAACAATTTAATGTCCATTCCCAGTTAATTAATTTGGCAGTTTTATGAGCACTTTTTTACCGAGGCCAGCGTTTACAGGAAATGAATGAAACGAAAATCGCTTATTGTCACGAGTAGGCTTCAAATGAAGTTACTGTGAAAAGCCCCTGGTCGCCACATTCCGGCGCCTGCTCGGGGAGGCTGGTACGGGAATTGAACCGTGCTGCTGGCTGCCTTGGTCTACTTTAAAAGCCAGCTCTTTAGCTCTGTGCTAAACCAGCACCTGTGTGCAGTTTTGGTCTCCTTATCTGAGGAAGGATGCTCTTGCTACGGCGGGAGTGCAGCAAAGGTTTACCAGACAGATTTCTGAGAAGGCGGGACTGATGTATGAGGAGAGATTGAGCCGGTCGGGATTATATTCGCTGGAGTTCAGAAGAATGAGGGGAATCTCGTAGAATGTTATTAAATTCGAACAGCACTAGACAGAGTAGATGCAGGAAGGATATTCCCGATGGTGGTGGGGAGGGTTGGGGGAGTAGGGGGGTCCAGAACCAAGGGTCATAATCTAAGAATAGAGAGTCAACCATTTATGACAGAGATGAGGAGCAATATCTTCACCCCAAGAGTGGTGAGCCTGTGGAATTCTCAACCACAGGAAGCGGTTGAGGCCAAAACATGTGTTGAAGAAGGAGTTAGATAAAGCACGTGAGGCAGTAGGGATCAAATGATATGGAGGGAAGTTGGGTATTGAGTTGGATGATTAGCCATGATCAGAATGAATAGCAGAGCAGGCTCGAAGGGGCGAATGGCCTCCCCTGCTCTTATTTTCTATCTTTCTAACGTCAAGGTGACTGTAACTTAGAGGGTCACCTTGAGACCAAAGCTGAGATGACAGTTTTTCCTGCAATGTTTTCTTCTGGGTCGACTGGGCCTGGAATTGACCCCGTACTAGCCCATGGGGTCGTAACAAGCGGAATTTTCTTTGTGGGATCACAGTATAATTGAGAGGGCGGGGAAGAGCTCGCAAGAGATTAACAATGTAGCTGTCCTGAGAACCATCTGCGACAGAGACCGGTCAGGGCAGCGCAAATCTCTCTTCCCCCCAATCCCCAACAAGGCCCAGCGCATAAGGAGCCGGAGCAGGGAGTAGGCCATTCGACCCATCAAGCAACTCGGTACAAACACAGGACACTTGAGAGAGGCCGCTTGTTCGCTTTCAAAATGGCGACCAAGTTGACGGGGCCTCAGGGCGGGGAGATTGGGGAAGGCCCGGAGGGGCACGGAGGAGGCAAGCGGAGCCCCTGGGGAAAGGCCAGGGGTGGGAGGTGAAAGGTCTAAAAGTCACCAGAGCTTGTGGGTGGTGGGTTGGGGGGTGGGGGGGGGGGGGGGGGAAATGGCGCAACTTCAGAAGGGAGCTTTTGATGGAGCGCACGCCTCTAACCGTTGCGTGTCCCCCACCCCTCCCCCCCACCCCACCCCACCCCCAGCGCTTCCCACCTGAGATGTAACTGTGTTCTTTTTCAGTATTTCCCCCACGTGCAAGTTCAATCCTCCCTCCCGCCAGTCGAAAAAACTGCGGAAAGAGCCCCAAGTGCCGAATAATTGATGGTTAAGATTCTCTTTTCGCCGGAGGTGGTCATTTTGCTGCCACTCGCACGCCAAAGATGTCCGTCTCCCTCTGTGACAGCGTCATTGTTTGGAACATCCTCCTTTGTCTATTGTTGTGGCGACGCATTAACCCCAGCCGCACTGCTGCTCTCAAACACTCCTTGATGATCGGTGCTTTGAAACTGAACGGTGCGGGCAGGCCTCAGCCTCGAACTCCTGGTCTGCACTGATCTCTGCCACAGAGGTAGCAGCTGCACCAAGTGTTGCAGATTTTACATCACGGATTCTACGCGCCCTTCGCACGAATTCCTACGGTCTGAATGTTAGCCCCCCCCCCTCCTCTCGGGATATTCGAGTCTAGCCGAAGTAGACGGCAATATGGGGTTGGCAGGGGGGGGGGGGGGGGGTTGTTGATGAGCCGCGTCAGGTGGCCATCGATGAAATAATAATAATCTTTATTGTCAAAAGTAGGATTGATTCAACACTGCAATGAAGTTACTGTGAAAATCCCCTCGTCGCCACATTCCGCCGCCTGTTCGGGTACACGGAGGGAGAATTCCGAATGTCCAATCCACCTAACAAGCACGGCTTTCGGGACCTGTGGGAGGCAACCGGAGCGCCCGGAGGAAACCCACGCAGACACGGGTCTGCAGCAACATTGATTCACAGTGCGTTAAAATGTCCGCTCCATGGCCAGAATTCTACGTCGCTCAGATGCCCGCACGGCCAACGTGGAAGCGGGTGAAATCTTGCAAAAAGAATTCCTGATGCCATTGCGCGATATTCCCGCGCACGCCCGTCGAAAACCAAGTGGGCAATTTAGCCCATGAAGGAGCCAATTCAACGCAACCTCGCCTGGCCTGTCTGCATTTGTGGTTGGCGGACAGGCCAGCTTGGCCAGGCCGCCTTCACGTTATAACTTCAACCTCGACCCTGGGAGGGATGCAATGTCTGGGCTGAAACAAAACTTACAATGGTTGCCCGGGGACTGAGGTCCACGTTTGAGTGCGCTGTCCAGACACTCTTTGCATAGCTCTTCAGCCGCGTTTTATTTTCTACTGATCTGCTGCCCCCTGAGACAGCTCCGTGACAGCTATCCCCCCAATCCCCGAGTAAGCGCATTAGAAACGTCAGCCCGCACCCTCCCAGGGCTCCACGCCTGCCCTCTTCCCGTCTTCGCCAGCAGCGCTCAACCTTTCACAGGGCGCGTTCCATGCCGCACGCCCGATAACTGGCCGGCCAGCGGGAAATTGCCCTTTGGGGGCCGATGCCGCTGGGAACGCGTTTCATTCCCGCTTCCGAGTCTGCTGAGCACGCGCACCAGACGAGTGAAAAATGAAGGCCCACGCGCCTCACCTCTTTCCACCGGTTTGCTCAACTTTCCTCGGACTCCACACCCCGACTCCCTCAGCCGAGCGCAGTGAGCGTCAACAGTGGCAGGTTCAACAGAGTCAAACACGGGACGATTAAACACTCAAAAGATTTGCTCAGGTAGGTCGCCTGTTCCTCTCTCACCTCGCGTTACTTTAGTTTGGGCCTCTTGACACATCGGGTGACTCCAAGAATGCTGAGTGAGTTTGGGGTCGGATTTGTTCTCAATGCTCTCTCCATCTCGCCAACATTGGTTTCCTAAAGTCGAGGTGAAGTTCAAACCGACACCAACAGAAAACCATCACATTCTGATGGAGAGGCTGAAAGTATGTTTTGGCGGGGGGGGGGGGGGGGGGGGGGGGAAGATGTGGTAAAAATAGTACCTTTATCGAAAAACAAATTTTGAATGTATCTTGAACCGAAATCTAAATTCATATTTCCGCCGGGTTTCAGCTAGAATTTTTTTTCTATTCAATTTTTGAGATTTTTTTTTTTATTAAACTGTCTCCACTTGACAGGGTAAGAACTGGCTGTCCTCAATCACATTCCTTCGGTGTAGTTTACGAGGATATGTTGCGTGAGTAATGAAGAACATATTAGCATCAATCAGAAAGATGGGAGGTTCACGTGTGGACGGAATCTTAATCTTAACTTCCTTGTGGGGGAAAAAAGCAATTGCTGCCATTTTAGTTCCCTTCCTGATCATCAGATATTTTAATAATAATAATCTTTAATAATAATCTTTATTGTCACAAGTAGGCTTACATTAACACTGCAATGAAGTTACTGTGAAAATCCCCCAGTCGCCACACTCCGGCGCCTGTTCGGGTACACTGAGGGAGAATTCAGAATGTCCAATTCACCTAACAGCACATCTTTTGGGGCTTGTGGGAGGAAAGTGGAGCAAACCCACACAGACACGGGGAGAACGTGCAAACTCCACACAGGCAGTGACCCAGAGCCGGAATCGAACCCGGGACCTCGGCGCCGTGAAGCTGCAATGCTAACCACTGCGCCACCGTGCTGCGCCCAGCAACGATCTCCACTCCTACCTTCTCTGACATTCCACCTCATTGCTCAGTTGGGTCTCTGTTGGCTGTACTCTTGATGTGAAGTCAAAGTGGCCGCACTAAAGCAAATGTAAGCACATTGCCCAGGCTGAAACTCCCGAGTTGTACGGAGAGAGTTCCGCCCTGTCGGAGGTGCCACCTGAACATACGTTCGAATTAGGAATAGGAGTAGGCCACTCGTAACCTTTCACCCCCGTTCCCACGCCGCCCCCCCCCCCTAAAGCTCAATCCACCATTCAGTGCAATCTGATGGCAACCTCAACTCCACATAGTCTTGGAGTCATTAGAGTGTTCCAGTACAGAGAGAGGCCAGTCGGCCCATCGATACTGTGCCAGCCATCAAGCACATTCCCACCTATCCCCCGACAACCGTTCACCCCCTCGTTAATCAAGTATCGACCTAGCTCTGCCTTAAAAATACTCAAAGGCCCTGCTTCCACTGCCTTTGGAGGAAAAGAGTTCCAGAGGCTCAGTTTCCTTTGAGAGAAAAACATTTCACCTCATCTCCGTCTTATGTTTAGAGTTTTAGAATCTCTTTCGGGCGAGGCATCAAACCGGTTCTCCTCGTGGGTGAACATAAACAATACCATGGCGCTATTTCGAAGAAGGCCAGGGGATGTGTTTGTCCCAGCCAATATTAATTCCTCAATTATCACCTTCAAGTAGATTATCTGTTTATTATCACATGAATGTTTGTGAGCGTTGCTGTGTGAACATTGGGTGATGCAGCCCCTACATTGCAGCAGCACCTACGCTTCACGCACACTCTAACTTTGAGTGCTTCAGGATAGCTTATGATTATTGCTATGAGCCAGGGTTTAGAGAACCCCAAAGTATATCATGGAGGTCACCTGACCCACAACTTTTAATAGATTGTGGTTATGGGGAGCACACGGGCCCACTTTACAGGTGTCTTGCAACAGAGATCTAAAGTACTTTAAATTAAAACAATGTTTATTTATGAAACCGGTTAACACTAACACTTTATAAACCCACAGTAAACATCTTACCAACTACCAACACTAATACCCCCCCAAAGATACAGTACTCTATAGGTAACCCTTAGTAACTTTCCCAACAACATCCATAAGCCAAAACATTTTTTATCAAAGATAGTAGGTTTGAATTCTCTACAGAGAACAGTTATCATCTTTAAATCTTCAAATGATCTAAACACCTTCGGCGGGATTCTCCTGTAACTGGCGGGATGGCCGACGCCGACGCCAAGAATGGCGCGAACCACTCCGGCGTCAGGCAAACCCGAAGTTGCGGAATCCTCTGCACTTCCGGGGGCTAGGCCGGCACCGGAGGGGTTGGCACTGCGACAACCAGCGCCGAAGGGCTGGCGCAAGTTGGCGCATTCCCAGAACCGCCGGTGTGGTTCTGCGCATGCGCAGACCGGCCGCGTGTGTTCCTGAGCATGGGCAGGGGGGGTTCCTCTCCACGCCGGCCATGTTTGAGCCCTTCAGAGGTCGGCGTGGAAGGCAGGGGTGCCCCCACAGTCCAGGCCCGCCCGCAGATCGGTGGGTCCCAATTGCGCCCCCCCCCCCACCCAAGGACTCCATTAGACGGCCTACAAGCTGTGTCCCGCCATGTGGGACCATGTCCATTTCACACCAGCGGGACTGGCCAGAAACCGACGGCCGCTTGGCCCATCGGGGCTGGGAGAATTCCCGGGGGGCGCTGCCAACAGCCCCCGATCGGCGTTGGGTAAACCCCGCCCGAAAACCATCGCCGGAGAATACAGCAGCTGCCGTTGGAGCGGTGGGGCGGGATTCACGCCGCCCCCTGGGGATTCTCAGACCCGGCTTGGGGTCGGAGAATCCCGCCCCTCATTTAACATACAGAGCGAGACCAGTGTACATCTGCTTGGTTTGAATGCAGCTCTCCAATTGAAATCGAAACTAAAACGCAGAGCCAAAAAGAGCCTCCAGCTCAAAACGAAAGTAAAAAGCAGAATCACATTCCAGCTCCACCCACACAATGACACCACTGCAGCCATTTGATGAAACACACTTTTCTGAAAGGGACTCTCACATGGCGCTATGAAAGGTGGGATCTCAATGCGCTCATGAGAATGGTTCCAGAGAGGAGGAACTTTGATAGATTGGAGAAGCTGGGACCGTTTTCCTTGAAAAAGAGGCTGAGAGGAGAGAAAGTTGAGGGGAGATTTGATGGAGGTGATCAAAATCCTGAGGGTTCTGGGCAGAGAAGATAGGGAGAGACTGACCCCCCCCCCCCCCCCCCCAGTGGAAAGATCGAGAACGAGAGGACACAGATTTACGGTGATTGGAAAAAGGAGCAATGGCGACATGACCTTTCTACCCAGTGAGTGGGATGGAGGTAGGTTCAATCGAGGCTTTCTGGAGGAATTAAAAAAGAAAATGCTGTATAAACTCAGAAGGTCTGTCAGCATCTGTGGAGAGAGAAACAGAGCTGACGTTCCGAGTCCTTCTGGCTCTTTATTTATGGTGTTCGGGCCGGAAAGTGGAGCTGAGTCCACAAAAGATCAGCCATGATCTCATTGAATGGCGGAGCAGGCTCGAGGGGCCAGATGGCCTACTCCTGCTCCTAGTTCTTATGTTCTTATGTTCATCAGGGCTAAACAGGGGGAGAAATGTGATGGATTTGAAACTGTTCAATACCTACCACCTTGGCCATCCCTCAAGCAAGGAGCAAGGATAGCGGCTGGGTGTCAAAGATAAATGTCCCCATTTGCTGTCTGTTGGACAGCCAGAGCTGCGGAGAACTGAAGCAACGAAGATCATTGAAGACAAAGGTAAGAGTCTAACCGCCCATTGGGAATCTCAAAGAAAGAATCTGGGTTACCCAGAGGGTGTCTTGTGCCAGCATCACCTTAGAAATTGCACTCCTCTGTCTATTATCTTTGTAGCTTTTGCAATCAGGAAAAGTCTGATCGAATCATGCAATGGCTACAGGGCAGAAGGAGGCCATTCAGCCCAGCTTGTCCATGCTAGCCGTTTGCTAGAGAAATTCACATGCTCCTAATTCTCTGCAGCCCTGCAAATGGTTTTCCTGCAGAAAATTATGCAACTCATTCTTCAAGGCCGCCATGGAAACGGCCTCCACCACGCTCTCAGGCAGTGCATTCCCCTATCCTGACCACTCGCAGTGTGCAAATGTTTTTCCCTCATCTCACCGTTGCTTCTGTTACCAATCACCTTGAATCATTGTACCCTGGCTCTCGATGATTCTGCCGATTAAGCTGATGGGGATGCTGTCCATGTTGTCGACCTTATCCCTGAAGAACAGGAGCCGGTGCGATGGGAACAGAAGAACAGCAGCCTCATTTGGAAATCCTTCACGGACGAATTGAGCCAGATTAGTTGGGAGATCTCGCCTTGCGAAGATCTGAGGCCCCTCAGTCAACTCTCTGTGGTCCATGTAGCATTCTTGTTCTTCCTAGCTCTCAATCACACCCTAATCTTCAGTCGCAACAACAGCTCATTACCATTCCCCATTGTCACAAAACTTATCCAAACACTAAGCCATCCCCACATCAAATATTCCAGCGATTTACCGCATTGGTTGGCTTATAAGATGCACTGGGCCATAAAACATACCAAGATCTTACAAATAAATATCCAAGAAAAGATTTCAGTGCGCATGGGTATTTAATATTAACACTGACTATTATTGAACAAATTCAACAATGTAGCACCAAAGTTAACTATTAACATTGAGCGTCATAGAACGAAACCAACAATGCTGCGACAAGTTTAATAATACAATAATAATAATCTTTATTAGTGTCACAGTTAGGCTTGCATTAACAGTGCAATGAAGTTACTGTGAAAAGCCCCTAGTCGCCACCCTCTGGTGCCTGTTCGGGAACACAGAGGGAGAGTTCAGAGTGTCCAATTCACCTAACAAGCACATCTTTCGGGACTTGTGGGAGGAAACCGGAGCACCCGGAGGAAACCCACGCAGACACGGGGGGGGGCGTGCAGACACCGCACAGAGAGTGACCCAAGCCGGAAATCGAACCCGGGATCCTGGCGCTGTGAAGCAACAGTGCTAACCACTGTGCTACCACGCTACCGCGATGGGACAAAACCAACAATGCCACGCCAAGTTTAACATTACCCATTGCCAAGTTAAGACAATGAAGTGTTTCTAATTGTAGAAACGCTAATGTTCCTCGCCACTGCTGTCGCACGCATTGAGCGGGATTTTCCGGTCGCTCCCGTCTCGGGACCCGTCAAAGTTTCCATCCCGCCCTCAATGATTCCCGTGGTGAGGGTGGGACCGGAGAATTTACCCAGTCTTCACTGTCGTTTTGTGAACTGTCAGTTTCTTCAGATAGTTGGCCCTCTTCACTGCAACCCAGCGCGTTGCTGATAGCACGTTCCGTCAATGGCGTCACTTCACTCCTGTGCTTGATCAGCAGCAGGAATTCCTCACCCACTCACCCGCCTGCGAAATGGTGTGCTTCTCATCCCTCCTGTTGACGTCAAGACCACTCGCAATCGTAGAGAGCCTGGTCTTCAACTCTGCAACCCAACGCGAGACCAGGATTGCATTCCACGCGAAGAGAGCTGATTTTCGTTTCGGAAGGCCGTTTCCACCACACTTCCATTCCTTCTTCAAAGAACAAAGAACAAAGAACAGCACAGGAACAGGCCCTTCGGCCCTCCAAGCCCGTGCCGACCATGTCGAAACTAAAATCTTCTACACTTCCTGGATCCGTATCCCTCTATTCCCATCCTATTCATGTATTTGTCAAGATGCCCCTTAAACGTCACCATCGTCCCTGCTTCCACCACCTCCTCCGGCAGCGAGTTCCAGGCTCCCACTACCCTCTGTGTAAAAAACTTACCTCGTACATCTCCTCTAAACCTTGCCCCTCGCACCTTAAACCTATGCCCCCTAGTAATTGACTCCTCTACCCCGGGAAAAAGCCTCTGACTATCCATTCTGTCTCTGCCCCTCATAATGTTGTACATCTCCATCAGATCGCCCCCTCAGCCTCCTTCGTTCCAGTGAGAACAAACCAAGTTTATTCAACCGCTCCTCATAGCTAATGCCCTCCATACCAGGCAACATCCCGGTAAATCTCTTCTGCACCCTCTCTAAAGCCTCCACATCCTTCTGGTCATGTGGCGACCAGAACTGAACACTATACTCCAAGTGCGGCCTAACTAGGGGCTGGTTTAGCACACTGGGCTAAATCGCTGGCTTTGAAAGCAGACCAAGGCAGGCCAGCAGCACAGTTCAATTCCCGTACCAGCCTCCCTGAACAGGCGCTGAAATGTGGCGACTAGGGGCTTTTCACAGTAACTTCATTTGGAGCCTACTTGTGACAATAAGCGATTTTCATTTCATTTCATTTAATTTTTCACTAAGGTTCTATACAGCTGCAACATGACTTGCCAATTCTTATACTCAATGCAAATTCGTTCAATCATCCCTTCGGGATGAACGCGAGCAAGCTTTCCATGCGAAATTTCAACCCTTGGTGTCATTCCTCTCTCAAAGATGAGGCAAAGAGGGCAGCACGGTAGCATTGTGGATAGCACAATCGCTTCACAGCTCCAGGGTCCCAGGTTCAATTCCCTACTGGGTCACTGTCTGTGCGGAGTCTGCACATCCTCCCCGTGTGTGCGTGGGTTTCCTCCGGGTGCTCCGGTTTCCTCCCACAGTCCAAAGATGTGCAAGTTAGGTGGATTGGCCATGATAAATTGCCCTTAGTGTCCAAAATTGCCCTTAGTGTTGGGTGGGGTTACTGGGTTATGGGGATAGGGTGGAGGTGTTGACCTTGGGTAAGGTGCTCTTTCCGGGAGCCTGTGCAGACTCGATGGGCCGAATGGCCTCCTTCTGCATTGTAAATTCTATGATCTATAAGCCATGGCGGCAGTCTTTTTCCAACAGAACAAAAGGCGCCAGAGCACAGTGTAGTGAGTCTTCTCGTTGTCAGACATTTGGATCAGCGTGGGATCAAATGCCTTTAATGCCCCTTTCGTGTCACTTTCGATAGAACATTGGAAGTTGGAAAAACGTTGTCCATATTGGCTGCCTCATGAAATATCTTTGCTTCGAATTTGACCAGAATGGTTTGTGCTATCCTGGTTCCAGTCCGTAGGCTTAGCCAATGCCTCTTCATAGATCTGTCACAGTAAGACGCTGTGCTGGCAAAATAAGTAACAGCGTTTACGGCCACTAATCTTCTGGCTTCGTGTTTTGGCAGACACTTTCCTTGTTCAATTTTCCACCTAGAATCAGAGACAAATTACAGCACAGGCGGCTATTCGGCCCATTGAGTCTGAGATAGCCCGAGGACACCCAGGTGTTCTTTCTAATCCCACCTTCCTGCACCCGGTCATTAGCCCTGTATATTACACGCTTAAGGTGCAGATCCAGGTACTTTTTCAAAGAGTTTAGGGTCTCTGCCTCCACTACCAACTCGGACAGCGAATTCCAGACTATCCTCTGCGTAAAAAAGTTCTTCCACATGTCCCCTCTCCACCTTCTGCCACTTATCTTCATTCTATGTCCCCGGTTCTAGAGTTCTCCACCAAGGGAAACAACTTTAATCCTGTCCACCCTATCTCTTCCCCTCAAAATTTTGTCCACCTCAATTAAGCCACCTCTCAGCCTTCTTTGTTCCGAGGAAAATGACCCCAAACTCTCCAATCTCTCCTCGGACCCACACTTTTACAGCCCTGGCAACATTCTTGTAAACCTCCCCTGCCCTCTCTCCAGAGCAATAATGCCCTTCCTGTAATTTGTGACCAGAACTGCACACAATATAACAGTTGCGGCCTTACCAGAGTTTTATACAATTCCAACATTATATCATAGAACAGGGCAGCACGGTGGTCTAGTGGTTAGCACAGCTGCCTCACGGCGCTGAGGTCCCAGGTTCGATCCCAGCCCTGGGTCACTGTCCGTGTGGAGTTTGCACATTCTCCCCGTGTCTGCCTGGGTTTTGCCCCCACAACCCAAAAAATGTGCAGAGTAGGTGGATTGGCCACGCTAAATTGCCCCTTAATTGGAAAAAATAATTGGGTAATCTAAATTTATTTTTTAAAAATTATATCATAGAACATAGGACAATACAGCACAGAACAGGCCCTTCAGCCCTCGATGTTGTGCCGAGCTTTGTCCGAAACCAAGATCAAGCTATCCCGCTCCCTGTCATTCTGGTGTGCTCCATGTGCCTATCCAATAACTGCTTGAAAGTTCCTAAAGTGTCCGACTCCACTATCACAGCAGGCAGTCCATTCCACGCTCTAACCCCTCTCTGAGTAAAGAACCTACCTCGGACATTCCTCCTATTTTGCACACCCCAAACCTTATAGTTATGCCCCCTTGTAACAGCTACATCCACCCGAGGAAATAGTCTCTGAACGTCCACTCTATCTATCCCCCTCATCATCTTATAAACCTCTATTAAGTCGCCTCTCATCCTCCTTCGCTCCAATGAGAAAAGCCCTAGCTCCCTCAACCTTTCCTCATAAGACCTACCCTCCAATCCAGGCAGCATCCTGGTAAATCTCCTTTGCACCCTTTCCAGTGCTTCCACATCCTTCCTATAGTGAGGTGATCAGAACTGCACACAATACTCCAAATGAGGTCTCACCATAGTCCTGTGCAGTTGCAGCATAACACCACGGCCCTTAAACTCAAGCCCCCTGTTAATAAACGCTAACACACTATAGGCCTTCTTCACGGCTCTATCCACTTGAGTGGCAACCTTCAGAGATCTGTGGACGTGAACCCCAAAATCTCTCTGTTCCTCCACATTCCTCAGAACTCTGCCGTTGACCCTGTAATCCACATTCAAATTTGTCCTACCAAAATGAATCACCTCGCACTTATCAGGGTTAAACTCCATCCGCCATTTTGCGGCCCAGCTCTGCATCCTATCAATGTCACTTTGCAGCCTAGAACAGCCCTCCACCTCATCCACTACTCCACCAATCTTGGTGTCATCAGCAAATGTACTGACCCACCCTTCAGCCCCCTCCTCCAAGCCATTGATAAAAATCACAAATAGCAGAGGACCCAGCACTGATCCCTGTGGTACACCTCTGGTAACCGGTCTCCAGTCTGAACATTTTCCATCCACCACCACCCTCTGTCTTCTGTATATCCTTACTTTTATATTCTGTACCTCTGCCAATGGAGGAGAGCATTCCATATGCTTTCTTAACAACCTTGTCCACTTGAACTGCTGCCTTTAGGGACCTGTGTAATTGTAAGCCAAGACCTCTGACTTCATCCACCCTTTTTAGTATATTCCCATTTATTGTGTGCTCCCTATAACTGTCTGACCTCCCTAAATGCATGACCTCACACTTCTCTGTGTTAAATTTCACTTTATCGCCCACTCCACAAATCCATCTATATCGTTTTGGAGATTACAGCTCTTCTTCCATCCGCGGTAACTTGGCATGAGATGTCTGTAATGTTCTTGTCGGATGGCTTGATTTATATTGCAAGAACACTTGGAGCTAAAGCTATAAACTATTTATGAATTTTAACTGTGGGTCAACTCTAGACGAAACAACAGATGAATAACAGTATGAACATGCACAAGCAAACTCTCTCTTCCAGCTCCCTCCAGTCAGTCTGAGGTCACCTGACTCTAACATTCACTTATATACTAATGAGACTCCTAGTGGTCAGTCAGTGAATCACAACACAACCATGATCTCCTGACAATGTCCACTTGCTGTTTCCTATTGTCTCACCGGTTCCTCTTGATCCCTCCAATGTGCCCTGCACCATTTTCTCACTTGGGAGGAGGGAACAAAAATATCTTTCAGCAACTTTACTTCAATTCCCTTTGCTTTGCCACTCCCAACTTGAATCTTCAGGAAATTGGGGTTTTTTTTTTTTTGCAACTCCCCTCAGCAGTTCCAATAAAGAGCCGACAATAGACTATCGGTACCTCCACCACGAATACTCTAAAACATGTGCTAATCATCTGTGGAATGGCATTACCATCAGGACGTGAGGCGCTTGATAGTTTTTCATTGCGTTTGGTCCAGAACAGAAGCAAGTGGGGTTACGGGGCTAGGGTGGAGGTGTGGGCTTGGGTAGGGTGCTCTTTCCAAGGGCCAACTCGATGGGCCGAATGGCCTCCTTCAGCAATGCAAATTCTATGATTCTATGACTTCTTGCAGTTCGCCAAAAAGCCGCATTGCAAAATGGTTACCAAAACATGACTTGCTTTGGTCGCTCTCCCTGCCCACCTTTGACCCCATGGGGCTGGTTCCGCTTCTCTTCTGATATTTCTACACACCCCGCGAGGTGTACACGGTTGCTGCAAAGTAGTGGGAGCCCTCGTCCAATGGAGGAATGATATCCCTCAGCACCTCCATGCCATCATCTCCAATGGTGGCAGCCTGGTCCTTTTCCGAAATCTTCTTTGGGGAGTTGGCAGAATGCCCCTCTCCATTCCTGTGGGACACACTCCAGCCTCTCCACTGGCACTGGGAACGGGATTGTGGCTACCAATGATCGAAGGAGCCTCGTTGGAATTAGCAAAAACATGAGGTCAACTGAACGTCCCTTAGTCCTGCCAAGATGCTGCCCAATTTTGCAATCCGATAACATCCTGTGGTGGTATGGATATGAGCACTTCCATTGGTGCAGAGCACTGGCTTCCCATTGGCTCTGGCTGGTCATGTGCCTCTCGTCTGATTGGTTGGGACTAGTCATGTGCCTGCTCTCCAATTGGTCGAGAGGCAAGTAGGCCCCGCCTCCGAGGTGGGGTGTAAGTACCCAGAGTTCCCGGCGGTCGGCCATTCTCTGTAGTCGACCACCGGGCTAACAACTAGCTGATTAAAGCCACAGTTCGGATCCTAAATGTGTCTTGTGTCGAATTGATGGTACATCACATCCCCTTGTCTCAATTTTTGTGGGAGTACCTGGCTGGGCCCAGCATTTGTTGTCCATCCTTAATTGCCCTCCAACTAAGTGGTTTGCGAGGCCATTTCAGAGGGCATTTAAGAATCAACCCTGGTGTGTGGATTTGTAGTCACATGTAGGCCAGACCAGGTAAGGACAGCAGATTTCCCTCCCTCAGGCGACATTAGTGCCCCAGATGAGGTTTTCATGACCATGGTTTCATGGTCATCATTTGACTTTCAATTTCAGATTGTTATTGAATTCAGTTTTCACCGTCTGCTGTGGTGGGATTTGAACCCGGGTCCCCAGAACATTATCCTGAGTCTCTGGATTACTAGTCCAGTGACAATACCACTATGCCACCTCCTCCGCAAATGCTGTGGCATTGATATGAGGAACATTAATGGATCATGATGAGCAAGAAGGTTTGATGCTGGTTTGGGTGGGACTGGGTCCGGCCTAGTTATATGGTCTGAGGTGATGTTGGCCTGCGCTGAAAGAGCTTTGAGTTCTCCAAGGCTTTTCCAAGGATCTGTATCAGCGTGTGCATATCACTGTGAAGGCCAACAGCCTGCAACATCACCGATACCCAAGCTATTCGAATCATGAGAGGGCGACCGCACAGAAAAGGCCCTTCGGCCCATCGTATTTGCGCCGGTCAAAAACAACCACCTAACCATTCTAATCCCATTTCCTAGCCCATCGCCTTGTGTGCATCTAAATACTTCTTATTCTAATCTATTCTTAAATAATAGCTGCAAACAGATAACACACAACTCCCCGATACTAAGCTGACTGAAACACTGTAACCTTTCAAATCATCCCTCAAATGGGCTGCACTGTCTTTATGTGAAGTCTACACACATGGGGAGTGATGAAGGACAGTAAATTAGAATTGCATCACGGTATTTCCTTCACCAAATCTGCAATCAACTTAATTTATGCTTATTGACTGGGTGAGAATGATAAACGGCATTGATTCCGTGTGGTTTGAATTTTATATCGACAGCGACGCACAGTGAAATTTTGATTGATGTCTGTGGACGGTTTGTAAAGGTTGGCATCCCAGCGACTTGTTTTCTTTTTACAATATGTATTCATTCTGAGCGAGTTCATATTGTTGGCACAGCCGTGGCATTTGTTGTCCATCCCTCCTTGCCCAGTGAAGGTGGCGATGGGCGTCTTCAGGAATGCCATAGTTTGAAACAATTGAGTTGCCACTTCAAAGAGTTAAGAATCTTTGGTTGGTGGGTGTGGGATTGAAGTCTCGTTCAGTCCAGGAATGGGCAAGAGTGGCATTTCCCCTTCCTCTGAGGGGAGTGGCGAACCATTTGGGTTTGAATGACAATTTAACTACGCCGCCCCATGGACACTCTTACGAACACATTTTGTTATTTACTCTCTCTTGGGCTTCAGACCTTGTCTAGACTTTCAAACCCGTCCATCAGCTGCAATCACGCTTCTTGATTTGCAACATTTCTGCCAATCCGCCAAGTGTCAAAATGATGGTCTCCTGCACCTGTGATCGAGTGATTCCAACTCTCTTCTTGCACCTGGTGGTAACTAAGGCAGACTTCCGCCCGTTCCCGTACCTAGTTGTTCCCCGGAACAGGTCGCCAGTCGGTAGCCAGAGGTTCATACCTTGTGGGGCGCCACTCTCCACCAAGAGTCTCGTCCGCTCTTACCGCCAGCCATTGGTGTGTTTGGAAGGATTTGCGGGTTGACAGATTCTGCCTGTCTGGCTGCGTTGTGAATGCACCTTCCTCGGGCGTCAAGTCCCGGGCTGGGAAGCGAATCCGGAGCTTCTGGCCCAGACGCAGGGGTGGGACTTGTAGAGTTGCTGCTCGTGCGACATTGCACTCGCAACATTTTATGGTGAGAGTATTTTTCTCAAGTGGACGTCAAGTGGCAGCTATTCCTTGAGAATTGGCTCGAATTCCTTAAGGCCTGTTTTTGCAGGCTCCACTTAGAAATGGCTTAGTTCCAAGTTGAATTGTCAGCCAATGGAACCAAACCATGTGGAGTACCCTTGAGTGCACACTGTTACAGAGCAGCTTAGAGGGAACGCTCCCAAAGATCGTTCTGACGTGGCGAAGAAATCAGGGGCGGGATTCTCCGACTCCCCATCGGGTCGGAGAATCGCCGGGGGCCGGCGTGAATCCCGCCTCCACCGTCTCCCAAAGTCTCCGGCACCAAAGATTCGGTGGGGGTGGGAATCGCGCCGCGTCTATCGGCGACCCCCCCCCCCCCCCCCCCCCGGCGATTCTCCGGCCCACGATATGCCGAAGTCCCGCTGCTGTCATGCCGGTCCCGCCGGTGGGAATCAAACCACCTATCTTACCGGCGGGACCAGGCGGCGCGGGCGGGCTCTGGGGTCCTGGGGAGGGTGCGGGGCGATCTGGCCCCGGGGGGGGCGCCCCCACGGTGGCCTGGCCCACGATCGGGGCCCACCGATCGGCGGGCGGGCCTGTGTCGTGGGGCCACACTTTTCCGTCCGCCTTCGCCATAGTCTTCACGATGGTGGACGCGGAAGTGACCCCCTCCCCTGCGCATGCGCGGGGATGACGTCAGTAGCCGCTGATGCTCCGGCGCATGCGCGGACTTCCGCCGGCCGGCAAAGTCCCTTCGGCCCCGGCTGGCGTGCGCCAAAGGCCTTTCCCGCCGGCCGGCGGGGCGCCAACCACTCCGCCGCAGGCCTAGCCCCTGAAGGTTAGGGGAAATCCGCATCTTTGGGGCGGCCCGACGCCGGAGTGGTTCACGCCACTGCATCCCGCCAGGACCCCCCGCCCCGCCGGGTAGGGGAGAATCCCGGCCCAGAAGTGGGTTAGCCACCCAGCGTTTCAACAGAAAGGGAAGAAAGAGCTCACATTTATATATTCATGGCCCCTCAGAAGGTCGAGGGTTCTCCACCCCAGAGTCCTAAACGAGATAGCTGTGGAGATTATGGAGGCATTAGTGATGATCTTTCAGGAATCACTGGAGGCAGGGAGCGTCCCAGAGGACTGGAAGGTGGCGAATGTAATGCCGCTGTTTAAGAAGGGAGGGAGGCAGAAGACAGGAAATTATCGGCTGGTTAGCCTGACTTCGGTCAATGGTAAGATTTTAGAGCCTGTTATTAAAGATGAGATCGCAGAGTACTTGGAAATGCATGATAAAATAGTACTGAGTCAGCACGGCTTTGTCAAAGGGCGGTCGTGTCTGACAAATCTGTTAGAGTTCTTTGAGGAAGTAACAAGGAAGTTAGACAAAGGAGAACCAGTGGACGTGATTTATTTAGATTTCCAGAAGGCCTTTGACAAGGTGCCGCATAGGAGACTGTTAAATAAGTTAAGAGCCCATGGTGTTCAGGGTAAGATCCTGGCATGGATAGAGGATTGGCTGACTGGCAGAAGGCAGAGAGTGGGGATAAAGGGGTCTTTTCAGGATGGCAGCCGGCGACTAGTGGTGTACCTCAGGGGTCTGTGCTGGGACCACAGCTTTTCTCAATATACATTAATGATCTGGAAGAAGGAACTGAAGGCACTGTTGCTAAGTTTGCAGATGATACAAAGATCTGTAGAGGGACAGGTAGTATTGAGGAAGCAAGGGGGCTGCAGAAGGACTTGGACAGGCTAGGAGAGTGGGCAAAGAAGTGGCAAATGGAATACAATGTGGAAAAGTGTGAGGTAATGCACTTTGGAAGGAGAAATGGAGTCTAAATGGGGAAATGCTTCGGAAAGCAGAAGCACAAAGAGACCTGGGAGTCCTTGTTCACGATTCTCTTAAAGTTAATGTGCAGTTTCAGTTGGCAGTTAAGAAGGCAAATGCAATGTTACCATTCATGTCGAGAGGGCTAGAATACAAGACCAGGGATGTAATTCTGAGACAATATAAGGCTCTGGTCAGACCCCATTTGGAGTGTTGTCAGCAGTTTTGGGCCCCGTATCTAAGGAAGGATGTGCTGGCCTTGGAAAGGGTCCAGAGGAGGTTCACAAGAATGATCCCTGGAATGAAGAGCTTGTTGTATGAGGAACAGTTGAGAAGTCTGGGTTTGTACTCGGAGTTGAGAGGGATGAGAGGGGATCTTATTGAAAGCGGATCTTATTGAAACGTACAGGATACTGCGAAGCCTGGATAGAGTGGACGTGGAGAGGATGTTTCCACTTGTAGGAAAAAATAGAACCAGAGGACATCATTTCAGATGAAAGGGATGATCCTTTAAAACAGAGATGAGGAGGAATTTCTTCAGCCAGAGGGTGGTGAATCTCTGGAACTCTTTGCCGCAGAAGGCTGTGGAGGCCAAATCACTGAGTGTCTTTAAGGCAGTGATAGATAGGTTCTTGATTAATGAGGGGATCAGGGGTTATGGGGAGAAGGCAGGAGAATGGGGATGAGAAAATATCAGCCATGTTTGAATGGTGGAGCAGACTCGATGGGCCAAGTGGCCTCATTCTGCTCCCATGTCTTATGGTCTTATGGAGCATGTCCCGCTCCAGGAACATTGGGAGTAATTTTCAGGATGCGACGCTCACACAGTACTGAGTCACAGATGTTTACAGCTTGGAAACATGCCCTTCGGCCCAGCTTGAGGGGCTGCTACACAGTCGGAGGTGCCTACATTTGGGCGAGTCACTAAACCAAGGCTCTATTTGCCCTTCAATAATGTGCAGGAAAGATCCCGCGAAATTATTTTGAAGAGGAGCAGAGGAGTTATCCCCAGAGTCCCGACCAATATTGACCACTCAATCGACAGGGCTAAAGCAGATTCTCTGCTGTGTATGAGAGCTTGCTGTGCCCATTTTCTCCTGGATTATGGACACTGGCTACACTTCGGAAGAATTGAATTGACCTTAGAGCGCTTTGGGATGCGCTGACCTGGTGAAAGATGGTATAAAATGTAAAACCTGTACTTAGTTTTCATCCTTTTAGTTTTGAATGTAGGTAAGCTGAACAACGCACGGTAGCACAAGTGGATAGCACTGTGGCTTCACAGCGCCAGGGTTGTAGGTTCGATTCCCCGCAGGATCGCTGTCTGTGGGGAGTCTGCACATTCTCCCCGTGTCTCCGTGGGTTTCCTTCGGGTGCTCCGGTTTCCTCCACAGTCCAAAGATGTGCAGGTTAGGTGGATTGGCCATGATAAATTGTCCTGAGTAACCAAAAAGGTTTGGAGAGGTTATTGGGTTACGGGGATAGGGTGGAAGTGAGGGCTTAAGTGGGTGGGTGCAGACTCGATGGGCCAAATGGCCTCCTTCTGCACTGTATGTTTCATGTTCTAACGGTTCAGCACCAGTTACAACATGAATGTAGAAATTGTTATATCTTATGTTTATGGCAGTGAAGTTATTAAACAACCTGGTTTAAAATACATACAGGCACTGTGTCTACTGAGGCTTTAATTAAGGTGTTGTCAAGGTCAGATAATTATTGATTTTACTCATTTACTTGTTTGCAGAGAGGTGGCAAATGTGATATTGTTTTGATTGCTGGAGATTCCCCAGAGAGTAGATAATTTATGACACGATGGATTATATTTAGTCCTGGGTAAGCAGGCGATGGGACACCTTAGTGGGGTACAGATGATGTAATTAATGGAATGGGCCAGTGATATGGGGCAGGATCCTCCGTTCCCCGACACTGATTTCATAAACGCTGATCGGGCGGAGAATCCCTTTTTACGATGGAATCGGGAGCGGCGCCTATTGATGCACGCTCCGCCCCCTACAAAACAGCGTCAACGAGGAGCGCATCGCATGTCATTGGGACGGCCGAATAATGTCACCGGTGTCCGTTTCCCCGATGCTCCGCCTCCGATGGGCCGAATTCCCGACCGCGCCCGGGGGGGGGGGTCTTGTGGCGTGGCAGCTGCCGACTGTGCCCAGCGGCGCCAACAGTCGGGCGTGATCCGTGCTTCTGGCCCGGTGGGTGGGTGGGGGGGGGGGAGGGTTGGGGGAGTTGGTAGGGGTGGCCAGGGGGTGTCCACGCGGGGGAGGGGGGGGGGCACAATCGAGTGGGTCGGGTCCGCGCAAGGCCGGCGCCATGTTGTACGGTGAGACAGCCGCAGGTTGTCGCCATGCGCCTGTGCGGCCACGGACCCGGCAATTCTCGGCCCGTTTTTGCCGTGGAGGCCGGGGCGTTTTACGTGGCGCGGCTGCTGGACCCTCAACGGTCGCAGCATCGTTGCTGGGGCGGCGCTGATTATTTTGGCGTAAACCGTCACGGACCCTCCGGACACAGCCTGAAAATGGGAGAATCGAGCCCATTATCTCCAGCCAAATAAATCAACTCCCTCACAGGTGAGAGAGCCGCGTATGGAGCTGAACTGAACACCGAGTAGAGCCCCTCCGACTATAAATCATCAGCAGCACCAGCCTGTGCTCACCCTGCTGCTCACACTCAGGCTCTCCTTTACCTGGATGCGGTATGCATTATGCAGAGCAGAGCGCAGGAAGCTGTGACACTCTCTGATAAGTACAGCACATTATCAAAGTGAAGCCGGCCGTTTTGTCACAATGAATTTAATCGAACATGGATTCCGGAGGCAGCCGGGCATCTGACAAGCTGCAGTTAGCGATCGCCCGCCTGTCGTTAACTCCCTCGCTTAATGCCAAGTCAATGCCCGTGCCTGCAATCTGACTCCAACAACGAGGGGGCCGGTGGCTCTGGTCGTGCAGAGGGGACTGTGCAGGAGTTACAATCCAAAGTGTTGCCAGTTCAAAAACTTCACCCCCCAGGCTAAAATAAGTCGATAATTCTGACAGTTCATAACGGATATGAGGAGGAAACAAATGTGAGCCATCTAATCGATTGCGTATTTTTTAATGAGACGCTGATCCGTTTGGGATTTGTTGTCCTCCAAACAGGCACAGCACACGGTTAGATACAGAGTAAAGCTCCCTCTACACTGTCCCCATCAAACACTCCCAGGACAGGTACAGCACGGGGGTAGATACAGAGTAAAGCTCCCTCTACACTGTCCCCATCAAACACTCCCGGGACAGGTACAGCACGGGGTTAGATACAGAGTAAAGCTCCCTCTACACTATCCCCATCAAACACTCCCAGGACAGGCACAGCACACGGTTAGATACAGAGTAAAGCTCCCTCTACACTGTCCCCATCAAACACTCCCAGGACAGGTACAGCACGGGGTTCGATACAGAGTAAAGCTCCCTCTACACTGTCCCCATCAAACACTCCCAGGACAGGTACAGCACGGGGTTAGATACAGAGTAAAGCTCCCTCTACACTGTCCCCATCAAATACTCCCAGGACAGGGACAGCACGGGGTTAGATACAGAGTAAAGCTCCCTCTACACTGTCCCCATCAAACACTCCCAGGACAGGTACAGCACGGGGTTAGATACAGAGTAAAGCTCCCTCCACACTGTCCCCATCAAACACTCCCAGGACAGGGACAGCACGGGGTTAGATACAGAGTAAAGCTCCCTCTATACTGTCCCCATCAAACACTCCCAGGACAGGTACAGCACGGGGTTAGATACAGAGTAAAGCTCTCTCTACACTGTCCCTATCAAACACTCCCAGGACAGGTACAGCACGGCGTTAGATACAGAGTAAAGCTCCCTCTACACTGTCCCCATCAAACACTCCCAGGACAGGTACAGCACAGGGTTAGATACAGAGTAAAGCTCCCTCTATACTGTCCCCATCAAACACTCCCAGGACAGGTGCAGCACGGGGTTAGATACAGAGTAAAGCTCTCTCTACACTGTCCCTATCAAACACTCCCAGGACAGGTACAGCACGGCGTTAGATACAGAGTAAAGCTCCCTCTACACTGTCCCCATCAAACACTCCCAGGACAGCTACAGCACGGGGTTAGATACAGAGTAAAGCTCCCTCTACACTGTCCCCATCAAACACTCCCAGGACAGGTACAGCACGGGGTTAGATACACAGTAAAGCTCCTTCTAACTTGCAGCAACAGAATGACACAATTTCATATCATTAAAAGTGCATACATGGATGGAGTTTGACGAGCGGATCAGGTCCCGTCGTAACCAAACAATGAAATAGCAACAGGACGCCGACATGGTTCCCTCCACGGCCTCAACCTCTGCTCACGGGGGCCTCACGGTAGCATGGTGGTTAGCATCAATGCTTCACAGCTCCAGGGTCCCAGGTTCGATTCCCGGCTGGGTCACTGTCTGTGTGGAGTCTGCACGTCCTCCCCCGTGTGTGCGTGGGTTTCCTCCGGGTGCTCCGGTTTCCTCCCACAGTCCAAAGATGTGCGGGTTAGGTGGATTGGCCATGCTAAATTGCCCGTAGTGTAAGGTTAATGGGGGGGTTGTTGGGTTACGGGTATACGGGTTACGTGGGTTTGAGTAGGGTGATCATTGTTCGGCACAACATCGAGGGCCGAAGGGCCTGTTCTGTGCTGTACTGTTCTATGTTCTGCTCTCCTTTGAACTTATTTCACTTCCAGTGACAGAGATTGTGAGCATTTGCCTCTTTGCTCTGGGTCTCCAGGCCCAGGCTTTGTGGACCTCGTCCCTCAGAGACAAACGCCAACCCTTCGGCAGTGCCTGAAGACCTCGTTCCCCCCTAACTCACTGACTTTGTTTCCCACCTCCCCCGCCCCCCCCCCCCTCCCCCCCCCCCCCCCCCCCCCCCCGCAACAACTCCCCTGCCTCTCACCCCAGTAAAAAAGCTTGGGATGACCTGCTCGGGGCCTGCTTTTCGTGCTCTAGCTTCACCTACGGCAAAGGGCCCAGTCAGATGGAGTAAACAGATATTCCACTGCAGCAGGTACCTTCAGGAGAGGGGGACAGATCCTGAAGGAGTGCTCCTTGATTTACACATCTCTGAAGGAATGAGAGCTGTTTGCAACGGGCTGTCATTGTGCCATTACCTGCAGACAGATGGTTTTTTAAACACTTGATTAATGAAGCTTGCACCCCAGTGGCAGCTGAGGAGAACAGACCAGCCGGAACGGATCTGGGTATTTTTTGCTCTCTCCTCTCTCCTCTGTCTCTTCATGTGTCAGTGGGGCTGGGAGGCAAGTAGGCCTCGGTTCATTTGTCACAGTCAACATGGTGTTGTGCCTCTCTCATTATGGCGTTCTGCAATGTATTGAACACGCCGTTAATGTCCAGATTAATTTGGCAGTCGTGTGTCCCTGCCTTTGAACTTGGAATCTCTAGGTTCAATTCCCACTTGATGTCCAAGGAAGGTGCGTTCGTAACAGGTTGAGCAGCAAAGCCCTTCCGGCCCACCGCCATTGGCAGGGGGCACGATCGGGAGGAAGTTCTAGTCAGCCAAGGGATGGATCGGATTGAAATTTCACTGCCTTCCGTGGCGGGATTCGAAACTGGCTCCCTGGAGCTTTAACCCTGGGTGTCTCGATTACCGGTCCAGTAACAATGCCACTGGGCCATGGCCTCTCTAGACCGCAGCTGGAAAACCACTGCCCCCGGCTGGTACGATGCCCAAGATGTTGCTGATCCCTGCCGGGTCACCGTTTTTTGATCCAAGTTTCCGCTCGGAAATATCCGGTTTTGGGAAAGGGGGACCCTGTTTGAGAACACAGGCCGTCGGTCCCGAGATCAGAGAGGGCAAAACCGAATCCAACACCCACCTCGACAGAGTCCGTCATGCCGCCTAATGGCGGGCTCCATATCGTCTCGGGAGACAGTGGCATCCCACCGGTCTGACGTGATCACGACGGAGCCCACTGGGAAGCAGGTCACACATATTCCGGATTATTCCTCAATACCAGTCGGGCGAGGGGGAGGGGGGAAACAATCCTCATTCGGACAAAGCTTTCGCCCAGCTGACCAATCGATATAACCTCTGGGTTTGTACTCGCCGTCTGGGCAAATCGGGCTGAAAACGGTATACCCGAAGGATCGGGTGCGGCCCGAGGACTTTGACCAGGGAGGACACGACAGGTGATACCCTCGTGCTGAATTGGGAAGGCCAATGGCAGCATTTAGCTTTGTCCCCTTGCTCTTTATTTTTGTTATTTGTTTTTTTCTACAAATTTAGAGTACCCAATTCATTTCTTTCCAATTAAGGGGCAATTTAGCGCGGCCAGTCCACCTAGCCTGCACATCATTTTTGCGTTGTGGGGGGGGGGGCGAAACCCACGCAGACACGGGGAGAACGTGCAAACTCCACACGGACAGTGACCCAGGGCCGGGATCGAATCCGGGACCTCGGCGCCGTGAGGCCGCAGTGCTAACCACTGCGTCACCGTGGCGCCCTTTCCCTTGCCGTTTTGACATGAGTTACATTCTGCTTCACAAACTCGAGGAACTAAGTACATGAGAAATGGGAGTGAGGTAGGCCAGTCAGCTTCTTCGAGGTCGGTCCAACAACCAATAAATTCAATACCATTTCCAGCGCCAACTCCGGATCCCTGACTGATTTAGCTCACTGGGCTAAATCGCTGGCTTTTAAAGCAGACCAAGCAGGCCAACAGCACGGTTCGATTCCCGTATCAGCCTCCCCGGACAGGCGCTGGAATGTGGCGACTAGGGGATTTTCACAGTAACTTCATTGAGGCCTACTCGTGACAATAAGCGATTTTCATTTTCATTTTCATTTCATATGGAGGGTGTGCAGAGGAGATTCACTAGGTTAATCCCAGAGCTGAAGGGGTTGGATTATGAGGAGAGGTTGAGTAGACTGGGATTGTACTCATTGGAATTTAGAAGGATGAGGGGGGATCTTATAGAAACATTTAAAATTATGAAGGGAATAGATAGGATAGATGCGGGCAGGTTGTTTCCACTGGCGGGTGACAGCAGAACTAGGGGACATAGCCTCAAAATAAGGGGAAGTAGATTTAGGACTGAGTTTAGGAGGAACTTCTTCACCCAAAGGGTTGTGAATCTATGGAATTCCTTGCCCAGTGAAGCAGTTGAGGCTCCTTCATTAAATGTTTTTAAGGTAAAGATAGATAGTTTTTTGAAGAATAAAGGGATTAAGGGTTATGGTGTTCGGGCCGGAAAGTGGAGCTGAGTCCACAAAAGATCAGCCATGATCTAATTGAATGGCGGAGCAGGCTCGAGGGGCCAGATGGCCTACTCCTGCTCCTAGTTCTTATGTTCTTATATCTACATCAAACATAGAACATACAGTGCAGAAGGAAGCCATCCGGCCATCGAGTCTGCACTGACCCACTTAAGCAGGCCCAGGCCTTCATCCCTAAACGGGCGAGTCCGCTCGTGGACAGTGAGGCAGAACCTCCGTCGCACGGCTGGTAACGCCCTGCGCCCCACTCCTGGGCCAATCGTGCGAGGGTTGGACAGGCCAATGGAACGGCATTCGATCAGATTCATGCAATTCAACACGCGATCAATACTGAACTTGTTTCTACGAAGAGGCGTCAAACATCTTATACCCTCACGGTTTAACGCAATCACCTCACCGTCAAATTGCTTCACGGAGATCATATTTTTGCAAAAGGCTATTAAAGGGTCATCAGGGTGTGCAAATTGGATGCCATCACATTGTCCTGGCATCTCCTCAGGGAATATAAAAGAGTGTCAATTGGATTAAACTCCTCAGAATAAAATAACCAGCGGCGATCAATACCTGATTATTCACAGCCCTGTCAATCTTCGTGCAATTAAGCAGCCGTATTGCTAATTTAGAGAGTTACGTTCACTCTCTCTGCCTTTGAGGCAACTCAAATGCTTTAGCCCCTCCCACGTTTTCTCAGACACACACCCACCTGCCACCCATCCGCCCTCACACCCACAATTCACTTCTCCAAAAGGTAACGCATTCCCGCTCGTTATCTCAGGTGACCCTCTATCAGCCCAGGTGATGGCCACATGCTGACTTGGGAAGACCAACGGCAGCATTTAGCTTTGTTCCCTTGCTGGTTGTTTTTTTGTTATTTGTTTTTGTATACACATTTAGAGTACCCAATTCATTTTTTTTCCAATTAAGGGGCAATTTAGCCTGGCCAATCCACCTAGCCTGCACATCATCTTTGCGTTGTGAGAAATGGGAGTGAGGTAGGCCAGTCAGCTTCTTCGAGGTTGGTCCAACAACCAATAAATTCAATAACATTTCCAGCGCCATCACTGGACCCCTGACTGATTTTAATATCTACATAGAACATACAGTGCAGAAAGAGGCCATCCGGCCCATCGAGTCTGCACCGACCCACTTAAGCCCTCACTTCCACCCTATCCCCGTAACCCAATAACCCCAATAACCCCTAACCTTTTTTGGTCACTCAGGGCAATTTAGCATGGCCAAACCACCTAACCTGCACGTCTTTGGACTGTGGGAGGAAACCGGAGCACCCGGAGGAAACCCACGCACACACGGGGTGAACGTGCAGACTCTGCACAGACAGTGACCCAGCAGGGAATCAAACCTGGTGTCATAATATCCACCCATGTATATAATGAGATGCAGACAGGCAGTGATTGACACACAGGATGACCAATGAACACACAACACAGAACAACCAATTACCAGACAGGACACCACCACTATAAAGCCCATGGGGCATTAAGACTCCCGCTCTTTCGGGACCCAGACACTGAGACAGCCAGAGTTCAGAAGTCAGTGGACATTATTGCCATGCAGTAGCTAGTAAGTCTGGTCGAACCAGTAAGAGGTCGCCTGTAGGATTAGTAGAGTGTCAACCTACAGCTGGACATGTACAGCCGTTCGTAGTTTAAATAAAACCATGTTGGATCATCTCCGGTGTTAGACGTTTGTTTCTAGCTTTCCTGCATCCAGTTGCAGTCAACGTCAAACCAACCCGCCTAACAGATCACCTGGGACCCTGGCGCTGTGAAGCCACAGTGCTATCACTTGTGCCACTGTGCTGTAGGAATCTATCAATCCCAGTCCTCAGCGAGCTCAATGCCCCCACTGTCCTCTGGAATTGCCCCTCAGTGTCCGGAGGGTGAGGTGGGGTCATGGGCATAGGGCGGGGGATTGGGCCTAGGTAGGGTGCTCTATCGGAGTGTCGCTGCAGACTCGATGGGCTGGATCTGCATGGAGGGATTCTATGTAAACCTGAAGAGGATGAATTAAATTTACCCTTTGCCAGGCCTGATTTGGCAGAAATAGCTGACCGTCCACTTTGACATTTATCCCTTGCCCGGGTGGTAACCACCTCCCCCATGGCAACAAAATCCCTATTTGCCCCCGCCGGAGGAGCTCAGAGCGTTGGACGCATGGAGGCGAGCTGTCTCTTTAACTCGCAGTTGCCAAGGGACTGCGAAACTAAGATCACAAGTAACGTGCTGAAAAAGAATAAGTGCGGAGAGAATATCTGCTGGCTGTTGATATGATTACAACGCAATCAGTGGGTTCACGTACTGTCATACACTGCGTCAGTGGCTTGAAAGTGATTCGAAAAAATTGCCTGAAGCGTTTGATTATATTGCAGCGCTGTAATGTGCTGCATCTGCCTTCATTATTTTTCTCTGGTCATTGCTGCCACTTCATATATATATAAATATATATATATATAAATAAATTCAGTTTACCCGTCTGCCCGTCTGTCCGGCAGGGCTGTCAACCACTGCCTCAATGAGCGTAACCAGCTTTACCAGGCCAACAACCGCGTAACCAGCGTTACCGGGCCAACAACCGCGTAACCAGCGTTATCAGGCCAACAACCCCAGCGACTCCCGGGAATCTGGTGCAGAGGTGATTCACCGGGATGTTGCCTGGGATGGAGCGTTTCAGCTGTCGGGAGACATTGTTTATCCTAGGGTTGCTTTTCCTGGAGCAGAGAAGGCTGGAGGGGGTGGGGGGGGGGGGGGGGGGGGGGGGGTGAGGTGGGAGGTGGGGGGGGTGGGGGGGGGGGGCTGCTGATCGAGGTCATTGATCGGGTAGATAGGAAGAAACGTTTCCCCTTGGTGGAGGGGTCAATGAGCAGGGGGCGGGGGATTTAGAGGGTATTTGAGGAAAACCCAGCGCGTGGTTGGAATGCGGAACTGCCTGACAGGGCGGCACGGTGGTTAGCACTGCTGCCTCACAGCGCTGGGTTCAATTCAGTCTTTGGGTGACTGCGTGGAGTCTGCACGTTCTCCCCGTGTGTGCGTGGGTTTCCTCCGGGTGCTCCGGTTTCCTCCCACAGTCCAAAGATGTGCAGGTTAGGTGGATTGGCCGTGCTAAATTGCCCCTCAGTGGGGTGAGGGATATAGGGTGGGGGAGAGGGCCTGGGGAGGGTCCTCTTTCAGAACGCGATGGGCGATATGCCTCCTTCTGCAATGTAGGGATTCCATGATGCTATGACGATTCTAGGGGTAGGAACCCTCATAACATTTAAGAAGCATTTAAATGGGCCCTTGAAATGCCGGAGCAGACAAGGATACGGACCCAGGGCTGGAAAATGGGATTTGGGTAGATATGTGCTCGACGGCCGGTACAGACACGAGGGGCTGAAGGGACTCTCTCCAAGCTGTAAGAAACCTTTGGGGGCGATTCTGCCCCACGTTGCACCCAGCGCACCTCCCGCCATTCCCAGAGACGGGATTCGCGTCGAGCGCCAAACGGAGCCTGAGGCTGACGTGAATCAGTACTTGTCTCCACCGATGGAGAACGGACGTGATGTCCACGCCGGGGTCTTCGCATTTCCAGGTTGACACTGCCCGGTCCCAGGGGTAGTGCCGGGGTGCCATGGGGCAATGCTGATGTGTGAATCCTGAGGGGGGCTAGTTGTGGGGGGGGGGTGGTGAAGAGGGGCATGAAGAGGGGGAAAGAAGGGGTGTGTGAAGGGAAGGGGCTGAAGCTGGTGTGTGGGACATTGATGGGGCTGGTGAAATGGGGTCTGGCCTGGAAGTAGGGGACCCTCAGCAGCCCCATTGCGGGGTACGCCCATTTGTAAGTGGGCGAGGGGGTGGGGGGGGGGGGGCGATGCCTCGATAGGAAGTGGGTGGGGGCAATGTTTCAATGCCGACTAGTTTGGGTGGGGCCGGGTCACCCTCATGCATAGCAAGATGTTCCTCGGCACTGCAGGCATCGAGAAACATCCCATCAAGCCCGCTCAAATCCGCACATAGAAACCTTTCGGGTGAATCACGTCAGGAATATTTAATCTAATTCTCCTCCGATGGATCTCCACTCTTCCCAGGCACTGCAGTTCAGATGAAAACAACTTGCTAGGTAAATGAAGAATGTTCCTCATCTCTCTCAGGAACACTCTTGCCCAGTGCCTGAAGCCTGTCTGCTCTGGCAACCAACCAGGCCTGCAGTTTGATTTAAATCTGCCGAGAGTTTTGAGGAGGAGGCTCCCTGCCAACTCTCCGCAGAACCAACAGGGCTGGAGAGGTCTTTGATCTCACCTCCTCCCGCTTTGCAATTTGGCCTTGTTTTCCGCTCAGTGAACCTTCCATGTCTCTCTCTCTCTCTCTCTCTCCCTCCGCTTACGAAGGGCTGCTGAGCAGATGGTACTTGCAGCATTGCCACGACCGACCCAGGAGCTCAGAGGCGGGAGGTTGCCGGGCCCCCCGGAGAGGTGGGGGTGGGGTGGAAACTGGAGGCTCAGGCAGCGAGTTGGTTCCCTGGTGCTTCACCCGCTAAGGCCTGAACCTGAAGGCAAAGTTTAACCGACTGATGCACAGGCAAGAATGTTGCCACAAGCACTTGAGAGATCTGGGGCAGGGTTCTCCGGCTTTGAGGCTATGTCCGGAGGATGTGTCTCGTTTTAACCACGAGAACGTTGGCGGCGCCCCCACACCGATGCTCCGGCCGGTGAGGGGCTAGCAGCTGCGTAAAACGCTCGGACTCTCCGAAATAAACGGCCGGAGAATTGCCAGGTCTGTGGCCGCGCATGCGCACGGGGCTGTGGTGATATGCATCACTGTAAATACACACGGGGTTAATGCAAATACACTAAGGCTAAGTAAACACTAGAGGGAGCACCAGGTACATCATGACACACAGACGTACAGCTAATGAACACATAGAATAGGACACGACCAATGGGCAGTCAAGACACCCAGAGGTGACACTACCACAAGGGGGCATTTACACAACCCATATAAAAGGACGGGGCTCACATGCACTTCCTCTTTCCACGGGCGAGACTCAAGTCGGAGAATTGTTAACTGTTGAATAAATGTGTTAAACCTATCTCCAAGTCTGAACCTTCCTTTGTCAGAGTGTACATTAAGGAAGCAGCTCAGGCTACATGAAGAAGCAGAACACAACAACGGTGACGACCTGCAGTGGTTGGGCCGTACAGTACGGCAGCGGCCGTGCGTGGATCCCGCCCCCCAGAGAGTGCCCCCCCCCCCCTGGACACCCCCTGGCCACACCCCCACCAGTCCCCCCAGCCCCCGCCCCGACACAGTCCACAGCCGCCACACCAGGTTCCCGGCCGCTGAAACCAAACGTCCCCCACGCTGTCGTGAACTCGGCCCATCGGGGGCGGAGCATCGGAGCAGGGCCTTCAGGTCGCATCCCGAGGACGTCCCAACGGCGTGCGCCGTACTTCTCGATGATGCGGTTTGGGAGGGGGCGGAGCATCGGATTCTCTGCCCAATGGCCGATTACGAGTGGGGAACGGAGAATCTCACCCCTGATCTATCAGGATGGAGTTATGTGCTCTTCGAGTGGGGGCGTAGATCTATCTCTTTTTTTTAAATGGATAGTGCACAGAAGTCGAGCGGACAGGAAAGTAACCACCTCTCCCCATTTGCCAGCTTCACAGCTCAAATACATCACGGTTGACCAGCTCTAATCCCTCAATTGGTTTCCCTCACCAATCGCCTTGCTATCTTCCTCCTGGAAGTGACTGATGCTATCGACCCCATCCCAAAAACTGTCCGCTCTCGGGGTGAATCGACAGCCCATTCATCCCCCCTCCCCGTGGCCCGTATCTACCGCATATCCAAATGCCCTTTAGGGTTTGGAGTGTCTCAGCAAGGTCTTGGGCTCAGTAAAGATGTATCCATGCCCACGGCCCAGCATTAGCCACTCGACAGTGGGCAGTCCAAAGGCGTGTAGGTGAGGTGGATTGCCCATGCTAAATTAACCCCTTCGTGTCCAAAAGGTCAGGTGGGGTTATTGGGTTACAGAGACAGGGCCTAGGGAGGGATGCTCTTTCAGTGAGACAGTGCAACTCGATGGGCTGAATGGCCTTCTGCACTGTAGGGATTCTATGATTCTAGGAGCGGGAACCCTGGTTCACCTTTTCCCTCTCTATCCTGGGGCGCTGAAAGTAATAATGGTGATCCACCCAATGGCTTGGCGAAGGCATTTTCAAATTTTGAATGGAGCAGTGCCCCAAACCTGTTGTCATTCCATTTTATTGTGGCTGATTTGTCCCTTGTACCCCACTCTGCTTCATATCCTTTGAGGCCTTTACCTCGTAAAATATCTGTTGACCTCAATCCTGGAAATCTGAGCAGTTTCAGACTGTTAAACGAGACAATTCCACATTTCCATGACACTTTGTGAAGAAAATCTTCCCAACCCTACCAAAATCTCATCGGGATCAGCATTTAAAACATAGGGGACATCAGCAAAAGGAGCCCGAGTACAACCCCTCAAGCTTGTTCTCCGATTCAATCAAATCTTGGCTCCCAAAGTCGCCTCCATCCCACTTTCCCGCCCAATCTCCACACCACGAGATTCCCGCAAAGCCCAAAATTCTACCAATCTCAGGCGTGAGCGCTGCAGACAATTTTTCTCCCACAGGACGATAGAATCTTAGAACCCCTACAGTGCAGAAGGAGGCCATTTGACCCATCGGATCTGCACCGACCCTTCGGGAGAGCACCCGATCCAGACCCACTCCCTATCCCCGGATCCCCACCCCCATCTTTGGACAATAAGGGGCAATTTAGCGCGGCCAATCCACGTACTGCACATCTTTGGACTGTGGGAGGAAAGCGGAGCGCCCGGAGGAAACCCACGCAGACACGGGGGGGAGAACGTGCAAACTCCGCACAGCCAGTCCCCCGAGGCCAGGATCGAACCCGGGTCACTGGCGCTGTGAGGCAGCAGTGTTAGCCTCTGCGCCGCCGTGCCGCCCTCCAATAATGATGCCAACATCCTGCGAATGCATTAAAAAAACAAGTTTATGTAACCCATCCTCATAATTTAATGACTTTAAGCCCTATGTCTGAATCAAGTGAATCTGCCCTTTGCCCCTCCAACTAATCTGGTTAATATGTAACTGTACAAGGTGTTGTTGATGCCACCACTGGAATACTGTGTCCAGTTTTGACCCCCTTGTTTGTGGAGGGATGTAGTTGCATCAGAGGCAAATCAGAGGAGGTTCACCAGATTGATTCCAGAGGTGAGGGGTTGGTCTTCTGAAGAGAGGTTGAACAGTTGAGACCTATACTCTAGAGTTTCGAAGAATGAGGGGACATCAAATTGAGGTCTATAAGGCGATAAAAGGTATTGACAAAATAGGCATCGAGTGGATCCTTCCTCTTGTGGGGCAATCTGGAACGAAAGGTCACAGTTTTAGGATAAAGGATAACAGATTTGAAGCAGCGATGAGGGAGAAACTACTTCTCTCAAAGGGCCGTGAATTTGTGGAATTCGCTACCCCAGAGTCCGGTGGGACATTGAGCAAAGTTAAGAAGGAAAAGACAGATTTTTAATTCGCAATGGGGTGAAGGGTTATGGGGAACGGACAGGAAAGTGGAGTTGGAGCAGTGGGCAGCACGGTAGCACAGCGGCTAACACTGTGGCTAACGCAGTGCCAGGGTCCCAGGTGCGATTCCCGGCCGGGGCACTGTCTGTGCGGAGTCTGCACGTTGTCAGCGTGGGTTTCCTCCGGGTGCTCCGGTTTCCTCCCACAATCCAAAGATGTGCAGCTTAGGTGGATTGGCCATGATAAATTGCCCCTTAGTGACCAAAAAGGTCAGGAGGGTTATTGGGTTACGGGGATAGGGTGGACATGACGGCTTAAGTGGGTAGATGCAGACTCGATGGGGTGAATGGCCTCCTTTTGCACTGTATTTTCTATGTTAAACCGAGTGGAGATCGGCCGTGATCGTATTGAATAGCGGAGGGGGGTGGAGAGGCTAAATTGGTCACTCCTGCTCCTCGTTCTTAAGTCCTTCTGTTCTGATATGGCACAGATGAATGTGAGGCTGAACTCCTCCAATCAGACTCAGCTCTGAAATTAGCCACACTCGATATTTGGCGCCTCCCAGAATGACGTCCCTTTGAGGGAAGTAATTTCTCCTCGTCTGGGTTTTCAAATGCTCCCTCATATCCAAAAACTATGACTTCTCGTTCTAAATTAAAGTAAAGTAATCTTTAGTGTCACAAGTAGGCTTACAGCAATGAAGTTACTGTGAAAAGCCCCTAGTCGCCACATTCCGGTGCCTGTTCGGGTACACAGAGGGAGAATTCAGAATCTCCAATTCACCTAACCTGCACGTCTTTGGACTGTGGGAGGAAACCGGAGCACCCGGAGGAAACCCACGCGCACACGGGGGAGAACGTGCAGACTCCGCACAGGCAGTGACCCAAGCCGGGAATCGGGCCCAGCACCCTGCAGCTGTGAAGCAACAGTGCCAACCACTGTGCTAACGTGGGATGGATTTCTCAAAACTGAGGCCGAACAGAAAGTCCATGAATGACCTGAAGACAGGGGGGCCGTTATTCAAGTGACCAATTATCGAACATCGGTATCGAACAGGTATACTGCTGGAGACAAACTCCCGCAAGCCCACACGAAGAAGGAAATGGTTTAAAGAGAAACCATTTTGCAAGGTTAAATTGTCCTTCCCTCAGAGACGTGAGGAAGTTGCTGTCTGTGTAAGACGGAAATCATTAATGTTCGTCAAACTAGGTGGAGATAAAAGAAAGCGGCATTGTCTAAATATAGGAACTGAGGAACACAATTAATTCATGATTAATAGAATAATTATTGGGAAACACATGCTCACACAAAGGGTGGTAGAAGTGTGGAATTCTATTCCGCTAAAGACAGTAGATGCCAGCACAAATAATAATGGTAAATCAGAGATTGGTTCTGTTAGTCGAGGCTGTTAAGGGATCTGGAGCCAAGGCAGGAGGATGGAGTTAAGATGCAGGCCAGCCATGACCTGGCGAACAGCCTGATAACTCTCCTCTCACGCCCAGCTGTCCTCTTTTTATATTACCTTAGAAATACATGATTGACGAATTAAAAAAAACGATTAACAGATGATCTTAGTGATCGGCCTTAAAGGGGCTGTGTGACGTAACCAAAATATTCAAGAAAAAACTTAGCAAATTAAATTGATAATGCTCTCCTACCACTGTGGCGCCAATTGGCCATGGAAGGCAAATAGGCTCAAGGGGCTGAATGGCCTTCCCCTCCTGTTCAAATTTCCTTGAGAAACAGCAGTGAATGAAAACACTTCAGCATCATTGGCTGTAAAGTGTGCTGAGACATCCTGAGGTGCTATAGGAATGCAAGTCACGCTCTCCTCAATGGGCACAGCAGCCCTCTTAACCCAACGGGTTGGGGGTGGAGGGGCCTCGTCACCAGGGCGGCACGGCGGCACAGTAGTTAGCACTGTTGCTTCACAGCGTCAGGGTCCCCGGTTCGATTCCCGGCTCGGCTGACTGTGCGGAGTCTGCACGTTCTCCCCGTGTCTGCGTGGGTTGCCTCCGGGTGCTCCGGTTTCCACCCACAAGCCCCGAAGGATGTGATGTCAGGTGAATTGGACATTCTGAATTCTCCCTCTGTGTCCCTGAACAGGCGCCGGAGTGTGGCGACTAGGGGATTTTCACAGTAACTTCATTGCAGTGTTAATGTAAGCCTACTTGTGACATTAATAAAGATTATAAAGGTGGAACTTTGGTTCAGCTTATTCGACAAGGGAGGCTGAAGACGGAAACAAAACCAAACTTCCTCAAAGATTTGGGAAGGCCATAAAGGCACCGACAATTTACAATCGTTTCTGAGCTAGCTGATGGTAGCGAGAATCTCGAAGTTGTTAATTAAGCAGGAACAGATGGGCCGTTAACTCCGTCTTGATGTTGGAACTTTTGAACAGAAAGAACAGCATTTTGGAAGCAGGATTATGATTCTGTCTTTGAATTTTCTGCGGCTCAGTACTTCACGCCGCAGCAGGTTTAGCAACACGTTTGGGCATTTAAAGAGACTGGGCCCGATTTCAATGGGGACGGGCTAGGGGAGAGGCTGCAAAGTGCTGGCAACACAGGGACCATGCCGAATTTAGCAGCAGCTCCTCATTATCTTTCCATTGCTCCATTTCCCTCTCAGGAGCCGGGCCAGATTGAGAGGCCTGTTGGCTGCCAGGAAGCCTCAGACGAGATCATCCAGGGACTGTCCCGGAGATAAGAGCTCTCAACACAGTGAGCAGAAGGGTCTATTCTTGGACTGTGGCAATGAAAGGGGAGTGAGGGAAAGAGCAGGACGTAGTGGTACGGATCATCTGGTCACGATAAAAGATTTACAAAGTGTCCAGGGGGCCGACCTCCTCGGCCCACAAGCAGTGCCCTAAAAAAAGTACATGCCTGCTGGGTCGATCGGCCCTCGTTTCTCTTTAGCTTCTGGTTTTCCTGAGCTTCGGCAACCTTAACCGTTTAGATTCCAACAGCTCCCAAAATCTGAGCTGCGGAACCCATTTAAAAATGTTATAACGTCTCTCTGGATTGGGTGACTTGGAGGCTCGTAAATGCAATTCGGGATGTTCGTGGATTGAATTTTGTATATTAAGCAATTTTACATATCCTGTCATTGTGGGTTAAAGATATTGCTGCTGATTTTTGGGGGTGAAATTACATTGAAGTTCTGCCTTCAAGCCAGAGGTGAGGGTGCGTTGTCCTCTTTTGGTGGCATTACTGTGACATCTGTGCACTGCGGGAAATCACCTAATCTCCTCAGGCGGGACCTTAGAATCCCGCGACCGCTACCATCTAGAAGGACAAGAGCTGCAGATACCTGGGAACCCCACCGCCTGGAGGTTCCCCTCCAAGCCACTCGCCATCCCGACTTGGAAATATATCGGCCGCTCCCCCTGGGTCAAAGCCCTGGAACGCCCTCCCTAACAGCACGGTGGGTGTACCTACATCGCACGGGCTGCAGCAGCTCAAGAAGGCAGCTCACCCACCACCGGGAAATCAGGGCGGGGCAATAGATGCCGGCCTGGGCAGCGACGCCCACATCCGCATACATTAACTTGGCAAGTTGTAAACGGAGCAAGGGAAAACGGTTGGCATGCAGTCAATGGCTAAATGGAGTCAAGCAGTTGTCATTGGAAAAGTGCAGCAGCAAACCTACGTGTACCACACTCTCACAAACGATCTGATAACCTATCTGAATGAAGCTGGTTAAGAGATACATTTTGTCCATGGCTGCGGGGAGAACTCTGATCTTCAATATAGTATAGTGGTGTCATAAGACCATAAGATATAGCGGCAGAATTAGGCCATTCGGCCCATCATGTTTGCTCCACCTTTCAGTCATGGTGATATGTTTCTCATTTCCATTCTCTGCCTTCTCCTCATCTTGTTATTTTATTAATCAAGAATCTATCTATCTCTGTCTTCAAGACACTCAGTGACTTGGCCTCCACAGCCTTCTGTGGCAAAGGGTTCCACAGATTCACCACCCTCTGGCTGAAGAAAGTCCTCCTCATCTCTGTTTTAAAGGATCGTCCCTTCAGTCTAAGGCTGTGCCCTCGGGTCCTAGTTTCTCCTACCAGTGGAAACATCCTCTCCACCTCCACTCTATCCAGGCCTCTCCGTATTCTGCAAGTTTCAATGAGATCCCCCCCTCCAGGGGCTGGTTTAGCTCACTGGGCTAAACCGCTGGCTTTTAAAGCAGACCAAGGCAGGCCAGCAGCACGGTTCGATTCCCGTACCAGCCTCCCCGGACAGGCGCCGGAATGTGGCGACTAGGGGCTTTTCACAGTAACTTCATTGAAGTCTACTCGTGACAATAAGCGATTTTCATTTCATTTTCATTTCACACATCCTTCTAAACTCCAACGAGTCCAGACCCAGGGTCCTCAGCCGCTCCTCATATGTGTTATGGGCCAGGGTTTAGAGAACCCCAAGATGTATCATGGAGTTCACCTGACCCACAACTTTTAATAGATTGTGGTATGGGGAGCACACGGCCCACTCTACAGCAGAAATGGAAAAGTATTTTTTAAAGCAAAACAATGTTTATTCTTTGAACTCAAGTTAACTTTTTTTAAACATACAATGAACATCTTAGCAACCATTAATTCAAATACAACCTCCCCCCCCCCTAAAGAATGCAACACAAAGTAATCCTTAAGCTGTCCTTTTGACATCCATAAGACTTAAAAAAGAATTTTTAACAGAAGCACATCATGTTAAAGTCACTACTGAGAGCAGTTATTTGTTTTAAATCACCAAAGGATCGATTTACAGTTTTAGATTACAGAGAGAGAGACTAATACACCTTCTGGCTGTGACTGCAGCTATCCAGCTCTGAAAACAAAACTAAAACACACCCTGCAGCAAACAACCTAAAACAAAAGTAAAAAGCTGATAGACAGCCCAGCTCCACCCACACTCTGACATGAAAAATGAAATGAAAATCGCTTATTGTCACGAGTAGGCTTCAATGAAGTTACTGTGAAAAGCCCCTAGTTGCCACATTCCGGCGCCTGTCCGGGGAGGCTGGTACGGGAATCGAACCATGCTGCTGGCCTGCTTGCTCTGCTTTGAAAGCCAGCGATTTAGCGCAGTGAGCTAAACCAGCCCCTGAATTCCCCCAGCCCCTGAACCAGCCCCAGCATCACTGATAAACACCCATTTCTTAAAGGTACATTTCTTAAACACCCATTTCTTAAAGGTACTCTCACATGGCACATGGCAAGTCCTTCATTCCCGGGATCATTCTTGTGAACCCCCTCTGGACCCACTCCAAGGCCAGCACATCCTTCCTTAGATACGGGGGCCCAAAACTGCTCACAATACTCCAAATAAATATCTTTCACATCCACATGGTTAATAGGATCCAAGCTGGGTGCTGAAGTCAAAATCACGACACAAAGCTGTTCATTGCTGAGAGTTTATCGCCTTGCTCAGTACGATAGCTCACCCCTAGCACCCAGTGTCTCAGTTGTCCCCAAGGTATGTGCCCGTTTAAACAAATAATGAACTAACAATGAATAAACAAATTGAGGGAAAAATTCAAGAGATAGCTCCTTTAAGGGATTCTGCAACAACAACAAATACGATTCACGAAGGAAACTTGCGGCATTCCAAAATGTGATTAAGGAACTCAACAAAGCACCCGAGACCTGGTGATGCTCATGGGGGCACGGAAGGCCTCAAGTGTGAGGGCAGACACCGCTTGCTCCCTCTCCAAGGACCCCTGGCGCTGGGAGTGACGGGTGGCACTGTAGCTAAAAAGTAAATATCAGGAGGAAACTTAATTAACTGAGGCAAAATATCATGCCGAGGAGATTTGAGCCCCCGCACCCCCAGACCCTGCGGCGCTCACTGGGCAAGGAGGTTCCCAATTTATGTGTGCTCAAAGAACTTACTTAAAGCATGTCCTCCATCCGTGTATTCTAACAATTTAATTGAGAAACAATTAACCCAATCAAAAGGCATTCTTCAGGGCAGCACGGTGGCCTAGTGGTTAGCACAACCGCCTCACGGCGCTGAGGTCCCAGGTTCGATCCCGGCTCTGGGTCACTGTCCGTGTGGAGTTTGCACGTTCTCCCCGTGTCTGCGTGGGTTTGGCCCCCACAACCCAAAAATGTGCAGGGTAGGTGGCTTGGCCACGCTAAATTGCCCCTTAATTGGAAAAAATAATTGGGTAATCTAAATCTAAAAAAAAAAGGCATTCTTCAACACCTTGATTTAACGATTCACCTCACAACACACCCATCTACATCAGCGTTGCACTCCTTCACTGCTGTACAAGTGTGGCAGTTGAGACCTTGTGTAAAGGTTTCCTTCAACCTTTCCCTTCCTGACATCCCAGGAGCGCTCCGACAAACTGACTTCAAAGAGGGTTCCAGCTGGAAAGGGCTGCAAATAAGGGTCTGAAACGAGGTTGTCGTGTTAGGTACACTGGTATAACACTGGCTGCAACTGGATGCAGCATAGATCAAAAAGATACTCCAGACCTTGAAGTTAGTTCAATCGGGTTTATTGAACTAATAGCACAGTTAGCACAGTTCTCTGTGAGTTCGACTCTCTGCTAACCTAAGTGTGGTTACTCTGTCTGACTGAACCAGACTAGCTCTTAGCCACGTGGTGGAGGTGTGAGATTGTAGCAACACCCTTGACTGGCTCTTTAGATGTTCATCAATGGAAAGAGGTGGAGTGTGAATACCTCGTGTCTTTTATAGTCAGATCCCACCCCGAGTGTCCTGCCTGCTTATTGGTCATGTCCTGTTCTCTGTGTCCATTGGCTGCTTATCTGTATATCATTATGTGTGTGTCTGCATATCATGACAGGAGGTTGCGGGAAGAAGTGGGCAGCATGGTACCATAGTGGTTAGCACTATGGCTTCACAGCGCCAGAGTCCCAGGTTCCATTCCCGGTTTGGGTCACTGTCTGTGCGGAGTCTACACGTTCTCCCCGCGTCTGCGTGGGTTTCCTCCGGGTGCTCCGGTTTCCTCCCACAAGTCCTGAAAGACGTGCTATTAGGTGATTTGGACATTCTGAATTCTCCCTCTGTGTACCTGAACAGGCGCCGGAATGTGGCGACGAGGGGATTTTCACAGTAACTTCATTGCAGTGTTAATGTAAGCCTACTTGTGGCAATAAAGATTATTATTAAGTGGTCTAAGAATACTGGATATCACGAGGGAAATGTGAAATGTTGGAATAATGCCAGAAAAGGAAAGGATATTTGTGTCACCATATATATTTCAAAGGTACAAGGTGCAGTGAATGATGGAGCTTGAGGCTGAGGAAATATCACCAACTGTCCCGCCTGAGCGAATAGTGAAGACCACAAGGTCCTGGCTGAGAAACATACAGTAGATCGAACAATACAGCACAGAACAGGCCCTTCGGCCCTCAATGTTGTGCCGAGCCATGATCACCCTACTAAAACCCACGTATCCACCCTATACCCGTAACCCAACAAACCCCCATTAACTTTACTTTTAAGGACACTACGGGCAATTTATCATGGCCAATCTACCTAACCCGCACATCTTTGGACTGTGGGAGGAAACCGGAGCACCCGGAGGAAACCCACGCACACACGGGGAGGACGTGCAGACTCCACACAGACAGTGACCCAGCCGGGAATCGAACCTGGGACCCTGGAGCTGTGAAGCATTTATGCTAACCACCATGCTACTGCGCTGCCCCTATTTGTTTGTGGGAGGGGACAGACAATTGATTGGTGGGAATTTAATGCAAGCAAATGGTGGACACTGCATGGGGGAGACTAGGGGGATTCTCCGAACCCCCGCCGGGTCGTATTCTCTGGCGCCGCTTTTTGGGCGGGGGCGGGGTTCATGCCACGCCGGTTGGGAGCCGTTGGCAGCTTAAACCCCCGGCAATTCTCCGGGCCCCCATGGGCCGAGCGGCCATCCGTTTTTGTCCAGTCCGGCCGGTTACGCATGGTCCCACACAGCGGGCGGGGGCCTGTCAGGTAAGTCGGCTGGGGCAGTCCTCGAGGGGGGGGGGGGGGGGGGGCCTAGCCCCGGAGGTGCGGAGCGTTCTGCTCTTTCGGGGACGGTTGACGCCGGAGTGGTTGGTGCCGGTTCTCCCGCCGGCGTGGAGACCTAGTCCCCAGGAGGAAGAATCCCAGCTACAGACTCTGGAACATGGGCCGGGATTCTCTGCTATCCTGCGGGGAGGGGGCGTACCGGCGCTGAGCAATGGCGTGAACCACTCCAGCATTGGGCCGTCCGGAAGGTGCAGAATCCTCCGCACCTTCAGGGACTAGGTCGGCGGAGGCGGTGTTGGCGCCGTGCCAGCCGGCACCGAGGGGCCTCCACCGGCCAGGCCACCATGGCGGGATTCACGTCGCCCCCCCCCTCTCCCTCCAGGTGATTCTCCGATCTGGCGGGCGGTCGGACAATCCCACCCCATGATTCCACTTTTCCAGTCTCTGAAAACCCTCTCTGAACCTAACGGACAAAACCCTTTTCCATATCTTATGGATTAAACTGATCGCTTCACATATCTTCCCTACTGAATAGAACAATCCTATTCACTGTACCTCGGTACACGTGACAATAAATCAAATCCAATCCAAATCCAATCCTCCTCATGGCTCCAGTTTGTCTGGTTATGAAATCTCTTGGAATAATTGTCAACATCAATAATATTTTAAAAATATATCCCATTGCCGCCAATTGCCCTCCATCCAGTCTTTTCTCCTAAAAATAAGAATCTCACATCCAATGTGTTAAAACACTTATTAGCAATCGCCACCAGCATTAATTTGTGGCCTCAATTAGTGGCTGCCCTGTTTGCTGCTATTGTGTTGTCTGAATACAGAAATCAGAAAGGATTCACCAGCTGACCCAGGATATTGAGTTTCATTGTCGACTTTACTGTCTCAAATTCTGGGCAGCATGGTAGCATGGTAGTTAGCATCAATGCTTCACAGCTCCAGGGTCCTAGGTTCGATTCCCGGCTGGGTCACTGTCTGTGTGGAGTCTGCACGTCCTCCCCGTGTGTGCGTGGGTTTCCTCCGGGTGCTCCGGTTTCCTCCCACAGTCCAAAGATGTGCGGGTTAGGTGGATTGGCCATGCTAAATTGCCCATAATGTCCTAATAGTGAGGTTAAGGGGGGGAGTTGTTGGGTTACGGGTAAAGGGTGGATACGTGGATTTGAGTAGGGTGATCATTGCTCGGCACAACATTGAGGGCCGAAGGGCCTGTTCTGTGCTGTACTGTTCTATATCTATATCTAAATGGCCTCCTTCTGCACTGTAGGGATTCTACCGTCCTATGATTCTACGATGCCTATTGGGCAGAATCATCACTCCTGGGTGAAATATCCTTTCCTCAGAGTTTTACAAATGAAAAATAATTGTTTGGGTTCTTGTCCGGTATCCGAACAAACATTGGGCGCGGGATTCTCTGAGCCCCGCGCCGGGCCGGAGAATCGCCGCAGCCACGCCACGCCGCCCCGACGCCGGCACGCGATTCTCTGAGGAGCGGAGAATTGGCACCATTTGCGCCGGCTCATTTGGCACTGAGCAGGCCGCGGACCCCTGTCTGGGGCCGGCCACCAATTCACCAGCCTTGATGGGCCGAGCGGCGGTGAGCAGGTGTGGACGGCGCCGGCGGGAACTCTGCGCGCAGGGTCGGGGGGGGGGGGGGGGGCGGCCTGTGGGGAAGGGGAGGGGGGTTCCTTCACCGGAGGGGGGCCCTCCGATGGGGTCTGGCCTGTGATCGGGGCCCACCGATCAGCGGGCCGGCCTCTCCAGCCCCGGCCCCTGAACCTCCGCGCCATGTGGCATCAGGGCCGGCGCGTTGACGAAGTCCCCCGCGCATGCGCGGGTTGGCGTGGCACCCAGTTGGCGCCGGGAAGGGAGGCTGGAGCGGCGTGAACCGCTCCGGAGCCGTGCTGGCCCCCTTTGGTGTTCACGACAGCGCGGACACTATGCCTCCATTTCAGAGAATCCCGCCCCGGGGGTCTGGTCCGGGATCCTATCACTCCTCATGCAGGGACATTGATGCTCCCTTTGAAATTTGGTATTCTTGTATCTGTCCCAATGAGGACAAGATGGAAAACTTCAACAGCATGTCTCTTTGTCAGCAATATTGGGCTTTACTGTGGAATATAGACGGGCTTTCGGGATGACTTGATTGAGATTTTTAAATTTTTTTTAAAATTTAATTTTATAAATTTAGAGTACCCAATTCATTTTTCCAATTAAGGGGCAATTTGAAAATGAAAAAGTGAAAATGGCTCATTGTCACGAGTAGGCCTCAATGAAGTTACTGTGAAAAGTCCCTCGTCGCCACATTCCGGCGCCTGTCTGGGGAGGCTGGTACGGGAATCGAACCGTGCTGCTGGCCTGCTTGGTCTGCTTTAAAAAGCCAGCGATTTAGCCGAGTGAGCTAAACCAGCCCCTGTAGCTAAACCAGCCCCTGTGTGGCCAATCCACCTAACCTGCACATCTTTGGGTTGTGGGGGTGAAACCCACGCAGACACGGGGAGAACGTGCAAACTCCACCCGGACAGTGACCCAAGGCCGGGATTCGAACCCGGGTCCTCAGCGCCGTGAGGCAGCAATGCTAACCACTGCGCCACCGTGCTGCCTTGATTGAGATTTTTTAGGATATTTCAAAAATTTGATCGGGCCGGCAGACAGTTTTCCATTGGTGGGTGAGTTTTAGATGAGGGGCCTAAATGTAATATTAGAGTCAGACCGTTGAGGAGAGGGGTTTGGAAAGACGTCTTCGCACAACGGCTGAGAGAAGTCTCCCGCAAATATCAGCTGGCTCAAATTCAGTCTGAGGCTGACGGATCTCTGTTTGAGGAGAGTATAAAAGGATAATGGAGCTCGGGCAGCTGGATGGAGTTCTGCGGCGAATTACCCGTGATCGCACTGAAAGGTGGGACAGGCTCGCGGGGGCTGAATGGCCTCCTCCTATCCCTTTCTGCTGCTTTGACTCGGAGCTGGGATAGTTCACCATTCGTTCAGCAACCAACGTCGCCAACACGGAGATTACTGGATTATTTATCTTGGGCGGATTCTCCTGTTCCCCAGCCGCGTGTGTTTCTCAATGGGATTTCCCATTGAAGCTACCGGGAAAACCGGGGGTGGGTGGGTGGTGCGGGGGTGGGTGGGTGGTGGGGGGGGGGGTGGTGGGGGGGGGGTGGGGGTGGAGTGGTGGGGGGGTGAGGGGGTGGAGTGGTGGGGGGGTGAGGGGTGGAGTGGTGGGGGGGGTGGGGGGGGTGGGGTGGGTGGGTGGGGGGGGTGGGGGTGGGTGGGTGGGGGGGGTGGGGGGGTTGTGGGGGTGGTGGGGGGTTGGGGGTGGGGGTGTGGGGGGGAGTGGTGGGGGGGTGGGGGGGTGGGGGGGTTGTGGGGGGGTGGGGGGGGTGGGGGGGGTGAGGGGGTGGTGGGGGGGGTTGGGGGGGGTGAGGGGGTTGGGGGGTTGTGGGGGGGGGTGGGGGGGTGGGGGTGTGGGGGTGGAGTGGTGGGGGGGTGGGGGGGGGTGGGTGTGGGGGTGTGGGGGGGGAGTGGTGAGGGGGTGGGGGGTTGTGGGGGGTGTGGGGGGGTGGGGGTGTGGGGTGTGGGGGGGTGGGGGTGTGGGGGTGTGGGGGGGGGGAGTGGTGGGGGGGTGAGGGGGTGGGGGGGGGGGCGCTGCCGGCAGGACAATGGGATCCCAACGGCCGGAGAATTCCGTCCCTTTTTGCTATTCGGGAAACCTCACTTTGCACGGGGGTTGGTTGCCGCCCTTTCCCATGTTGCCCCAAAGCACTCCGGGTCATGGTTAGGTTGCGAAAGGCGCTAGGGAGATGCAAATTCTCCCTTGAAAGAGTCAATCAGGAATGCCGTGCAAGGCCATCCAGCAAGGGCTGGGAGGCACGCCAGGCCAATTAACACGGCTGGGGAACGAGTATTCGGAGAGCTGCGAGAAATGCAGATTGGACACAAGGAGAGTCAAGGATTCGGAGATTTAATTCACTGGATGCGCCAAAGGATTTGGAATATTAAAGGTGAGGTAGGTTCCTTATCGCGGAGGTGTCTACTCTGTGGCACCCTATCCCAAGCACTTGTCCAACAACCCTCACTGCCCACCCAACGGAATTGTATTTTCATTCATGTTTCTCATTTGAGAGTTTGTATTTCACGGGCTTGGCAGTTCGGAGAGTGACGGTCCCCACACCGAGGGCTCAAAGGCCGATGAAGCCTGAAATATAACGCCAAGATAACAGAAAAAGGCCTATACCTCTATCGTGCCTCCGCGCCCTCGGGCTCTTTACAGCTGATGGAATATTCCTGAGGCCTGGTCACCATGTGCAGTGTTGGAAAACGCGGCGGCTAATCTGCAGAGCAAGACCCCATGAGCAGCAATTCTGATAATATCACAGAATTACTACAGTAGGAGACCATGCAGCCCATCGGGTCTGCACCGGCCCTCTGAAAGTGCACCCCAAACCCCAGGCCCACTCCCCTACCCTATCCCCACGGCACCTTAACCCCAACTAACCTGAACATTATTGGGCTGTGGGAGGAAACCGGAGCACCCGGAAGAAACCCACGCAGACGCAGGGAGTACGTGCAAACTCCACACACCCAAGGTCAGAATTGAACCCGGGTCCTGGGTGCGACGAGGCAGCAGCGCTAACCACTACGTCACCGTGCCACCTGGTAACGACCCAGCAATAGGCTTTTGTGATGTTGATTGAGGGTTATCCATTGGCCAGGACAACAGGGAGATATCCTCTGTACCACTATCAACAATTTCAGGCATCCACATTGATCTATGTGGCCCTTAAGGCCTATGGTGTTAACACCTTTTACAACAATGATGAAAGCTGAAATAATCACAAGACTGGAAGATATATTTGGCTGCACATATTGAACGTCAAAAGATTACACCCGAGTCCTCTCCAACAGTTGGGCGCTGGACCATATTCCAATCTGGCAGAAACCTACATCAATCCATAGAATCCTCACAGTGCGGAATGAGGTCATTCGGCCCATCAAGTCCGCACTGACCCTCCGAAAGAGCACTCGAACCTGGTCCCTGGCGCTGTGAGGCAACAGTTCCAACCACTGTGCCACAAAACACAAAGCAAACCTTAACCCAGCGAGAGAGCGGGGAGACGGCGGCCTAACGGTGCCGTCGATGGACCAGGAGTCCAGAGGCTCAGCCGAATGCCTTTGGGGACACGGGTTCAAATCCCGCCACGGGAGTTGGCGGAATTTAAATTCCATTGGCAAAAGTCTGGAACTGAAAGCTAATCTTGGTGACGGTGATCCCAAATGATCATCGGTTGGCCGTTTAAAAGAAACATCTGTCACAGCGAGGCACCTATCGGGAAGGAGATCTGCTATCCTTACCCGGTCTGGCCTACATGTGACTCCAGACCCACGGCAATGTGGTTGACCGTCAGCCGCCCCTCTGCAATGGCCAAGCCAGCCGCTCAGTTCAAGGGCAATTAGGGATGGGCAACAAACGCTGGGCCCAGCCAGCGACGCCCACATGAAAGATGTAAGTAAAAGAAGAAATTCACAGAAGGATCTCGCAAATAACAACTGGTTAATTGTTTGGTCGATCGGTCGGGGATTGTAGAATGTGGAATGACTCATGCGACCTGCGTCAATACGAATAGGGGGTGCGAAACGTGAATCAGACAGTCACAGGTCAATTAACCCAACATCAAGGAAACAGGATAGAAAGTGTTCAATCGTGTCCTGTGGGATTGTGTCAATGCTCATTAAGGAGAGGAGGAAGTCAACATAATTGATTTGCGCTGATCGGGGAGAGGGGTTGTAGTGCTGGGAGTGAGCTGAAAAACCAGACGTAGAATTCAGCCCACCTTCTATCCTGGGGGTTCAGCCTGGACTCTGACGAGTGCACGCCGCTCCAGGAGTGAAGACAATCCTCCGTTCCTCACGCCAACAATCCTGCGCCGTCTCTGAGTCAGATGAAGAGAAGAAAATAAAGCAATGACTGGCTTTCCGTGTTGAATTTTTCACAACTTCAGGGCTCGCAAAGCACTTTGCTGTCAATTAAGTACCTTCGGAAAGTAGCGCCGTTGAGTTCAGACCTTATCGTGTTGAACTGTAAATCCCCAGTTCAATAAATCAGCGCCAGGGACAAATGAAAGTAACACTGAGGCCTGCTGGGTTGTGATAAAGGCCCAGTTGATCCACAAACTTTCTTTAGGAGAGGATACCTGTCTGGTCGACAAGTGAATCTTCCATCCAGGCAAGTGGGGAGTATTCCATCACATTCCTGACTCGTGCCTTGTAGATGGTGGACGGGTGTTGGGGAGTCAAGAGGTGAGTTACTCGCTACAGAATTCCTCACCTCTGACCTGTCCTTGAACCACAGTATTTATATGGGGTCTCCAGTTCAGTTTCTGGTCAATGGTAACCCCCAGGATGTTGATCGTGGGGGATTCAGCAGGGCAGCAAGGTAGCATGGTGGTTAGCATAAATGCTTCACAGCTCCAGGTTCCCAGGTTCGATTCCCGGCTGGGTCACTGTCTGTGTGGAGTCTGCACGTCCTCCCCGTGTGTGCGTGGGTTTCCTCCGGGTGCTCCGGTTTCCTCCCACAGTCCAAAGATGTGCGGGTTAGGTGGATTGGCCATGATAAATTGCCCGTAGTGTCCTTAAAAGTAAGGTTAAGAGGGGGGTTGTTGGGTTACGGGTATAGGGTGGATACATGGGTTTGAGTAGGGTGATCATTGCTCAGCACAACATTGAGGGCCAAAGGGCCTGTTCTGTGCTGTACTGTTCTATGTTCTATGTAATGCCATTGGATATCAAGGGACGGTGGGTTGATTCTCTCTTGTTGGCGATGGTCATTGCCTGGCATAAATTTTACTTGCCACTTGTCAGCCAAGCCTGGATGCTATCCATCTTGCTGCATTTGGACAGGTGCTGCTTCATTATCCGATGAGGCACAAACGGTGCTGAACATTGCGTCATCTGCAAACATCCCCACTTCTGACCTTCTGATGGAAGGGAGGTCATTGATGAAGCAGCTGAAGGTGGTTGGACCGAGGACAGTACCCTGAGGAACTCCTGCAGTGATGTCCTGGAGTTGAGATGATTGACCTCCAACCCCCACAACCATCTCCTTTTGTGCCGGGGATGACTCCAACCAGCGGAGAGTTTTCCTCCTGATTCCCGTTGACTCCAGTTTAGCTAGGGCTCGCTCCTTGATGCCATATTGGTCAAACGTTGCCTTGATGTCAAGGGCAGTGACTCTCTCCACACCTCTGCCTTTCAGTTCTTTTGTCCATATTTGAACCAAGGGTGCAATGAGGTCAGGAAGCTGAGTGACCCTGGCGGAACCCAAAACTGAGCGTCCGCGCGGAGGTTATTGCTGAGCAAGTGCCGCTGAAGGCATTGTCGATGACCCCATCCATCACATCACTGATCATGGAGAATAGACTGATAGGGCGGTATTTGGCTGGGTTGGATTTGTCCTGCTTTTTGTGCACAGGACACACCTGTTTTCCACTTTGCCAGGTAGATGCCAGTGTTGTAGCTGTAGCTGGAACAGATTGGCAAGGGGTGCGGCACATTCTGGGCGGCCGGTTTAGCTCAGTTGGCCGGACGGCTGGTTCGTGACGCAGAGCGAGGCCAGCAGCGTGGGTTCGATTCCCACACCGGCTGAGGTTGTTCCTGAAGGTCCCGTCTTCTCAATCGTGTCCCTCGCCTGAGGTGTGGTGACCCTCAGGTTAAATCAGCTCTCCCCCCGCAAAGGGGAAAGCAGCAGCCCTACGGTCATCTGGCACTGTGGCGAGTTGACTTAGAACAGGTTCGAGGGGCTGAATAGCCTCCTTTTTCTAAATAGTGCAAGCTTGGCCAAAAGCCGCTCAGACAGAGGTTAGGGGAGGGAAAGGCAAGAGGCCAAAAACATCCCATCATTCCAGCAAGAAAACATGTTTATGGACACTCTGGCAGAAGCTTTTATAAAGAATGCAATCAAAGATAATGCCATCAAGCAGATTCTGAAGGGATAATTGCAAGCAGTTGAGGCATAACGCACACCAGAAAATTAGTTATTTTTTACAGTCAATTTCATACTTGCAGTAATGTCAATGACAAAATCTGAAGGCAAGAGTATGGAAATAGACAACAAGCGACAGAAGGGCACCAGGGCCGGTGGTTGGAGCTTATCTCACGAGAATTCTTTAACTCTTTACTGCTACAAAAATAATCCTGGTGCAAATCTCAGAAACCAAAGCTTTGAATTTGGCACATTCACCTGATCAACTCCCAGCGAATTTGTCTCTCGGAGCTAGTCTAGGAATAGAACCCGGATTGCTTTGTCACAGGAGGCGCAGGGAGGGGGGGGAGGAAAGATTAACGTTTATAAAGCATCCATCATTGCTTCAGGGTGTTTCACAATCGATGATGCCACTGCAGTCACCATTGCGATGCAGGGAAATGAAACGGACGGCGGGTGCACAGCAAGCTCCCACAAACGGCGTTGAAATGAAAAACCGGATGATCATCGAACCCCTACAGTGCAGAGGGAGGCCAATCGGCCCATCCAGTCTGCCCCGACCCTCTGCTAGAGCACCCTACCTGTGCCCGCTCCACCGCTCTATCCCCACAACCCCATCTAACCTTGGGACAAGTTAGCATGGCCAATCCGCCTAACCTGCACATCTTTGGACTTGTGGGAGGAAACCGGAGCACCCGGAGGAAACCCACGCAGGCACGGGGGAGAACGTGCAAACTCCGCACAGACGGTCACCCAAGGTCAGAATCGAACCCGGGTCCCTGGCGCTGTGGGGCAGCAGTGCTAACCACTGTGCCACCCCACCTGCTTGAAGGAGAAATATTGTGTCAGGACGTGAGGAAGTAGTCATCTGTTTCATGCTGTGGAATTTTTTGCGCGCACTTCAGAAGGGCAGAATGCATCATTCAGAAAACTGTCCTTCACCCTCTGACAATTCCTCCATCAATCCCCTCAATCCTCGCTCACTGAGTCCGTTCCCGAAATTCTTAACTGCTCAGTCGATGCCTTTGCCAAGTTAAGGTTCTACTACATTGAATGCACAATATCAAAGCAACTTGGAATGTGAAAGCGCAGGAACTACTCTTTATTTATTCTTTCATGGGATGTTAGTCTTGCTGGTTGGGCCAATACTTGTTGCCCATCCCTAATTACCCTTGAACTGAGGGACTTGCTCGGCCATCTCAGATAGTCAACCATATTGCTGTGGGACTGAAGTCTGTTACGGGACCCGAGCCAAACCCCAATTTATTTTAGGACGAGAAACCCCGGCAATTTTTCAATTTTGTAAAGTGTGAGGAATGGATGCTTCACTGCAGGAGTGATTCTACTAACAACTGGGGAACTTTCGTATTCAAACAAACTTTATTATTAACACAGGATTAACCCATTAACTTTCAAAGAAAAAAAAACAGCTTTTCAATTAACAGTTGAGGATTTCTCAGAAATAAAGAGCGGTCTTCGAACTTACTTCCCATCTACTTCTAAACTTTCAATGAAGCAAAATCCACACACACGGGTCAAATGCCACTTAGTAATAAAGTTAACACTCAGCGGCTCACAGATTTATTCACAAAGTCCTTGGCAGAGAAGCTTTCAGAAGTCAGTCTGAGAAACTCAACTCCTTTCCTCAGAACCCAAGGCAGAACTCTAAAGATGAAACTAAAAACAACAGACACGGGGGCAGGGCTGAAAATGAAACTAAAAACAACAGACACGGGGCAGGGCTGAAAATGAAACAAAAAACAACAGACACCGGGCAGGGCTGGAAATGAAACTAAAAATCAGACCCAGCCCCTCCCATGAGTGACATCACAGCCTGCTGAGCTGTTAACCCTTTAATCACAGTTTGAGCAGACACATAATCTAGATACATTAACCTCAGTTCTTTAAATAACATGACCACAACAGACATATAACACACAATATATAAACATTCCTTGCAAGTCACATGTGGGCCACAGCAGGTATGGACGGCAGATTACCTTCCCTGAAGGAGTATTAGTGGGATTCGAACCCGGTTCCCCAGAGGGTCACCCTGCGTTGCTGGATCACTGGTCTGGTGACACTACCACTGCATCGTAGCCAACCTGCCTGCTGGATTGACCCCTGGCAATGTTGGTCAATGGGGTCACACTGGACTCCCCAACACTTTGCTTGAGGCATTGTCGGGACATGCACGGGGAACAGTTTTGTGCCCTCGTTCGCCGGGCGAGCACAAACGGCGACGCGGGTGCAAATTCTCACGGGTAGCGGAAAACAAAGGGGCTGGTTTAGCACACTGGACTAAATAGCTGGCTTTTAAAGCAGACCAAGGCAGGCCAGCAGCACGGTTCAATTCCCGTACCAGCCTCCCCGAACAGGCGCCAGAATGTGGCGACTAGGGACTTTTCACAGTAACTTCATTTGAAGCCTACTCGTGACAATAAGCGATTTTCGTTTCATTTCATTTCATTTCAAGTTCTCATCAGCGACATTTAGGCTTCCGATTTCTCCCGCCCCTCGCTGGTGATAGAATGAGGCTCATCCAAGAAGGGCGGGAACTGCATTTAAATAGATTTAAAAGTATTTAAAGGGCTTCCCTTTCGTATATGCGCCACCATTCACTGCCCCCCTCAATCTCTCCCTCCACTCACCTTGGCCAGGTAAGAAAATGCCCCTTGGCTGAAATTTCCAACAAGTATTGAAGAACAGGAATTAGTCGAGGGTAACCCACTGGGAGCAATGATAAGTCTATACAGGAATCCCATTGAGGAGCGGGTCCCCCTGATGTGTAGGGGGAGGGAGTTGCTGGTTGCCTCGTTGCTTATGGGAGAATCCATCATAGCCTTTGGGTAGTGGAGGGGGGGGGGGGGAGTTTCATTCTAACGCAGATCGGGGGTGCCCTTTAATAATGGGACCCGAACCCCACCAGTGTGACAGCAGGAACCGCGCCCCAGACCCTCTGTGAGCAGAGCGCCAGAGAACCTGGAGAGAGAAACCTCGGCTCTGCAGCCGGCGAGCTGCATGCCGGTATTCCTGCCCCAGCCACCGCTCTGTGCCCGGAATGCCAAATTCCGCCCATGGGGACAAAGGGTGGGATTCTCCAGACCAGCCCACCGCGGGAAATCACGGCGGGCGGGACTGGAAACTGCGCCAATCGCCGAAGGTCCGTTTGCTTTGAGCGGGGGGGGGGGGGGGGGGGGGGGGGGTCGCAAACTCCCATACGGAGGCACTTTACAAGTCCACGAGCTGAAATCCGAGAGGGGTGAAGATTTTGGTTGTGGAACGCCAACTGGAATCCGCTACTGGAACCACAAAATCAATCGCCCTGCAACATGAGGAATTTGGAAATGTCCAAAATTGCGCACGGTATTCCGAATGCAACCACATCGCCAACGGCAACTGATTTCGATCGCGGTGTCTCACCACCTCTGTGCATTGTATGCGGACCCCCAGGTTCAAAACTCTCACCCTCGTCCATAAATCCCTCCAAGGTCTCGCCGCGTCCCTGTCTCTGTCATTCCCTCCGGCCCCGACCATCTCCCCAGGATTCTGCAATGCTTCGATCCTGGCCATCGCCTCATCCTTTGCTTCCATTGACCGCCACGCCTTCAGGTGTCCAACCCTTAACCATTGGCATTTTTCACGCGAACCTCTCCTTCTCTCTCACCGAACTTTCGGTCGCCCCCTCCTAATATTCTCCGAGACAGATGTGACATCAGATCCCACCTGGTACCTTGGGGCGATTTACCATACTGAATATGCCGCACGTTATAAAAGGCAATTATTCCATTCACATTGCCTCAAGGCGTAACGTTCATGCCTGACGAGCTTTGCATTGTCGGCATTCTTTCCGACAAAGAGCCCAGAACCGTGCAGGATTCTCTCCCTTGTCCACACTCCTCTGAAAGATTTCATGCTGATTCAGTTAACAGGATAGAAAATTGCCTTGGCAGGGGGGAAACAGAAGGTCATTATAAATGGAGTGACTGACTGTACCTGGGAGGTACGTAGCAGCAGTGGGGTCTGGTCTGGAGGGGATTTACCTGGGCTCCTTTGTTTTGTCTTCAGTTATCTGCAAACTACTTGGGAAGAGGAATATCTGGGCCAATTAATCAGTTGGGCAGGTAGTGGCCGAGGAATTTTAATGTGGATACATCTAATGTTAATTTATACTGAAAGAGGAAACTTATTATATTCAAACACACACTGTGGGACTCACACTGACACCGATATCATAGAATCATAGGATCCCTATACTGCAGAAGAGGGCCATTCGGCCCATCGGGTCTGCACTGACCATTGGAAAGAGTGTGCTACCTGGGCCCATGCCCCGGCCCTAATCTCGTAACCCAGCAACCCTACCTTTTTTTTTTTTTTTTGTTTTTTTTTTATAAATTTAGAATATCCAATTTATTTTTTCCAATTAAGGGGCAATTTAACGTGGCCAATCCACCTAACCTGCACATCTTTGGGTTGTGGGGGTGAAACCCACGCAGACACGGGGAGAATGTGCAAACTCCTCACAGACAGTGACCCAGGGCCGGGATTCGAACCCGGGTCCTCAGCGCCGTAGGCAGCAATGCTAACCACTGTGCCACCGTGCCGCCCCCAGCAACCCTACCTAACCTTTTTGGACACTATGGGGTATTTTTTAACATGACCAATCCACCTAACCTGCACATCTTGGGACTGTGGGAGGAAACCGGAGCACCCGGAGGAAACCCACGCAGACACGGGGAGAACGTGCAGACTCTGCACAGACAGTGACCCAAGCCGGGAATCGAACCCGGATCCCTGGGGCTGTGAGGCAGCAGTGCTAACCACTGTGCCTGCAAGAATATTGGGCCGGCCTGTTTTTACCTTCTGGGTTGGATTTGGAGGTGACCGGTCCCCTTCCTCCTTCTCCTGCCTGCGTTGCCCACACCTCAATGTTGTCCTATTTCTATTGTGTCCCAGTCACGCTATCGCACACCTGGCATCAGGCATAGATTCAATTCACAGCCCGCTGGGCCACCAGGTGTTGCATGATGGGTGTTTAGCCCTTCCCACAATCCGTGCGTCATCGCTGCCTCTATTCCTTCCATGAGCTGATCGGGAATCATAATAGAGGTTAACCTATGGCGTTGTCTAGTTGCGAACGCCCGCAAAATCAATGGTGAGCCAGGGTTTCGGTTAACTCATTCCTTCTGTGCATCGAGGTTAACCGTTTCACGTCCTTCAAAAGTCAGATGTGGTCCCGCTTTCGGGTTGCACTGACTGAACAACCCAGAGTGTGCTATGAACCAAATTTAAGATGACCCAATCAGGCTCCTGATCCGACTCATTTACACTTGCCGTAAGCTATGGACGCTCATACACCGGGGTCTGCAAGAAAAAGGAACAGGTCCAGGCTTTAGTCCTTTTTGGAATTAAACTAAAGCCTACTTTGGGGGGGGGGGGGGGGGTGCAAAATCATTCTCTTTGACCAATCAGCATCCTGTTCCCATGCAGCATGAGCTGTTTCTCCTTTTCAAATTTGGTATTCTTTTGACTGTGCTGATGAGTGTAAGATGAAAAGATTCGACAGCTTGTCTCATTCTTTTCACAACAATGACACATACCGATAAAGTCCCAACGTTTAGGATCTTAGGGCCTTGTGTGAACTTTGGTTGTTTATTTTTCTTCCACACCCTGCACCCTCTCCCCTTAACCGCAGGCGGTGTTCGCCACGACCCAAATAAAACCTCATCCATCACAGTTGGTCCAATGTGGGCGGCAAGGTGGCACAGCGGTTAACACTGCTGCCTCACAGCACCATGGAGCCGGGTTCGATTCCGGCCCAGGGTGGCTGTCTGTGTGGAGCCTGCGCGTTCTCCCCGTGTCTGCGTGGGATTCCTCCGGGTGCTCCGGTTTCCTCCCACAGTCCAAAGATGTGCAGTATTTGGATTGGCCATGATCAATGTGCGGGGTTACGGGGATAAGGCAGGGGAGTGGGCCGTGTTGGATTGCTCTTTCAGTGCAGAATCGATGAGCTGAATGGCCTCCTTCTGCCCTGCAGAGATTGTATTTCCCCATTTCACTGGTGTTACATTTTTTTAAAAATAAATTTAGAGTACCCAATTATTTTTTCCAATTATGGGGCAATTTAGCGTGGCCAATTCTCCTAACCTGCACATCTTTGGGTTGTGGGGGCGAAACCCATGCAGACACGGGGAGAATGTGCAAACTCCACATGGACAGTGACCCAGGGCCGGGATTCGAACCCGGGTCCTCAGCGCCGTAGGCAGCAATGCTAACCACTGTGCCACCGTGCTGCCCATTGGTGTTACATTTTAAAGGATGCAAGGCCAGTTCAGACCAATATCCTTATTTCCCCATTTTACTGGCAGTCATAGCCCACACGAAAGGTACAGGGTTGAACCAATTAGTCACGACCAGAGTCTTGTATATTTCCCCATTCTGTCCTCCTCGGATGTCTTCAATCAAATCCAATAACAGCCAATCCCATGTGTGAGTATATGCCTCAGTCAAATCATAAAGGGGTTTGTACTGATTTCAATAAACTAAACAAATTTAATGTTGAGCCAAAATTGGTTCGCCCATGTGGATTCGGGATCCAAGAATCATTGTCAGGAGGAAGGAAGCCGAATCCCTAACACTCCAGTGATTATTGGTGGTATTCTCCTCCCCCACGCCGGGTGGGAGAATCGCCAGGGCGCCGTGCGAGTCGCGCCACGCCGCCCCGACACCCGCACGCGATTCTCCCACCCCCCCCCCCAAACCAGCAGCGCCAGAATCGCGCCGGGCCGCTCGGAGAATCGCCGAAAACGGCAAGCACTGATTTTCCGGCGGCCGCTCCGACATGACAGGTTCCCGCCGGCGCCGTCCACCTCTGGTCGCTGCCCGCGGAAACTGTGCGGGAACGCTGGGGGCTGGCCTGTGGGGGAGGAGGGCTCCTTCACCGGGGGGGGCCACCGATGGGTCTGGCCCGCGATCGGGGCCCACCAATCGGTGGGCCGGCCTCTACCCCCCCCCCCCCCCCCGGCCTACCTCCTTCCGTGGCCGGCCCCAGAACAACGGCGCCATGTTGGCGAGGGGCCGGCGGGCGTAAGAAGTTCCCCGCCCATGCGCAGAATGGCACTGCCCAACTGCGCATGCACGGGTTGGCGCGGCGCCCATCTGCTGCCGCGTAAGGAGGCGGGAGCAGCGTGTGGGGGCCAGAACCCTGTGGGGGCCAGAACCCTGTGGGGGCCAGAATAGGTCGTGCCCGGGCCCTGTTCGCGCCGTCGTGAAACTTAGTCCCGGGAGCGGAGTATACCGCCCTATGTTCTGAGTTTGTGGGCAGCACGGCGGCGCAGTGGTTAGCACTGCAGACTCACGGCCCCGAGGTCCCAGGTTCGATCCCGGCTCTGGGTCACTGTCCGTGTGGAGTTTGCACATTCTCCCCGTGTCTGCGTGGGTTTCGCCCCCACAACCCAAAGATGTGCAGGCTAGGTGGATTGGCCACGCTAAATTGCCCCTTGATAGGAAAAAAATGAATTGGGTACTCTAAATGTATTTTTTAAAAATGTTCTCAGTTTGTTAATTGTTATTTGATGAACGTTTTAATTCCCTGCGTCCCACCTGACGCCCAGTCAGCTGGGCAATGGGTGGGAGACGAAACGAAAGACAGGACAGACCCCATTGATCAGGAGAATGGAACCCCATGAATGAGGGGAGGCAATGGGATAATGGTATTGTCGTTGGACTAGCAATCCAGTGACCCAGGATAATGAACTGGGGACATTGGTTCGAATACCACCATGGCAGGTAATGGAATTTAAACTCAATGAAATATCTGGGATGAAAATGCCCAATGATGATCATGGCCGGGATTCTCCCCTACCCGGCGGGGCGGAGGGTCCCGGTGTGATTGAATGGCGTGAACCACTCCGGCGTCGGGCTGCCCCAAAGGTGCGGAAGTCTCCGTACCTTTAGGGGCCAAGCCCCAACAGTGAGGGTCTAGGCCCGCGCCGGAGTGGTTGGCGCTCCGCCGCATGGCGGGAACAGCCTTTGGTGCCACGTCGGCCGGGGCCGTAGGGACTTGGCCGGCCAGCGGAAGTCCACCCATGTGCCGGAGTGTCAGCGGCTGCTGACGTCATCCCCGCGCATGCGCAGGGGAGGGGGTCACTTCCGTCTCCGCCATCGTGAAGACCATGGTGAAGGCGGAAGGAAAAGAGCGCCCCCACGGCACAGGCCCACCCGCCGATCGGTGGGCCCGGATCGCGGGCCAGGCCACCGTGGGAGCACCCCCCGGGGCCAGATCGCCCGCGATCCCCCCAGGACCCCAGAGCCCGTTCGTGCTGCCTGTTCCCGCCGGTAAGGTAGGTGGTTTGATTCCCACCGGCGGGAGAGGCATGACAGCGGCAGGACTTCGGCCCATCGCAGGCCGGAGAATCGCTGGGGTGGGGGACCGCCGACCGGCGCGATTGACGCCGGCCCTCGCCGATTCTCCGACCCGGCAGGGGGGTCGGAGAATCCCGTCCCATGAAACCATTGTTGAACGTCGTAAAAACCCATCTGGTTCACTCATGTCCTTTAGGGAAGGAAATCTGCCGCCCTTACCCGGTCTGGCCTACATGTGACCCCAGACCCACAGCAATGTGGTTGACTCTCAACTGCCCCTCAAGGACAATTAGAGATGGGCAATAAATGCTGGGCCAGCCTGTGATGTCCATGACCCATGAACAAATAAAAAAAAAATTGTATTTTGTGGAAAGAATACGTTTGAGACCAGCCTGGACCTTAAAATAGGTTGATTACCAAGACAACAAAGTCACAGACTCGCCCAGTTCCTCCCAGACACCCAGAGTGAATTGCTCTATATAATGTTGCAAATATTCCCTCATCTTACCCTTCTGAGGGCTGGCTATGCTTAATTACCAACTTAAAACATATTCTACCGCTGTACAATTTCAACATTAACAGCACGCCTGTATACAAAAGTGTTTCCCCTGAAAGCTGTTGGAATCTTTGTATTTGTTATTCAAATCTTCCCAGTGTAGATGCTATCCGGACCGGACCTCGATTCATTTCACCAAACTGGATGAGACCCTCTCACAATTTTTGGATTTGTAAACTGTGAGGAAAGATCACTTCACCCTCAGGAGGGAATCCACTGACAACTCGGGGTCTTACTTTGCCATCTGCTCCCAAACTTTCAATGAAGCAAACGCCACACGCACACACACACACACGGGTCGAATGCCACTTGTGAATACCGTTAACACTCAGTGGCTTACAGATTTACTGACAAAGTCTTTGGGGCGAGAAGCTTTCAGACATGAATCTGAGAAACACGACTTCTTTCCACAGAACCCAGAACAGGGGCCGGGTTTCTTTGGAAACCGGTGGGGCGGGCAACTCCGGCGCGAAGGAGTGGCATGAACCATTCCGGGCCGCACCTTCAGGGGCTAGGCCGGCGCCGGAGCGGTTTGCGCCACTCCGGCCGGTGCAGAAGGGGCTTGGCGCCACGTCAACCAGCGGCGAAGAGCGAAGAGCCTCCGCCGGCCGGTGTGAGTTGGCGCATGCGAGGGATTGCCAGCGTTTGCTGGTGTCATCCCAGTGCATGCGCAAGGGGGGGGTTCATCTCCGCGCCAGCCATTGCAGACCGTTACAGCGGCTGACGCGGAGGAATGGAGTGCCCCCACGGCACAGGCCCGCCCGCGGATCGGTGGGCTCCGATTGCGGGACAGGCCACTATGGGGGCACCTCCTCGCCGCCAGATCCCCCCCACCGTGCCCTCCCTGAGGACCCCGGAGGCCACCTGCGGAGCCAGGTCCCGCCAGTAAGTACCTGTCGTAACATACGCCGGCGAGACCCGCCAAAAACGGGCGACCACTCGGCCCACCGTGGGCCGGGAATCGGCAGGGAGGGGCCGCTGTCAGCGGCCGCCGACCGGCACGACGCAATTCCTGCCCCCGCCAAATCTCCGGTGCCGGAGAATTCGGCAGCTGGGTGGGGCCGGGATTCACGTCACCCCCCTGCCGATTCTCCGACCTGGCAGGGTGGGGGGGTGGGGGGGGGGGTCAAAACATCCCGCCCCAGAACTCTGAAAATGAAACTAAAAACAACAGACAGAGGGCAGGGCTGAAAATAAAACTAAAAACAACAGAGGGCAGGGCTGAAAATGAAACTAAAAACAATAGACAGAGGGCAGGGCTGAAAATGAAACTAAAAACAATAGACAGAGGGCAGGGCTGAAAATGAAACTAAAAACAACAGAGGGCAGGGCTGAAAATGGAACCAGAAACAATAGACAGAGGGCAGGGCTGAAAATGAAACTTAAAAAATCGAACAAGTACTCCCCACGAACGTTAACCCCTTAATCACAGGGTTAGCAGACACACAATCTGGGTACCTTAACCTCAGTTCTTTTATTAGTGGGAGACACATAACACAACATATATAAACATTTCCCACATTCATCACAAGATGTTGGATGTAAGAGCTGGTTTGGATGTAGGGGCTGGTTTAGCACACTGGGCTAAATCGCTGGCTTTGAAAGCAGACCAAGGCAGGCCAGCAGCACGGTTCAATTCCCGTACCAGCCTCCCCGAACAGGCGCCGGAATGTGGCGACTAGGGGCTTTTCACAGTAACTTCATTGAAGCCTACTCGTGACAATAAGCGATTTTCATTTTTCATTCATTAAGAAATGTGCAGCCACCGCAAGCACTTTGAAAGGATTCCGGGTGCAGGCCTGTCGCCCTCCCAGACGGGTGAATGGAAGCTCCTCCGTGGAGCATGGACCTGTCCTTTGCTCTCAGGATGACAGCATACCGTCCACCCTCCTCACCTCTCCGCAGCTGACCTTGCTGTGAGCTGCCCCCAGTTGCTGTGGCCCGTGTCGAGAGGGCGCTTTCTGAATCTGTGCCAAGGTCGTCTCCAGCCTCCCCGACTGGAGGTCAGCAAACCGCCTGCCTTGTTCTCGGGGCTTTTACTTCTGTTCACTGTTAAAGCTCAGGAAGCCCGAGTAGGTAAGTTAGGGCGACGTTGAACTGATCAACCAAAGCAAAGGCCGCAAGATGACTCACAGTCCGGGAATACCGACCACCCCCGGTCTCAATCCGACCCGGCTTTGAAAAGGCGGATTTACGAGTCCCAGCTGGGCCGACCTTCGCCGCCGAGTGGGGAATTCCACGGGCTCCATGGAGAGACCAACCGAGGTGTCCCCGTGGGCCTGGCGAGGATGATCACACTCACAATGCAAACAAAGGACAACCAGGTTGCCACGCCAACGACAATTTAGCCAGTTGTCAGAATTTATTGACAGAGGTGTTGCTTGCTCACAGCCTAAACTGGAAGAGAGGGAAAACTCTCCCAAGTGGCCCTGATGATGTCATCGGGTAATCATGTGACACACTCTACAGAGAGTCGTTGTTTACAATACTGGACCTGTCCGGCAGCCATGTTATAGCCACTGAGGTAGCCTGGCATTGGAGCCCTTGGACAGGCATACGAAAGACGGGTGCTAAGGGAATGCACAGATGATTAAGACCTGTGTTACGTCATGGCTGAATTTGTAAATTTGAATTAGGACGGCATTTTGTGTGCATTGGTCTATTCTCGTGCTATTGGAAAGTGAGTGTGCGACAACAGATAGCCATGGAGCGCAGGACAGTTTGGTGATGAGGGTGTGATTGAGATGGCTGGCGTCAATCTTTCATGGTTTCACCGGCGTACCTTGGATAGAGGGAGAAAGATGCCTTGGCTGTATCCTCCCCCCCGCCTCCTCCGCCTCCTCCCCGGGGTCTTCCACCTCGGCATCCCACATGAAGTGGGATGGCTTGGTTCTCTTTAAATGCACCTGTGTGCATGGGTCCTGGACGGGGACAGGTGCCATATAATGAATGGATAACTCTCGCCACATGGTAGCCTGCTTTTGCTCAGCCATGATGGTTGCAACATCTGGCACAGGGGACCGCTCCAGAACGAAGGAAACAAGATTTCCCCTGCTTTGAGAGAGCTACATGAGCTGCCGTGTTTTGGCAACAACGTCTGGGACACCTCAAGCGTCAATCCTCAGTGAAACTGAGGTGAAGGAATGGATTCCTGAAGACCTTCGGCAGACATGGCCCCTCTATTGAAAGCCTGTCTCCTCCTCCCTCTTCTAGCAACCTTTCCTGCTCTGTGTGTCCTCCCTTTGTTCCCTATTCAATTCCAATAGGAAGCCTTTACCATCACTGTCTGCCAGCGCAAGTTTTTCAATGAAAAAGAATATATTCTTCAGCACTGGCCAGTCCACTAGCTGGAGACAATTGCAGCTTCAGGTAATAGACGCAACATTATAAAGATGTGTGCAATTGTCCCAGCATGTAATAGATCAGCAACTGACCTGTAAAGGTTTATGATACCCGAACACAGCATTTTCCAGCAATGTGTTCAGCTGTGGAGGTTAAATCAGGTGGTGTGTGTGTGTGTGTATGTGGGGGGTGTAGGGGGGGGGGGGTGGTGAGTGTGTGTATATATATATATGTAAATGCGTGGGGGGGGGGTGAGTGTGGCTATATGGGTGTCTATGTGTGGTGTATGCGTGTGTATGTGTATGGGGTGTGAGGGTGGGTGTGGGGCATGAGTGTGTGGGCGTGAGTGTGTGTGCCCTTGTGTGTGGGGGGTGAGTGTGCTTGTGGGGTGTATGTGGGGGAGGGCGTGAGTGTGTGTGTGGGGGTTTGTGTGTGTGTGGGGGTGTGTGAGTGTGTGTTTGGGGTGTGAGTGTGGGCATGAGTGTGGTGAGTGTGTGTGTGGGGTGTGAATGTGTGAGTGTGAGTGTGTGTGGGGTATGTGTGTGGGGTGTGAATGTGTGTGAGTGTGTGGGGTGTGAGTGTGTGTGTGTGTGGGGTATGTGTGTGGGGTGTGAGTGTGTGTGATGGTGAGTGTGTGTGGGGTGTGAGTGTGTGTGGGGTGTGAGTGTGGGGCATGAGTGTGGTGAGTGTGTGTGTGGGATGTGAGTGTGTGTGAGTGTGTGTGGTGGTGAGTGTGTGTGGTGGTGAGTGTGTGTGTGGGGTGTGAGTGTGTGTGGTGGTGAGTGTGTGTGGTGGTGAGTGTGTGTGTGTGTGGTGAGTGTGTGTGTGGTGGTGAGTGTGTGTGGTGGTGAGTGTGTGTGTGGTGGTGAATGTGTGTGGTGGTGAGTGTGTGGGGTGTGAGTGTGTGTGGTGGTGAGTGTGTGTGTGGGGTGTGAGTGTGTGTGGTGGTGAGTGTGTGTGTGGTGTGTGTGTGTATGGTGGTGGTGAGTGTGTGTGGTGGTGAGTGTGTGTGGTGGTGAGTGTGTGTGGTGGTGAGTGTGTGTGGGGTGTGAGTGTGTGTGGTGGTAAGTGTGTGTGGTGGTGAGTGTGTGTGTGGTGGTGAATGTGTGTGGTGGTGAGTGTGTGGGGTGTGAGTGTGTGTGGTGGTGAGTGTGTGTGTGAGGTGAGTGTGTGTGCGTGTGCGTAAACATTTTTAGCAAGATAATGTCTGATGCACTGGCTGTCAGTTTGCGCTGGTCCGACATGCCATTTTAGAGCGTTTCATAGGTCACATAGAAAACGAAATGAATGAAAATGAAAATTGCTTATTGTCACAAGTAGGCTTCAAATGAAGTTACTGCGAAAAGCCCTTAGTTGCCACATTCCGGCGCCTGTTCGGGGAGGCTGGTACGGAAATGTGAGGTGTTACGGAGTTCAATCCTATAAACCTACCCCTCACGGTAGTAAAATGCCCCAAGGCACTTCACAGAGGTATTATATGACACAATTGGCCACTAGGCCCGCAAGGGGGATATCATAGAATATGCAGTGCAGAAGGAGGCCATTCGGCCCATCGAGTCTGCACCGGCTCTTGGAAAGAGCACCCTAATCAAGGTCAACACCTCCACCCTATCCCCATAACCCAGTAACCCCACCCAACACTAAGGGCAACTTTGGACACTAAGGGCAATTTATCACGGCCAATCCCCCTAACCTGCACATCTTTGGAATGTGGGAGGAAACCAGAGCACCCGGAGGAAACCCACACACACACGGGGAGGACGTGCAGACTCCACACAGACAGTGACCCAGCCGGGAATCGAACCAGGGACCCTGGAGCTGTGAAGCAATTGTGCTATCCACAGGGCTACCGTGCTGCCCAATGGCCCAATGTTAGGTCAGCGATCATGCGACTGGGGAAAAATGCCAGTTTTATTGGATAGACCTGGCAGAGCGATCGAGAACAGGGATGTGTTTTCCAATGGTGGAAGACGCTGACCGTTGGATCTTCCCGTCCTCACCAATTCCTACAATGGTTTGTGTGTCTCGTCCATCCCGTCACTGGGGAACCCGTCATGGTGGCGGTGGGGGAGGGTGGCCAGCACGGTGGCACAGTGGTTAGCACTGCTGCCTTACAGCTCTACATCCCCAGGTTCGATTCCCGGCTTGGGTCACTGTCTGTGCGGAGTCTGCATGTTCTCCCCTTGTCTGCGTGGGTTTCCTCCGGGGGCTCCGGTTTCCTCCCCACAGTCCAAAGATGTGCAGGTTCGGTGGATTGGCCGTGATAAATGTGCCCTTTAAGTGTCCAAAGGTCAGTCGGGGTTACGGGGATAGGGCAGGGGAGTGGGCCCGGGTAGGGTGCTCTTTCACAGGGCCGGTGTGGACTCGATGGGCCGAATGGCCTCCTCCTGCACTGTAGGGATATGGTTCTATGGGAATCGTGTGTAGCGAGACCAGGGAATCCCACGGGGAGGGGTGGGGGGGGGGGGGGGGGGGGGGGGAAGGGGAGGGCCTGAAGATCCATCCCAAAATCACGGGAGATAATCGTCTTTCGTAAACGGGTTCGGAAAATCCACTTTGAAATTCAATCCAGTAAGCAGCAAAGAACAAAGAAAATGGTGGCAGGCAGTCAGTTTGAGAGGAAGGAAGAACCCCACCGAACTCCAGACCGTTTCTCGTCCCCGTGACTACGGACAGGGCCTGCGGAGACGGGGCAAACCAGCCTGAAACCGGGGTGCTGAATAAACCCCGAACTGCCGGGGTTCCATGACAGGCCTGTGATCCGTCGCTCCATCCGGTTAGACAACTGACAACGTCTTTTCCAAACATTTTCTTTAATTAAAAACGAGCAGGCCTTGCCCCAGCAGCGCTGGCAAACTGTCTGCGCCTCCGAATGGGTCCTGGGAAAAAAATAATAAAATAAATCTCTGAAGCAAAACATTTTAATTACAAAAAAAACACCCAGAGGAACTTCGTAATGAGGATCCGGACGTTTGAAACGTAATACTTGATTGTTTTACTGTGTGGCCTGTGGAGTTAAACAACGGCAGGAAGTGTTCTCTTTCAGCTATGAAACTCTAATTTGGTACTTATTCAATCTGTACCCGATTCATAGCTGAATGCATTTTGAGCAGGAGGAGAAAATCTAGTCAGTGCTGAATGTGTCCAATGTGCCTTCGGGTTTAGAAGGTTCTTCTTAGCTTTCTTAACACGTGCTATCCTGTTACAGCTTCCTCCAATGCACCATCGCCCACCTCTGCTTCGGACAATAATTGTGGTATGTTCCTCATCCAATGGTTGTACTGTATGCCTGTACTGTAAGGGACATTGGCATGACATCACCAGAAGGGAAGTTTGTCACGTGATCCAGTCTCAGTTTCACCATTGTTTTTGTGCAGAGCACAGACACACATACAAACACACTTACACACACATATCCACACACATACAAACACGCTCACACTCATACAAACAAACTCACACACACATACGCACATACAAACACGCTCACACCCATACAAACACATTCACACACACACACATACAAATACGCCCACACTCATTCAAACACACTTACACACACAAATGCACACACACATACAAACACACTTGAAAAATGAAATGAAAATCGCTTATTGTCACGAGTAGGCTTCAATGAAGTTACTGTGAAAAGCCCCTAGTCGCCACATTCCGGCACCTGTCCGGGGAGGCTGGTACGGGAATCGAACCGTGCTGCTGGCCTGCTTGGTCTACTTTAAAAGCCAGCGATTTAGCCGATTGAGCTAAACCAGCCCCAAAATGAAAATTGCTTATTGTCATGAGTAGGCTTCAATTAAGTTACTGTGAAAAGCCCCTAGTCGCCACATAGTGCTAAACAGCCCCTTACTTGCACACACAAATGCACACACACATACAAACACGCTCACACTCATACACACTCACACACATACGCACGCAAACACGCTCATACTCAAACAAACACACTCACACACATACAAATACTTATACACACACTCACACATGCTCTCACATACTAACTGACACAAACACACACACGTGCTTTCACATGCTCACACTCATATGCACACACTCGCATACTCACACACACCCTTGCATACACACACACACTCACACACACTCTCGAAATACACTCTCACACACATACTCACACACACCCACTCACACATTCGCATGCACTGACACAGACCGACCACACAAAAACCCACATGCATACACACACACACATACGTACATACAGACATACATACACACACATATGCAAACACATACAGATACACACATACATATGCAGACCCGCACAGATACACATACACATGCATACACACTCTCACACACCACACTCACTCTCACACATTGTCACATACACACCCTCACATTCTTAGACTCATACGCACACACACTCACCACTCACACATGTACACACTCTCACGCACCCACTCACACACACACATATACACACACACACCATACATATACGTACTCGAGCATACATTCGCGCAGCTCTGATGCTGAGGTCTTCAAGTTTTCTACCTTTGTGTAAGTAATATTTTCACGTGTCTCGTCTCAATAAATGAACCCACACCATGTTTACTCATCCATTATGTGTGACTGGTGCTTGAGATCTGTACAAAGGAAACCTCTCCGCAGGCTCCCACGTCATGTTTGCTCATGAACCCACCTTGAAATATTACCGTAGACTTCGCTCTGCCTGGCATCCCCTGTATAATCCCCACTCAGCAGACATCGGGAGCTCAGTGTTTGGTCGGCAGGATCCATTCCTGCTGTTGGATTTGAACACTGGCCTGCCAAGAAGGAAATAACTGATGTGGCGCTCCTCACAGCCTTCGGCTCACTGCACGGTAAGGAATCAAAGGGCCTCTCCCTTCTCCGTGACCCAGACCAGTGAGGTGCACTGATGCTCATGGAGTCCTGACCCTGGCCTTGGAAAGATCCTGGCAATCCACCCAACCTGCACATCTTTGGACCGTGGGAGGAAACCGGATCACCCGGAGGAAACCCACGCCCACACTATTAGTTAATAGTCAACCAGTTGTATTTGCCGCATATTTAGTTATAGTTCTTGTTGTAAATAAAAAGTAATTGTGTTTAAATTTACAAACCTGGGGCGGGATTCTCCCCTACCCGGCGTGACGAGGGGTCCTGGTGTAGGGGAGCGGCGCCAACTACTCCGGGGTCGGGCCTCCCCAAAGGTGGGGAATTCTCCGCACCTTTGGGGGCCAGCCCCGCGCCGGAGCGGTTGGCACCAGAAGACTGGCGCAAAAAACCGGCGGCAGCGGGGCTGGCCGAAAGGCTTTCGCCGGTTGGCGCATGCGCCGGCTGTGACGTCAGCGGCCAGCTGCCGCTGATGTCACCACCGGCGCATGCGCGATGTGGGTTTCTCTTCCGCTTCCGCCATGGCGGAGGCCGTGACGGCGGCGGAGGAGAAAGAGTGCACCCAGGGCACTGGCCCGGAGTCTGAGCGGGAGGCCCCGATCGCGGTCCTGGCCACCGTGGGGGCACCCCCCCCCCGGGGTCCGATCGCCCCGCGCCCCCGGCAGGACCCCGGGGGCCCGGTCGCGGCGACGATCCCGCCGCCACTAGATGTGGTTCAAACCTCGGCGGCGGGACTTCGGCCCATCCGGGCCGGAGAATCGCCGCAGGGGCCTCGCCGGTCGTGATTCCCGCCGCCGCCAATTCCCGGGTGGCGGAGAATATCTGCCACGGCGGGGGCGGGATTTTCGCCCCTGGTGACTGTAATTGTGGACCAACAGTTCAGCCCTCTGCTGACACCGCTTCCAGACACCCTCAACTCTGCTTATATTCCGTCCAGTGAGTGTCGTGACTGGTCCAGGTTCCAACTTGTCTGCCTTGTGTGCCTATATGTGTGTGGAGAGGATGGAGGGCAGCTGTAGTCCTTCAGGCGCTCAGCCAGACTTCAGCAGATAGAAAGGTGTAAACGTAATGGAGAAGGTTCCGAGGAGTTTCCCAGATTGATTCCAGGCATTACGACACCCTGGGCTAGAGCCCAGTCAATTCCAACCCCAATTGCTCCCAAAGTCACCACACAAGTGAATTATTCTTATTTACTCACTTAATTCTTAATTATTCACAAGTGAACAATTCTTAGAAAAATACCCCAAATCTTTGGCCCTTGGATGCCCAGCAATTACAGTCACCAGGTTTGTAAATTTAAACACAATTACTTTTTATTTACAACAAGAACTATAATTAAATATGCGGCAAATACAACTGGTTGACTATTAACTAATAGTGTGGCCGTGGGTTTCCTCCGGGTGCTCCGGTTTCCTCCCACAGTCCAAAGATGTGCAGGTTCGGTGGATTGGCCACGCTAAATTGTCCCTTCGTGTCCAAAATTGCCCTTAGTGTTGGATGGGGTTATGGGGATAGGGTGGAGGTGTGGGGTTGGATAGGGTGCTCTTTCCAAGAGCCAGTGCAGACTCAATGGGCCGAATGGCTTCCTTCTGCACTGTAAATTCTATAATTCTAATACCTTATGTCCACTTTAACTTGCCCCCCCCCCCCCCCCCCCCCCCCCCCCCACCCTCTACACACACACAAGCAGGACAAAGAAACACAGAGGGGTAGAAACGGGTAAATGTCATAAATGAAGAGTATTTAGCACCTTACTCCTCTTCAAATTTTGCTCTCAGGTCAAGGTCATACTGCAGATTCATTTAGGCCTCTCTAGTTTCAGATGTACAGCACTCACAGTCTTTCTGGAGAGACAGAGACAGAGAGAGAGAGAGAGAGACAGAGAGACAGAGAGAGAGAGAGAGAGAGAGAGAGAGAAAGAAAAGGTTTTTCTATTTGTTTGCAGCATGTTATCGTTTTCCTGTAGATTCAATCATTCAGTTTCTCACCAGATTCAGGAAATACAACCTTTCTGGAGAAATCACTGAGGATAGAGAGAGTAGGATCGTATCCTTGTGCTGTTAGGCGCCAATCTGAAACTCCTCAGGACTTGGAAAATCATTCCACTGGGATATGCTCCAATCACAGCCTGTGTGAGCTGATTCATTTTGGAAGGAATAACAGGAATACAGAGTACTGGGCTAATGGTAAGATTCTTGGTTGTGTGGATGAGCAGAGAGATATCGGTGTCCATGTACATAGATCCCTGAAAGTTGCCACCCAGGTTGAGAGGGTTGTTAAGAAGGCGTACGGTGTGTTAGCTTTTATTGGTAGAGGGATTGAGTTTCGGAGCCATGAGGTCATGTTGCAGTTGTACAAAACTCTGGTGCGGCCGCATTTGGAGTATTGCGTGCAGTTCTGGTCGCCCCATTATAGAAAGGATGTGAAAGCATTGGAAAGGGTGCAGAGCAGATTTACCAGGATGTTGCCTGGTATGGAGGGAAGATCTTATGAGGAAAGGCTGAGGGACTTAAGGCTGTTTTCGTTAGAGAGAAGAAGGTTAAGAGGTGACTTAATTGAGGCATATAAGATGATCAGAGGATTAGATAGGGTGGACAGTGAGAGCCTTTTTCCTCGGATGGTGATGGCTAGCACGAGGGGACATAGCTTTAAATTGAGGGGAGATAGATACAGGACAGATGTCAGAGGTAGGTTCTTTACTCAGAGAATAGTAGGGGTGAGGAATACCCTGCCTGCAACAGTAGTGGACTCGCCAATATTAAGGGCATTTAAATGGTCATTAGATAAGCATATGGATGATAAGGGAATAGTGTAGATGGGCTTTAGAGGGGTTTCACAGGTTGGCGTAACATCGAAGGCCGAAGGGCCTGTACTGCACTGTCATATTCTATCTTACCTTGCAGAGTATGGCCTTTTGCCCCATTCATTGGCCATCAGACAATCAATCAAACTGAGTCCAACCCCATCCCTTATTCTCTCTGGTGCGAAAAAGTCTGAAGCTCCTATTCAAACCAGCAGAGACTATCAGAGTGTTCTCTCCCGTAACTTCCGAATTCCTCATTTCTGTTTGCTGCTCGACTTGAAGACACATGTCCATTAATCACCCATGGATCAAAAAGGATAACGGCAAAATAAAAGAAAGAGGAAATAAAGGAATAAACAGAAAGGACCCTGACATTGGAACGAGTGGCTTGTCTTAGGAGGAAAGGGGGTTCACTGAACATCTTTAAGGTGGAGGCAGATAGATTCTTGTTGGGCAAGGAGGTAAAGGTTATTGGTGGGGGATGGTTGGCGGGGGGGGGGGGGGGGGGGGGGGGAGGTGAGGTTAGGCAGGGAATGTGGAACTCAACACAAATTGCCCATCCATGAACTTACTGAAGTACAGAAGTACAGAGTAATGTGTTGGGTAAGCTGGGTCTGCGAGGAATGCGTTTACCATAGCAGTGAGAGAGACAGGCTTCCAATACTTGAACTCTTAACTATCATACATACTTTAACTGTGGGTTGACACTATGCTGAGTTGACCGGAGACCTGAGGCTAACCTGACCAGACTATCTTACTACCACATGGTGTTTGTTCTAGTTGTTGCTCACGGGCTCTGACTGTCTCAGAGGCTGGATCCCGAGAGAGCGGGAAAACTAGTGCCCTCTGGCTTCATAGTGGTCGTGTCCTGTCTGGCGATTGGCTGCTGTGTTCTGTGTGTTCATTGGTCATCCTGTGTGTCAATCACTGCCTGTCTGTGCCCCATCGTATACCTGTGTGTATATTATGACACAGCGCAGGCTCGAGAGGGCCGAATGGCGAATGTTGGCACATAATACCCCAAGAGTTTTTATTTCTTGGGAGCTCAGCGTTCAGCAATCAGGATCTGGAGCCACTCCAGGGATTTGAAACCTTGTGAGGGAATGAGGCTGGCATTTGGATGGGACCCTTTTTGCAAGCGCAGGATAGCCCGGGGCACCTTCCGGCCGAATGAACCGCTTTGAGAGGGTGGGTGGGGGGGGGGGGGGGGGGGGGGGGGGGGGGGTCACTGACGTGATACAATAAACAGGGAGGATGAATTTTGTTGTTTTGCAATGGAGAGCAATGTGGTAGTGATCAGGTAACCTGTGTGTGGTGATGTTGGGCAAGGGGCAAACTAGGGTCTGGATACCAGTGTGATCTCCACTGCTCTTCTCCTGGAGCATCATTCTTTTCTTGTGTTGCTTGAGGATGTTCAGCTGGGCTCTCCGTTCCTGAGACTAAGTGTTGACGTCGGGGCAAGATTACTGGAATTCTACGACATCAAAACTGGCGCCACACCTGGACCGATTCAGCGACTGCGGAGGGGCTGGCACCGGCGCCACGTGGAACACAATCGGGTCCAATGAGAAACGGTGCCGGATTCGCCGGGTCCAAGATTCACACTCGGGAGGCTGGCAAGCTGCAGCCGTATATCGAGCACTCTCCACGCACACCATCCCCGCCAGTAAGATGGCAGCAAGACAGGCAGCACCAAGATTTACCAACACGGAACTGGAGACGCTGCAGGACGCCGTGGAGGAGAGTTGGGAGACCCTGTACCCCGGGGGGTGAGAAGGAGGCTGCCAGCCCGCCGCAGTTCGCCGGGCCTGGACGCGGGTGGCAGAGGCCCTCAGTCTTGTGGGCAACACCGTACGGACTGGTCAGCCTTGCTGAAGGAAACTGCACGACCTCCGCAGGGTGGCAAGGGTGAGTAGGCAGCACTGTCCCCCCACCTCCGTCGCGCGCACCCGTAACCACCTCCACCCGGAGGTCAGCGGAACCCCCACCCTGCAGCACATACCGGCACCCATACTGGGCATCATGGTACCCTGGCCACTGAAGCCACCAGCTACCCACCCCCTGGGCTGCATGCGTCGGACTGTCCAACACAGCGTTTTCTGTCCCCCCCCCCCCCCCCCCCCCCCCCCCCAACAACAGGAGAAGGCCGGTCACAACTGCCAAGCGCGGGGAAGACTGCAGGACGACCCCCGGACCTGCGGCCCCTCCCTGCAGCAGAGCAGAGGACACCGGACGTGATCGGAGGGCCCGAGGCAAGGGCAGTCACCGGGGTCGGAGGTCAGCATCGGGCGAGGATGTGAGAGCCCGCTTTAGTTGCGGTTCCCCATGTCACCCCAGGGACTAGATGGGTCCGAGTGAAGACAGGGCCAGTTCGCATCCAGGGATCACCCAGGTGGACGGTGGAAAGTGCCACCGTGGGCAGCAGTCAGGACGTTGTCAAACGACGGGGAGTCCCAGAGCTCATCACAGAGTGGGTTGTCATCTTCCTCCATTCCGTGGGCCAGACCCACTGTTACTGTCAACACCGGGTCGCACCCCATAATGAAGCAGGGGGGCAAGAGGGATGCGATATCCGTGCCCCTGGCCAGGCCCGCTCCACCTCCCCAACCCTCGCACCCACCCCAAAGAACCTGGAGGCGATTGGAGCATCCCATGTACTTTCACTGAACTCTATTGGTCACTGCCGTTGAGAGGTCACAGCTGTCAGACTGCAGACAGGCAGTGATTGACACACAGGATGACCAATGAACACACAGAACACAGCAGCCAATCACCAGACAGGACACGCCCACTATTAAGCCAGAGGGCACTAGTTTTCCCGCTCTCTCGGGATCCAGCCTCTGAGACAATCGGAGCCCATGAGCAACAGCCAGTACAAACACCATGTGGTCCAGTTAGTCTGGTCAGGCTAGCCGAAGGTCTCCAGTCAACTCAGCATAGTGTCAACCCACAGTTAAAGTATGTGTGAGAGTTAAGAGTTCAATAAAATCGAGTTGCATTTCTTCAAGTGTTGGAAGCCTGTCTCTCTCACTGCTGCAGTAAACGCAATCCTCGTAGACCCAGCTTACCCAACACAGCAGAGAGGTCACTGCTGTTGAAAGGTCAGTGCTATCTAGAGCTCACTGCTGTCGAGAGGTCACTGCTGTTGAAAGGTCAGTGCTATCTAGAGCTCACTGCTGTCGAGTGGTCACTGCTGTCGAGAGGTCACTACTGTCGAGTGGTCACTGCTGTCCAGAGACCTCTGCTGTCGATTGGTCATTGCTGTCACAAGGTCACTGCTGTTGATTGGTCACTGCTGTCGAGAGGTCACTGCTGTCGAGAGGTCACTGCTGTCGAATGATCACTGCTGTCGAGAGGTCACTGCTGTCGATAGGTCACTGCTGCCGATTGGTCACTGCCGTTGAGAGGTCACTGCTGTCAATTGGTCACTGCTGTCGAGAGGTCATTGCTGTCGATTGGTCACTGCTGTCAATTGGTCACTGCTGTCGAGTGGTCACTGCTGTCGATTGGTCACTGCTGTCGAGTGGTCACTGCTGTCAATTGGTCACTGCTGTCGAGAGGTCACTGCTGTCGAGAGGTCACTGCTGTCGATTGGTCACTGCTGTCGAGTGGTCACTGCTGTCAATTGGTCACTGCTGTCGAGAGGTCACTGCTGTCGATTGGTCATTGCTGTCGAGAGGTGACTGCTGTCGATTGGTCACTGCTGTCGATTGGTCACTGCTGTCGAGAGGTCACTGCTGTCGATTGGTCACTGCTGTCGAGTGGTCACTGCTGTCAATTGGTCACTGCTGTCGAGAGGTCACTGCTGTCGATTGGTCACTGCTGTCGATTGGTCACTGCTGTCGAGAGGTCACTGCTGTCGATTGGTCACTGCTGTCAATTGGTCACTGCTGTCGAGAGGTGACTGCTGTCGATTGGTCACTGCTGTCGAGAGGTGACTGCTGTCGATTGGTCACTGCTGTCGAGAGGTGACTGCTGTCGATTGGTCACTGCTGTCGAGAGGTGACTGCTGTCGATTGGTCACTGCTGTCGAGAGGTCACTGCTGTCGAGAGGTCACTGCCGCCGATTGGTCACTGCTGTCGAGAGGTGACTGCTGTCGATTGGTCACTGCTGTCGAGAGGTCACTGCTGTCGAGAGGTCACTGCCGCCGATTGGTCACTGCTGTTGATTGGTCACTGCTGTCGAGAGGTGACTGCTGCTGATTGGTCACTGCTGTCAATTGGTCACTGCTGTCGATTGGTCACTGCCGCCGATTGGTCACTGCTGTCGAGAGGTCACTGCTGTCAATTGGTCACTGCTGTCGATTGGTCACTGCTGTCGAGAGGTCACTGCTGTCGATTGGTCACTGCTGTCGATTGGTCACTGCTGTCGATTGATCACTGCTGTCAATTGGTCACTGCTGTAGAGCGGTCACTGCCGTCGAGAGGTCACTGCTGTCGAGAGGTCACTGCCGGCGATTGGTCACTTCTCTCGAGTGGTCACTGCTGTTGATTGGTCACTGCCATTGATTGGTCACTGCTGTCGTGAGGTCATTGATGTCGAGAGGTCACTGCTGTCGATTGGTCACTGCTATCTGTGGTCACTGGGAATAAAGATAGCAGTTAAGGCTATTGCGACACTATATTGAGTAGTGTTGTTTACGTGGTAAATGTGAGATCTTTTTGAAGTGATTAAATATTTTAATGTGTTCGTAATTTTTTTAAAATAAATTTCGATGACCCAATTCTCTTTTTTCCAATTAAGGGGCAATGTAGCGTGGCCAATCCTCCTACCCTGCACAGCTTTTGGGTTGTGGGGGTGAAATCCACGGAAATACAGGGAGAATGTGCAAATTCCACATGGTCAGTGACCCAAAGCCGGGATCGATCCCGAGTCTCGGTGCCGTGAGGCAGCAGTGCTAACCACTGTGCCACCGTGCCGCCCTGGACTGTGTTAGTAATAAAGTTACAAAATTGACTAAACTATTGGGGTTTCTGTCCAGTATCCTCGCAATGCTGGGGTCTGGCCTGGGGTCTTATTAGTTATAGACTCAATGAGTGACTGGTGGCATGGTGGCACAGTGGTTAGCACTGCTACTCACAGCATCAGGGTCCCAGGTTCGATTCCCGGCTTGGGTCACCGTCTGTGCGGAGTCTGCACGTTCTCCCCGTGTCTGCGTGGGTTTCCTCCGGGTGCTCCGATTTCCTCCCACAAGTCAAAAGATGTGCAGGTTAGGTGGATTGGCCAGGCTAAATTGTTCCCTTAGTGTCGAAAAAAGATGCGTAGGTCAGGTGAACTGGTGCCAGTGATAGGGCAGGGGAGTGGGCCCAAGTTAGGGTGCTCTTTCAGAGGGTCGGTGCAGAGCCGATGGGCCGAATGGCCTCCTTCTGCCCTGTAGGGATTCCATGATGAGTAAACTGGGGAGGTTAATAACTACTATTAATCCCAGCATTGTGAATTATCTCCTTTTCTCAGCTTTAACGAAGCAAAACTTTGGTTTGTGGAACGACAAAGGGATTGGATGGGCATTGATAGGTTCGGCAATTGGGAGCTGGAAGGTGCTCTTGGGATATAACATAAATACATAACATTGAACATACAGGAGGCCATTCGGCCCATCGAGTCTGCACCGACCCACTTCTGCCCTCACTTCCACTCTATCCCTGTAACCCAGTAACCCCATCTAACCTTTTGGTCACGAAGGGCAATTTATCATGGTCAATCCACCTAACCTGCACGTCTTTGGATTGTGGGAGGAATTCGGAGCACCCGGAGGAAACCCACGCAGACACGGGGAGAACGTGCAGGCTCCGCACAGCCAGTGACCCGGCGGGGAATCGAACCTGGGACCCTGGCGCTGTGAAGCCACAGTGCTAGCCACGTGTGCTACCGCGTTGCCCCAATGCGTAAGGGTTGGCCATTCGAATTGAAATCTGTGGGATCATACACAGCCTGCTATAGTTACCCTCCGGAGAGAGACGACGCAGGAAGCACCTGACAAACAAGCGCGCAGTTTTTCTAACTGTCAGCAAAAGTTCAGCACTTCAAAAATAAATCCTATTTAAATTGAACTGAGAAACAGGGGCGGGAATCTCCGTGAATCGGCGGGGCGGGACGCTCCGGCGCCGGGCCGCCCCCAGGGTGCGGAAACCTCCGCACCTCCAGGGGCTAGGCCAGCGCAGGAGTGTTTGGCGTCATGGCAGCCGGGGCGGAAAGGCTTGGCGCACGACAACCGGCGCCGAAGGGCTGCCGCCGGCCGGCGCGAATTGGCGCATGCGTGGGAGCGCCAGCTTGTTCTGGCATCATCCCAGCACATGTGCAGGGGCCCTTCTCCACACCGGCCATGGTGGAAGTTGACAGTGGCCAGTGCGAAGGCAAACAGTGCCTCGACGGCACAGGCCCGCCCGCGGATCGGTAGGCCCTGATCGTGGGTCAGGCCACCGTGGGGGCACCCCCCAGGGCCAGATCCCCCCGCAACCCCCCCCCGAGGACCCTGCAGGCCGCCCGTGGAGCCAGGTCCCGCCGGTAAGGACCTGTTGTGATTTACGCCGGCGGGATCTGCCGAAAGCGGGCGGCCACTCGGCCCATCGCGGGCCGGAGTATCACCGGGGGGGGGGGGGTCCGCTGCCATTGGCCATCGACTGGCGCGGCGCGTTTCCCACCCCCCCCCCAAAACCTCGGCGCTGGAGAATACGGGAGCCGGCGGGGGCGGAATACACGCCGCCCCCCCCCCCCAGCGATTCTCCGACCTGGCAGGGGGGGAGGGTCGGAGAATCCCGCCCCAGATCCCCATTGAAAATTGAGCAGTTTCTTTCTAACCGGGATAAATAATGTTCCAATAGTTGTACCACTTCAACTCGAGCCTCCTGCCACGTGAACAAGTTGGCCTGCTTATTTACCACCATGGGTGCGATGGGCTGAAGGGTCTCCTCCAGTGTTGTGTGACCCGACAGGCTGAACCTTCTTCCGAGTGGCGATTAATGTCGGATTGGAACAATCCTCCGAGGTATTTTACCCAGCACCATTCCTGGCCCAAGGTGAGCGAGCTGAGCCCCTTCAGAACTGTGCAGCATCTGGGAGGCCGACCTCATTGCGCAGGACCATCGGGGTTCGCTCGCGATGTCCGGGGGGGGGGGGGGGGGGGGGCGCAGTCAGAAGGGGATCCATGGGGAGTCAGGTAATGTCAGTGCATGGTTAGCAGGGAATTAGATACTGGTTACTTCTACAGACCCGATAGATCCAGATTCGAACAACGGCCAATGTTCCTCTGACCTAAGCCGGGTGCCTGAAGTTAAGTACAGGTTGTCATAGTTGATAGGAGTGGTTTAGAGGGGCTGGTTTAGCTCAGTGAGCTAAATCGCTGGCTTTTAAAGCAGACCAAGGCAGGCCAGCAGCACGGTTCAATTCCCGTACCAGCCTCCCCGGACAGGCGCCGGAATGTGGCGACTAGGGGCTTTTCACAGTAACTTCATTGAAGCCTACTCGTGACAATAAGCGATTTTCATTTCATTTCAGATACGTTTCATTTTATAGAATCCCTCTGTTGCCTTCTCTGTGGCACTGCTGTAACTATGGCAATCAATGAGGTTGCCCTCCTTTCTTTGATATTTATATTCTAATGCTCAGAGTCGCCAGGTATCAATGTTACCACCACAAGGTTCAACCGGCTATCGATCAAAGAGCCAAACACCAGTTTGTTAGTGCAAGGTCAAGGGTACTTTATTTACACACACAATGGATCATGCAACATAAACACTACTAGCTAAATGGGGAGCACGGTAGCATGGGGGGAGCACGGTAGCATGGTGGTTAGCATAAATGCTTCACAGCTCCAGGGTCCCAGGTTCGATTCCAGGCTGGGGTCACTGTCTGTGCGGAGTCTGCACGTCCTCCCCATGTGTGCGTGGGTTTCCTCCGGGTGCTCCGGTTTCCTCCCACAGTCCAAAGATGTGCGAGTTAGGTGGATTGGCCATGCTAAATTGCCCGTAGTGTCCTAAAAAGTAAGGTTAAGGGGGGGTTGTTTGGGTTACGGGTATAGGGTGGATACGTGGGTTTGAGTGGGGTGATCATTGCTCGGCACAGCATTAAGGGCCGAAGGGCCTGTTCTGTGCTGTACTGTTCTAAGACTTCTAAACCACTCCTATCAACGATGACAACCTGTACTTAACTTCAGGCACCCGGCTTAGGTCAGAGGAACATTGGCCGTTGTTCGAATCTGGATCTATCGGGTCTGTAGAAGTAACAGCTGCTCAGCTGGGCTCATCCGTCTGGTAGCGGGCTTTGAACCTGGACTTGCTTCTGGTGATGCTGCACTTGAAATAGACGTAGCCGGGGCGCCAGGTCCAAGAGAGGATGAACACATGGCGGACTTTCTTCTTATGCTTGGGGGGTTTTTGCGCTCTTTTGGGCGGTCCTTCAGTTTGGACCCCAGTAATTGGGTGATCCCTAATCACTTTGTTCAATTTCTAACCAATAAATGGGCGGGTGCCTGGATGGCTGGGCGTGTCTCAAGCGGTCATTGACCCTGTCGTTTATGCTTCCCTAGAACAGGGAATGGCGCCGAAATGTCTGGGACTGTACCGGTCGCTCGAGTACCAGTCCTCTGTCTTGGTGAAGATGGGCCATCAAATGCTAATTGGTTGGGGATTTCGATACCGAGTGGATTCCTCACTCGTAAATATACATTTCAGTATCTGAGCCTGCCTGAATCTTGCTTTGTCCATTTTACCCGCCAGACTTTGTGAGTTTCTCTGTTCTTGGTTGTAAGTGGCCGTACCAGATGGCTACACCTCCAATGCAGAAGGAGACCATTCGGCCCATCGAGTCCTCACCGACCCTCCCAAAAGCAAAACCTACCCAGGCCCACTCCCTCACCCAATCCCCCGGAGCGCCACCTGACCTTCACATCTTTCGGGACTGTGGGAGGAAACCGGAGCACCCGGAGGAAACCCACGCACACACGGGGAGGACGTGCAGACTCTGCATAGGCAGTCACCCAAGCCGGGAATCGAACCCGGGACCCTGGCGCCGTGAAACAACTGTGTTAACCACCGTTCTATCGTGCCTTGGGATATCTAAGGGGGTCCCCTGGCGCATGCTTTGGGGATGGGTGCGGGGGCATGGTGGGGTGGGGATATACCTCCAGGGTTCAGCTACAAGCTGTCTGACCCAGCACAAACAGGATGATCAGTAAAGTCATTGACCACATCTGATGGGTACATTTGAAACTTTGAGAGCGGAGGAAAGGACTTCGCTCAGTCAGGCCAGCTGAACGGACCTTTCAGTCTGAAGAGGCGACTGCGTCCTTTAACCCCGTTACCCCAGGCTGCTGAAGCGAAATGAAATCGGCCGCATCTGCTGCACACGCCTCGCAGGGATTAGAATGTCTCAGGCACTGGGAGGAAAAGCGATAATTTAGTAATCCCTCAAACAGGCTTGCTCTGAAAACCGGCACTCCGCTCGGAATTCCGAAGATAAGGGACTTAAATTTTCCGCAAAAGAGTTTTTAAATACGCCGTTTTAACCTCTCGCCCTGTGCGGCCAGCGAGCGGTTTCCTGATGTTTAGTTTATGTGAGAAATGCTGCCCTTATCCTGTGGGGTTAATAATTGTGCAAAACAACGATGTTGCAAATGCCGGGAGCTTTCTTTGTCTGTGGGGGTGGCCGGTGGGGGGTGTGGGGGGGGGGGGGATTCCGATATCTCTACGGAGTAAATCCAGGCAGCCGTTCAGCTGAGCCTGCTGTTGAGATGCTGGGCGAATATTCAGAGAAGTTAGCTCCCCGCAAATCACCCAGCCGCTCAGTTCACCGTCACTTGGCAGAACACACAGCTTCTTCCACGGACTTTCAACCTTGGACACCCGGCCTCCTGTCAGTCGCAAAAGGCCAACGTTGAAGCAAGTTAACTCTCGTGCCGTTGACGTGGTCCGCTTTGGCAGACCCGACATATTTTTTTTTTTTCCGTTCATTTGGGCGCCGGCATCACCGGCTAAGCCAACATTTATTGCCCGTCCCTAATTGCCCTCACCTTGCCTGCCGGGCCGATCAAGAGTCAACCCCGTTCGGCAGTCCCGTGTAGGCCAGACCGGGTAAGGACGGCAGACTTCCTTCCCCAAGGGCCATGGGTGAACCAGGTGGGTTTTGTTTTTCACGGCAATCGCCAATGAACACCATCAGTTCCAGATTGTAATTGAATTCAAATTTCACCATCCGGTGGGATTCGAACCAGGATCCCCAGCCAGAGCATTGCCCAAGGCCTCTGGATGACTAGCCCAGTGACAATACCGCTATGCCACCGCCTCCCCAGCCGTTAGATGGCAAACCGCGTTAGTTGCCCCGCAGGTAAAAGGGCATCCTGAAAATCAGAGGAGGTGGGAGAGATTTTGACTCCCTCAGTAGCCGGACAGAATGGGAGTTGAAATATAACCACTGCATGTGACACCCCGGTGGCCATTGTCATGATATGCAGACACACACATAACGATGTACAGACAAGCAGCTAATGGACACAGAGAACAGGACATGACCAATAAGCAGGCAGAGCACTCAGGGGTGGGGTCTGACTATAAAAGACACGAGGCACTCACACTCCGACTCTTTCCACTGATGAACATCGAGAGAGTCAGTCAAGGGTGTTGCTACAATCTCCCACCTCCAGCACGTGGCTAAGAGCTAGTCTGGTTCAGTCAGACAGAGTAACCACACTTAAGTTAGCAGAGAGTCAAACTCACAGAGAACTGTGCCATTAGTTCAATAACCTAATTGAACCAACTTCAAGGTCTGGAGTATCTTTCTGATCTAAGCTGCGTCCAGTTGCAGCCAGTGTTAGACCGGTGTACCTGACACAACAGCCCTCTTAACACCTCTGTTTTTTTAAATACATTTAGAGTGTCCAATTCATTTTTCCAATTAAGGGGCAATTTAGCGTGGCCAATCCACCTACCCTGCACATCTTTTGGGTTGTGGGGGCGAAACTCACGCAAACACGGGGAGAATGTGCAAACTCCACACGGACAGTGACCCAGAGCTGGGATCGAACCTGGGACCTCAGCGGCGTGAGGCAGCAGGGCGTGAGGCACTGCGCCACCGTGCTGCCCACACCTCTGTTTTCTTAAGTGGTTTGAGGCACTGCCTGGCAGAGGAGGGAGCCGAACAAACGCATGTTAATCACCATTACACGGAGCGCGGAACCTGTTTCGACAGCTGACTGGTTGGTTTGGCGGTCCTGTGTCACAGTTTGCTCAGCGAGTCCGCGTTGCTCTGGTCCATCCTGGAGCTGTGGTCAGTGCAGACCCGATGGGCCGAATGACCTCCTTCACCGCGGTAGGGATTCTGTGAGATGATGCACAACCAGCAACGAATGTGCCACGTTTAGTGTTCAGGGGAGAGGGGAGGGCACATTTCACGCTGCGCCAGGGGCTCGCTTGATCAAGACACAAACCAGCTCAATCTGGGACAGTCTTTTGTTCGAGGCAGCAAGATCTTCTGCTCTTCCTGAGCCTCACATGTGATTATCAACAAAACCTGAGAAGCAAAATAGGCACCTACAACGAGCATCAGCATCAAAAACATTATCAATGTAACATTCTGTCTCAAATAGAAGTGGGTGAATCGATGGTGAAGGACAGAATTGGGCTGTAGGATTGTAGTACTGAGCCCCCTGAAGTGGGGGCTGTTGGGGGGGCGCGGAGGCAAAGTTTCGGTGAGGGGTGGGTGGTGGGGGGAGGGGGATGTGCATATGACCCAATCGGGCAATTGGACCGGAGAGCGCGAATCCTGGAGCTGAACGTGGATTTTCCCAGCCAATATGCAACTGGAGTCAAAGTGGTCATCACACATTTTTTCCACCCTGCACCTAGCTTACTCCTTATAATAAATAACTCATAGCCATTTGGCCCATCAAGTCTGCACTGGCCGTCTGAAAGAATACCCTACGTCGGGCCACACCCCCACCCTATCCCGTGAGATGCCCTCAATTAGAACTCGAGAGAGATGGTGGGTAATACAAAGGCTTTAATTAGCAGAGAAACAGACAGCTACCGAGAAGTGTGCTCACTGCACACGGCCCACTGAACATTTCCTGATATATGGCTCCCTGGGGGGTGGAGCCGGAGGCGGAGTCCCCCAGGGTTCCAAACCCGGTCTTAAAGGGATCATTACATTAAAGGTGCAGTAATCATTCATCACACCCCATGACGCCTAACCTTTTGGACACGAAGGGGCAAGGTAGCTCGGCCAATCCACCTAACCCGCGCATTTCTGGTGGCATTTAATTTAAAACTGTAGAACAGAGATCTGGAGAAACGTAGACCCATTAGCTTGAGTTCAGTCGTGGGTGACACGCTGGAAGGGATGACAAGAGGCTTGTCGGGATGTGGAAGTCGGCAGCAACCACCCACCGACGTGCTACGGGAAAGAGGGGTTTGTCTGAATAATTTGACGGAATTTCTTTTTAATGAAGTTGCCAAGTTAGCTCGGCTGTTTTGGTCTGCTTGGATTTCCACAATGTTCCTGCCCACAGTCATTAGTCCACAAGATAGAATCTGGCCTAATTAGTAGGAATCCTACTACAATGGATTAAGAATTGGCTGCACGGCCACAGGCAGGAGATTGCTGTCAATGCGTGTGGATCTACCGGCATGTTAATATTATGTTACCTTTAATGTAAAGCTTCGAGGAGGTTGGCATTGATTGATTGTTTTGCGCAGGTATGGGTGAAGGGTGGGCCAATTGTACCCACGCTGTCGCGACAGCTCAAGCGGGCGATGGACTCCTGTCCCAAATGATTCCCCCTCCTTCAGTCGGAATTCCACAATGGTCCAGCGCCTCCCTCGGGAGCAGCAACCCCACACGTCGACCCTGAAAACCACCGTTCCATGCCTCTCCCATCGGTGCATAGTAGGTTTCCAGCCTGGCCCGCGGCAGCTCGCCACCCCCCCCCCCCCCCCATCCCCTTCACTAAGGGCAGCACGGTAGCATTGTGGATAGCACAATTGCTTCGCAGCTCCAGGGACCCAGGTTCGATTCCGGCCTTGGGTCACTGTCTGTGCGGAGTCTGCACATCCTCCCCGTGTCTGCGTGGGTTTCCTCCGGGTGCTCCGGTTTCCTCCCACAGTCCAAAGATGTGCAGGCTAGGTGGATTGCTAAATTGCCCGTAGTGTCCAAAATTGCCCTTCGTGTTGGGTGGGGTTACTGGATTATGGGGATAGGGCGGAGGCGTTGACCTTGGGTAGGGTGCTCGTTCCAAGAGCCGGTGCAGACTCGATGGGCCGAATGGCCTCCTTCTGCACTGTAAATTCTATGATAATCTATGATTCACCTTCCTCCCTTCGCCCAGCGCTGCCACACGCCTTGGCGTTCTGTTCTATCGCCCAGCAGTGGGGGAGGCCCCCGGTGGAGGGCTTCGAGATGCGTCTCCTCCCTTTCTCCATCGTAGGGCCTGCCGTTGGAGGGTTTTGCACACAGTACAATCGTAGATGAAGGCGGTTCACAGGCTCCCAGGCCGCGTGTCTTTTCTGCGGCCGCGGGGACTCTGTGTTCCACGTTTAGATTGCCCGGGGTTGCTGTGAGGTGAATATACTAGCAGACTCTTGGCTGCAAAGGGTCAAATCAATGGGTGGGATTCTCCTACCTCCTGCCGGGTCGGAGAATCCCGGGTTGGGGGGTGGAGAGCGGTGCGAATCCCGCCCCGCGACCCCAACGCCGGCTGCCGTATTCCCCGCCACCGTTTTTCGAGCGGGGGCGGGGTTCACGCCACGCCAGTCGGGGGCTGTTGGCAGCGGCCCCCCTGGCAATTCTGATGGGCCGAGCTGGCGTCCGTTTTTGGCCAGTCCCACCGGCGCGAGTTACACATGTTCCCACACTTACCTGGCAGGTAAGTCGGTGGGGGCGGTCCATGGGGGAGCGCTGGGGGATCCGATGCCGGGTGGGGGCCCACGGTGGCCTGGCCCGTAATCGGGCCCCACTAATCTGCGGGCGGGCCTGTTCCGTGGGGGTCACTTCTCTCTTCCGCTCCGGCCCCTGTCGGGCTCCACCATGGCCGGCTCGGAGAACAGAACCTCCCGAGCATGCGCCAAAACACGCCAGCCGCTCTGCACATGCGCGGAACCACACCGGTGGTTACGCGCATGCGAGAGATCACGCTGGCCCTTCGACGCTTGGGCGAACTTGCACCGTCCCTTCGGCGCCTACTGGAACAGAGCCAACCCCTCCGCCTTCCACCTAGCCCCCGAAAGTGCGGAGAATTCTGTAATTCCGGGGGCTGTGGACGCCGGAGTGATTGCCGCTGGTTCTCTCGCCGGCGTGGAAACTTAGGGAGAATCCCGCTGAAGATGTCATAAAAGTGAGATCATGTCTGCATGGGTTTCTTCCTGGTGCACCGTTTTTACTCCTACAAGTATCAAAAGATATGCTTTCAGGCCCAATGTAATGTTGCTATGATTGCTGGAGATTCCCTGGAGAGTAGATTAATTCAGACATTGCATTTATCCTTAGATAAGTAGGCCAGGGAATGTGAGTGGGATAAAGATGATGTAGCAGGCAGGTTAGTCTTTAGTCTCCTAAAGACATCAAGGCTGGCAACTATTGTCTGAAAGGATTTCTTTCTCTCCCTCCAAGCAGTCTTTACAAGAAATCTCCATCCAGATGGCAGCAAGTATCAGTGAATTGGAAAACTTTATTTACAAGTGGTTTTTGACCTGTGATGGGTTTTGCTTGATTAGAGATAAAGGAGGTAGGAGTTAACTCCCATTCACTACAGTGGCACCGGAGGATCCCTCCCACCAGGGGCTATCAGCACCGTTACCTTTCGTTAAATTTATTGATTATTGTTTCTTGCAAGAGTATAAAAAAAGGATTCCCTTGCTGCCGATGCAGCTCAAGCGCGCAGTGGTCTCCCGTCTGAACTGACCTCCATCCAGACGGAATTCCACTTGGGCAGCATGTCCTGAAAAGGGATCATTAACCCCACAATTTGGGCCATCCGACTGAAATTCCCTCCGTGCCTTTCCATTCTGCGGGGAGGTGTTTCCTGCATGGGACACCCATCACTTCCTGCACTTCTTGGCCAGTAGGACACACTGACATTCCGTCCTGTCATCCAGAGATTCCAGAGCCCCGCAATTCAAGGACGCTTGGCACAGGAATCACTCCCTTTGCCAGCGGGGATTTGGCACGGAGGCTGTGGCACGCAGAAGTCCCGCGCAACATGACGTGAAAATGGATCACGAGCTCCCAGGCTGTCTGTATTTCCCGTGGCTGGACCGTGTTAGGTTGCAGACCCCTTTTTGGGGGGATTATTTGAAGGGGTTGCTCTTCAGTTTCCGGTTGCATTTCAGTCCTGCCCTCCTGACCTCTGGTGCGGAATGGAGGTCCAGGCAGATTGGAGGACCTCCTCGTGGGTCTGTTCCCAGGCCTGGCCGAGGTGGCCGTTGACAGGTCCAGGCAGTCGGCTGCTGAGGTGGGTCGTTTGACCTAGCTGCCTCGCCAACGGCGATAACCGTGCCTCGGTGTCCCTGGAGAAGGAACACAAGATGGCCGCCGATACCCTGGAGGCCGTTCCCGACCATTGAACATCGCTTTTGCTTTGGTTCAGTCGCCACCCTTGCAAGGGTGGTTCTTTAGTTTCGTTCTATTTCGTTGCTGCTCGAAATGTTCATTTGGAGAGGTGGTGCAGAGCAGACACGATGGACTAAATGGCGTCTTTCTGCACCGTAACTATTCTGCGAATCTGTGAAAATGATTTAGGTATGGATCCTTGGGGTTATGTTGGTGTTTGTGCCTACAGTGCAGAAGGAGGCCATTCGGCCCATCAAGTCTGCACTGACCCACTTAAGCCCTCACTCCCACCCTGTCCCCGGAACCCAATAACCCCTCCAAACCTTTCTGGTCACGAAGGGCAATTTATCGCGGCCAATCCACCTAACCTGCACATCTTTGGACTGTGGGAGGAAACCGGAGCACCCGGAAGAAACCCACGCAGACACGGGGAGGACGTGCAGACTCCGCACAGACAGTGACCCAGCGAGGAATCGAGCCTGAGACTCTGGCGCTGTGAAGCCACAGTGCTAGCCACCGTGCTACACTAATGGTGGTGTTCATTGGTATGCTGGCGGCCTTGTACAACAAACAGGTGGGGGCTGAGAGGGCTGGAGAGCATCATCTCGGCCCATAGTTACATTACATTTGAATATAGTTTATTAAAGTTTCCTTTGAAGTCTTGCTTTCTTTGAAGGGGCGGTTCGCTAAATAAGGTCATTTTGTATGTAAAGGGATTCTGTTTCGTGGTGATGTCAGCGCCCGCGCGCCCTCGGAGAGAGAATACAGGGTGTCCGCTCATAACCTTGAGAGCTGGGCACTCCCAGGTGCTGGTGTGCATGACCAGAACATAATCCTAATTTAAATAAATTTCTGTTGAACTTTTGGTTTTTGCTGCAGTGTCCCTTTAAGGGGCTCCCGAGTTGCTTATTTATTTATTATTTAATTTGTTCCTTTTTATTCTTTAATTTTTAAACTTAAAAGAGCATAAAAAGGGACTCTCTTTTGCGGCTATGTCCTCGCTTGGGAGTCGCTGGTGGAGGAGCACTTGCTACCTGCCAGTGCGCTTGAGGTGTGCTGGGTCCCCCAGAAGTGCATCACTCCACCCAAAATATTAGTTTAACTTAAATTTGCTAAGTTTACTTTTTAAGTTTCCCTCCTGTCACAACACCCTGAGCCAATGCGTGGTCAATTCCAGCCCCACTTGACCTGGAATCACAACACAGGGCAGCACGGTAGCACAGTGGTTAGCATAATTGCTTCACAGCTCCAGGGTCCCAGGTTCGATTCCTGGCTTGGGTCAGTGTCTGTGCGGAGTCTGCACGTTCTCCCCGTGTGCGCGTGGGTTTCCTCCGGGTGCTCCGGTTTCCTCCCACAGTCCAAAGATGTGCAGGTTAGGTGGATTGGCCGTGATAAATTGCCCTTAGTGTCCAAAATTGCCCTTAGTGTTGGATGGGGTTACTGGGCTATGGGGATAGGGTGGGGGTGTGGGCTTGGGTAGGGTGCTCTTTCACAGAGCCGGTGCAGACTCGATGGGCCAAATGGCCTCCTTCTGCACTGTAAATTCTATAATCTATATCCGAGGTCTCCGGCTGCCTAATAATTACAGTCCCCAGGTTTGTAAATTTAAACACAATTAACCTTTCCTTTTTAACAGTAATTATAATTAAGCAGTCAAAAATTACAACTAGTTAACTACTAATCAATTTCTGAACCTTCACCCCTTTTAACCTGCCCCCGCCCCCGCCTCACACACACACACACAGACAAACAAACACAGAGGGGAAAAGGGGTGGAAAATACTGGTCTGTTTTTGACAGACATCTTCCAGTTAGTTTGTTTCTTCAGTCTAGACTTTCAGATGGATATTATCTTTTCTTTGAGCAGCCAGCATTCGAGAAGGAGAGAGAACTTCTTCTTTCAGTGGCTCGAACCTTCTGCATTCAGACACCAGAGCAGAGAGAGAGAGCTGCTTTCTCCTTGAGGGTCCGGTGACCTCTCATGGGTTGTCTCCGTAAAACCCCAGAAGACAGGAACCAATTGTTGGCTGTTGCCGGGCAGAATGCAGTCCCTGACCAATCGATTGCCCACCACCCAAACAATCAAAATGAACTCCTGCAATGTCTTGGGTGCCATAAAGTCTGGGTTCTCCAGCCGAAAGTACAAAACTTTATAACACAGTGTACCATTTTGACACTTTGAGGGATGTGGGGTACATCAGTGTTACAGTGAGGTGTGTGGACTATATTAGGGAGTGTTACAGTGAGAGGTGAGGGGTATGTCAGAGAGTGTTGCAGTGAGGGGTGTGGGGTATATCAGCGTTACAGTCAGGGGTGTGGGTTATATCAGAGTGTTACAGTGACGGATGTGGAGTATATCAGATTGTTATATTGATGGTGTGGTGCATATCAAAAAGTTTTACAGTGAGGGGTGTGGACTATATTATGGAGTGTTACAGTGAGAGGTGTGGGGTATATCAGAGAGTGTTGCAGTGAGGGGTGTGGGGGGTATATCAGAGAGTGTTACAGTGAGAGGTGTGGGGCATTTTAAAAAGTGTTACAGTGAGGGGTGGGGTATATCAGAGTGTGTTACAGTGAGGGGTGTGGGGTATATCAGTGTTGCAGTGAGGGGTGTGGAGTATATCAGAGAGTGTTGCAGTGGGGGGTGTGGGGTATATCAGAGATTGTTCCAGTGAGGGATGTGGGATATATCAGAGAGTGTCACAGTGAGGGGTGTGGGGTATATCAGAGAGTGTTACAGTGAGGGATGTGGGGTATGGCAGAGAGTGTTACAGTGAGGGATGTGGGATACATCAGAGTGTGTTACAGTGAGGCATGTGGGGTATATCTGAGTGTGTTACAGTGAGGGGTGTGGGGTATATCAGAGAGTTTTACAGTGAGGGGTGTGGGGTATATCAGAGTGTGCTACAGTGAGGGGTGTGAGATATATCAGTGTTGCAGTGAGGGGTGTGGGGTATATCAGTGTTACAGTGAGGGGTGTGGGTATATCAGAGAATGTTACAGTGAGGGGCGTAGGGTGTATCAGAGTGTTACACTGAAGGGTGTGTGGTATATCAGAGAGTTTTACAATGAGGGGTGTGGGGTATATCAGAGTGTGTTACAGTGAGGGGTGTGGGGTATATCAGAGAATGTTACAGTGAGGGGTGTGGGGTATATCAGAGAGTGTTACAGTGAGGGGTGTGGTGTATATCAGAGTGTGTTACAGTGAGCGGTGTGGGGTATATCAGATTGTGTTACAGTGTGGGTTGTGGGGTATAGCAGAGTGTGTTACAGTGAGGGGTGTGGGGTGTATATCAGAGAGTGTTACAGTGAGGGATGTGGGGTATATCAGAGAGTGTTACAGTGAGGCGGTGGGGTATATCAGAATGTGTTACAGTGAGGGGTGTGGGGTATATCAGAGATTGTTACAGTGAGGGGTGTGGGATATATCAGAGAGTGTAACAGTGAGTGATGTGCGGTATATCAGAGAGTGTTACAGTGAGGGATGTGGGTACATCACAGTGTGTTACAGAGAGGGGTGTGGGGCATATCAGAAAGTGTTACAGTGAGGGGTGTGGGGTATATCAGTGTTACAGAGAGGGGTGTGGGGTACATCAGAGAGTGTTACAGTGAGGCGTGTGGGGTATATCAGAGTGTGTTACAGTGAAGGGTGTGGGGTATATCAGAGAGTGTTACAGAGAGGGGTGTGGGGCATATCAGAAAGTGTTACAGTGAGGGGTGTGGGGTATATCAGTGTTACAGAGAGGGGTGTGGGGTACATCAGAGAGTGTTACAGTGAGGGGTGTGGGGTATATCAGTGTTACAATGAGGTGTGGGGTATTTCAGATAGTGTTACAGTGAGGGTGTGGGTTATGTCAGAGAGTGTTACAGTTAGGGTGTGGGATATATCAGAGAGTGTTACAGTAACGGTGTGGGGTATATCAGAGAGTGTTACAGTGAGGGGTGCGGGGTATATCAGTGTTACAGTAAGGGTGTGGGGTATATCAGTGTTACAGAGAGGGGTGTGGCGTGTATCAGTGTCACAGTGAGAGGTGTGGGGTATATCAGTGTTACAGTGAGGGGTGTGGGGTATATCAGAGTGTGTTACAGTGAGGGCTGTGGGGTATATCAGTGTTACAGTGAGGGGTGTGGGGTATATCAGCGTTACAGTGAAGTGTGTGGGTATATCAGTGTTACAGTGCGTTTTGTGGGGTATATCAGTGTTACAGTGAGGGGTGTGGGGTATATCAGTGTTACAGTGAGGGGTGTGGGGTATATCAGTGTTACAGTGAGGGGTGTGGCGTATATCAGTGTTGCAGTGAGTGGTGTGGGGTATATCATTGTTACAGTGAGGGGTGTGGGGTCTATCAGTGTTACAGTGAGTGGTGTGGGGTATATCAGTGTTACAGTGAGGGGTGTGGGGTATATCAGTGTTACAGTGAGGGCTGTGGGGTATATCCGTGTTACAGTGAGGGCTGTGGGGTATATCAGAGAGCGTTACAGTGAGGGGTGTGGGTTATATCAGAGAGTGTTACTGTGAGGGGTGTGGGGTATATCAGTGTTACAGTGAGGGGTGTGGGGTATATCAGTGTTACAGTGAAGGGTGTGGGTATATCAGTGTTACAGTGCGTTTTGTGGGGTATATCAGTGTTACAGTGAGGGGTGTGGGGTATATCAGTGTTACAGTGAGGGGTGTGGGGTATATCAGTGTTACAGTGAGGGGTGTGGCGTATATCAGTGTTGCAGTGAGTGGTGTGGGGTATATCATTGTTACAGTGAGGGGTGTGGGGTCTATCAGTGTTACAGTGAGTGGTGTGGGGTATATCAGTGTTACAGTGAGGGGTGTGGGGTATATCAGTGTTACAGTGAGGGCTGTGGGGTATATCCGTGTTACAGTGAGGGCTGTGGGGTATATCAGAGAGCGTTACAGTGAGGGGTGTGGGTTATATCAGAGAGTGTTACTGTGAGGGGTGTGGGGTATATCAGTGTTACAGTGAGGGGTGTGGGGTATATCAGTGTTACAGTGAAGGGTGTGGGGTATATCAGTGTTACAGTGAGGGGTGTGGGGTATATCAGTGTTACAGTGAGGGGTGTGGGGTATATCAGTGTTACAGTGAGGGGGGTGGGGTCTATCAGTGTTACAGTGAGGGGTGTGGGGTATATCAGTGTTACAGTGAGGGGTGTGGTGTATATCAGTGTTACAGTGAGGGGTGTGGGGTATATCAGTGTTACAGTGAGGGGTGTGGTGTATATCAGTATTACAGTGAGTGGTGTGGGGTATATCAGTGTTACAGTGAGGGGTGTGGGGTATATCAGTGTTACAGTGAGGGGTGTGGGGTATATCAGTGTTACAGTGAGGGGTGTGGGGTATATCAGTGTTACAGTGAGGGGTGTGGGGTATATCAGTGTTACAGTGAGGGGTGTGGGGTATATCAGTGTTACAGTGAGTGGTGTGCGGTGTATCAGTCTTACAGTGAGGGGTGTGGGGTATATCGGTGTTACAGTGAGTGGTGTGGGATATATCAGTGTTACAGTGAGGGGTGTGGGGTATATCAGTGTTACAGTGAGGGGTGTGGGGTATATCAGAGACTGTTACAGTAAGGGGTGTGGGGTATATCGGTGTTACAGTGAGTGGTGTGGGGTATATCAGTGTTACAGTGAGGGGTGTGGGGTATATCAGTGTTACAGTGAGGGGTGTGCGGTGTATCAGTCTTACAGTGAGGGGTGTGGGGTATATCGGTGTTACAGTGAGTGGTGTGGGATATATCAGTGTTACAGTGAGGGGTGTGGGGTATATCAGTGTTACAGTGAGGGGTGTGGGTATATCAGAGAGTGTTACAGTGAGGGGTGTGGGGTATATCAGTGTTACAGTGAGGAGTGTAGGGTATATCAGTGTTACAGTGAGGGGTGTGGGGTATATCAGTGTTACAGTGAGGGGTGTGGGGTATATCAGTGTTACAGTGAGGGGTGTGGGGTATATCAGTGTTACAGTGAGGGGTGTGGGGTCTATCAGTGTTACAGTGAGGGGTGTGGGGTATATCAGTGTTACAGTGAGGGGTGTGGTGTATATCAGTGTTACAGTGAGGGGTGTGGTGTATATCAGTGTTACAGTGAGTGGTGTGTGGTGTATCAGTGTTACAGTGAGGGGTGTGCGGTGTATCAGTCTTACAGTGAGGGGTGTGGGGTATATCGGTGTTACAGTGAGTGGTGTGGGATATATCAGTGTTACAGTGAGGGGTGTGGGGTATATCAGTGTTACAGTGAGGGGTGTGGGGTATATCAGAGAGTGTTACAGTGAGGGGTGTGGGGTATATCAGTGTTACAGTGAGGGGTGTGGGGTATATCAGTGTTACAGTGAGGGGTGTGGCGTATATCAATGTTACAGTGAGGGCTGTGGGGTATATCAGTGTTACAGTGAGGGGTGTGGGGTATATCAGTGTTACAGTGAGGGGTGTGGGGTATATCAGTGTTACAGTGAGGGGTGTATGGTATATCGGTGTTCCAGTGAGGGGTGTGGGGTATATCAGTGTTACAGTGAGGGGTGTGGGGTATATCAGTGTTACAGTGAGGGGTGTGGGGTATATCAGTGTTACAGTGAGGGGTGTGGGGTATATCAGTGTTACAGTGAGGGGTGTGGGGTATATCAGTGTTACAGTGAGGGGTGTGGGGTATATCAGTGTTACAGTGAGGGGTGTGGGGTATATCAGTGTTACAGTGAGGGGTGTGGGGTATATCAGTGTTACAGAGAGGGGTGTGGGGTGTATCAGTGTTACAGTGAGGGGTGTGGGGTATATCAGTGGTACAGTGAGGGGTGTGGGGTATATCAGTGTTACAGTGAGGGGTGTGGGTATATCAGAGAGTGTTACAGTGAGGGGTGTGGGGTGTATCAGTGTTACAGTGAGGGGTGTGGGGTATATCAGTGTTACAGTGTGGGGTGTGGGGTATATCAGTGTTACAGTGAGGGGTGTGGGGTATATCAGTGTTACAGTGTGGGGTGTGGGGTATATCTGTGTTACAGTGAGGGGTGTGGGGTATATCAGTGTTACAGTGAGGGGTGTGGGGTATATCAGTGTTACAGTGAGGGGTGTGGGGTATATCAGTGTTACAGTGAGGGGTGTGGGGTATATCAGTGTTACAGTGAGGGGTGTGGGGTATATCAGTGTTACAGTGAGGGGTGTGGGGTATATCAGTGTTACAGTGAGGGGTGTGGGGTATATCAGTGTTACAGTGAGGGGTATGGGGTATATCAGTGTTACAGTGAGGGGTGTGGGGTATATCAGAGTTACAGTGAGGGGTGTGGGGTATATCAGTGTTACAGTGAGGGGTGTGGGGTATATCAGTGTTACAGTGAGGGGTATGGGGTATATCAGTGTTACAGTGAGGGGTGTGGGGTATATCAGTGTTACAGTGAGGGGTGTGGGGTATATCAGTGTTACAGTGAGGGGTGTGGGGTATATCAGTGTTACAGTGAGGGGTGTGGGGTATATCAGTGTTACAGTGAGGGCGTGGGGTATATCAGTGTTACAGTGAGGGGTGTGGGGTATATCAGTGTTACAGTGAGGGGTGTGGGGTATATCAGTGTTACAGTGAGGGGTGTGAGGTATATCTGTGGTACAGGAAGGATGTGAAGAGATTAATTAGTGCCCTATTCAGTTTCTCCAGTTGCTACGGTATTTGAGATTTGTTCCATGTTTACCCTGCTGGGCCCAGCAGTCAAAGCTGATGGAATCTCTGAATGGCTGTAAACCGTTTGGGATTGAGCAGCTTTGAGGAATTAAAACAAAGGCCTCAAATATAACATTAAACCACGGGCGAGAGGGGTTGTTAAACCCATAGGACCATGTTTGAGTTGTGATAACATGCTGAAAATGTTTGAGCCTCACTGTGATGTCTTTTCATCACTGAAATTGTGTTGTTCTCTCTAATCTCAGCCTAACCTTTCCATTATTGTCTATTTAATCTTTTAATTGCAGTTGGAGGTTAACCAACAATTCGAGCTTAACATTCGGTCTTAGTTTGGGGACAGAAGTCGAGCCATTCTGAATGATTGTATTGGTGCGAGATTTCATCCCAATCCCCCCCCCTCCCCCCCCCCCCCGTGCCCCCTCCCCCTCTCCTCCCCCTCCCCATCCCAGTTATCACCTTCCCCTCCGCCTGCCCGCTTCCGTCCTCTGCCCCTCCCTCTCTCTCTCGCCTTCCCTTCCCGCTCCCTTGGCACTAACCCACTCCTCCTTCCCACTCCCCTTCCCGTCCTTCCTCCCCCCTCCCGTAGCTCTCCCCCTTTTCGGGAAGCTCCCACCGTGACAAATTTAATTCAGGTTCATTTTCCCAGTTGAGCGTTGCTCCTTTCTTTGCGATCTTATGGTCTACCTTACGACAAAGAATACACTTCAAAGGCAACCAGCGGCTGGAGAGCTTGCTTAGAATTCCTGAGACGGTGAAACATGTTATCGAAACACAAGCCTTTCTTTTTTATTACCCCACTGCCTCCTCTGGTTCCACAGCTTCTGACTTGCCTCTTGCCTCCTGTGTATCCAATCTTGGCAGTCAGGTACACTTCCTTCCATCTCCCAGATTTACTTCTTGAACATTTCCATTTTCTTCCTGTCTCTCAACGTTTGTCAGGCTCCTGGAAACCTATGTCGCTGACCAAACATTTGGCCCTCTGTTGTAATACCTCTTCCGATGGTATAGTGTCAAATTATGTTTAAGTCATCTTCGGATGCTTTCCACAAGTCAGGAGTGTGATGGAATACTCTCCACCTGCCTGGATGAGCGTAGTGCTAACAACACTCAAGAAGCTCGACACCATCCAGGAGACAGCAGCCCTGCTTGATTGGCATCCCATCCACAGGCATTCGCACCAGCAGCAGCCGTGTCTACAAGATGCTCTGCAGTAACTCACCAAGGCTCCTCAGGCAGCACCTTCCAAACCCACAACCACTACCATCTAGAAGGACAAGAGCAGCAGATACCTGGGAACCCCACCACCTGGAGGCTCCCCTCCACGTCACTAACCATCCCGACTTGGAAATATATCGGCCGTTCCTTCATTGTCACTGGATCAAAACTCTGGAACTCCCTCCCTAACAGCACCGTGGATGTACCTACACCACATGAACTACAATGGTTCAAGAAGGCAGCTCACCACCACCTTCTCAAGGTGCAATTAGCGATGGGCAGCAAATGCTGGCCCAGCCACGGACGCCAACATCCCAGGAATGATTTTTTTAAATGATGCTGTATGCTCAAGTTGTTGTTGCATTACTCTAATAATAATAATCTTTATTGTCACAAGTAGGCTCACATTAACACTGCAATGAAGTTACTGTGAAAATCCCCTAGTCGCCACATTCCGGCACCTATTCGGGGACACAGAGAGAGAATTCAGAATGTCCAATTCACCTGACAGCACGTCTTTCGGGATTGTGGGAGGAAACCGGAGCACCCGGAGGAAACCCACGCAGGCACGGGGAGAACGTGCAGACTCCGCACAGACCCAATCCGGGTATCGAACCCCGGACCCTGGTGCTGTGAAGCAACTGTGCTAACCATTGTGTTACCGTGCCACCCATATGGATACCCCATATCGGATCACGTTTCATGTGCCGCCTTTCGCAGCTGAATAGCCTGTGTCTTTCCACTCTTCCTTTATGAATCAGGCCTTCAACACCTGGCGTCAGTCCTGGGAGGTGCCTCATGCCTCCAACGCTGGACGGCCTCCCGTGTCTCTTGGCGACGAAGAGCTGAACATGGTTCCGCAGGTGACTGCCGACTATGGCAGCACGTAACCTGATGGCAACCTCGCGGTTAGTCTCTCCGAAGAACTGAATTTCTGTCTTGCTGCCTTGATCTGATTGCCCTCGGACTGCTCTGGGATGTGGTGGGCTGTGGTCTCAGCTAGCCAGTGACTCACTCAATAATGGATTATCCAGAACAAGAATCACACTCGGACGTTGGTTCAGATTTTTCCGCCTAATGAATCACAAATAGTTTTTGCAGTGCTCCTGGGACTGAGGAATATGTGCAATCTCCTCCTGACAGGGGTGGAGGTGTGTTGAGGCCTGGTCTGCCAGGATCCAAACAGCTGCTCTACCTCTCGTCCATCTTCACTGTGCTGAAATCAAGGGTTATTTATTATAATATTGATACTAATTTGGAAGGAGGGGTGACCGCCAAGCAGAGTAACTGCAGAACTCTCTACCGCAAAAGGCTGTGTTGAGGTGACAGTCTGATCAGCCACGATCTTATTGAATGGCGGAGCATGGTACGAGGGGCCGAGTGGCCTACTCCTGATCCTAATTTGTGTGTTTGTAGTTATGGCCACAAGAACTTACATTTATAGAGTCTTTAATGCAACAAAGCTCAGTCCACACTGTCCCAATCAAACACTCCCAGGACAGGTACAGCACGGGGTTAGATACAGAGTAAAGCTCCCTCTACACTGTCCCCATCAAACACTCCCAGGACAGGTACAGCACGGGGTTAGATACAGAGTAAAGCTCCCTCCACACTATCCCAATCAAACACTCCCAGGACAGGTACAGCACGGGGTTAGACACAGAGTAAAGCTCCCTCTACACTGTCCCCATCAAACACTCCCAGGACAGCTACAGCACGGGGTTAGATACAGAGTAAAGCTCCCTGTACACTGTCCCCATCAAACACTCCCAGGACAGGTACAACATGGGTTAGATACAGAGTATAGCTCCCTCTGCACTGTCCCCATCAAACACTCCCAGGACAGGTACAGCACGGGGCTAGATACAGAGTAAAGCTCTCTCTACACTACCCCATCAAACACTCCCAGGACAGGTACAGCACGGGGTTAGATACAGAGTAAAGCTCCCTCTACATTGTCCCCATCAAACACTCCCAGGACAGGTACAGCATGGGGTTAGATACAGAGTAAAGCTCCCTCTACACTGTCCCCATCAAACACTCCCAGGACAGGTACAGGACGGGGCTAGATACAGAGTAAAGCTCCCTCTACACTGTCCCCATCAAACACTCCCAGGACAGGTACAGCACCGGGTTAGATATAGAGTAAAGCTCCCTCTACACTGTCCCCATCAAACACTCCCAGGACAGGTACAGGACGGGGCTAGATACAGAGTGAAGCTCCCTCTACACTGTCCCATCAAACACTCCCAGGACAGGTACAGCACGGGGTTAGATACAGAGTAAAGCTCCCTCTACACTGTCCCCATCAAACACTCGCTGGACAAGTTTAGCACGGGGTTAGATATATTTTAAAACCTCTTGAATGGTGAAGGTGTATCAGGCCCTGCGCTCCACCAAACATTTTGAGGACCTTCAAAATTTGATTTGGCAAAATGTGTAAAAAGATAAAACTGCCCAAATATGGTTATTTCTCTGAGGGAGAAATCGAGTTCACGTTTCACGTGCTTTGGCCCTTTTGTTTGAGCTGGAAAATGAGAACGGAGATGAACAGCCGACGTCAGGTAATTCCCCACTGCGGTGCAGAAGTAATTTGCTCGAGATTCCCTCTTTCCCTCATCTTTAATCAGAGAGAGAAGTGAGAGGTTGAAAGAAAATAGCACATTTGGAAAATCCCAGCCGAAGTGGCAGACTGGGACTTAATGTTTGGTTTGGTGACAGCTTTCGACACGCTGGGTGTTGAAGAGTCAGCGAGGGGGTTGTTCGGAGGGAGCGCAGTCGATGGCGAACTGTGAGACAGATTCCAGATGGATGCCGATTTCATTTCCAAAACAGGAGCTGAACCCAGCCAACTCATTGGAGGTTTGGAAAGGCAGCTGGCAGTTCATCAAGGAGAAGCGAGAACATGCATATCCTTTTACACCTTTCGGAAGCTCAGGATGTCCCGCAACACGAGAGCTAACAAAGTGTTGTTGAAACATATTCGCTGTTGTGATGGTGGAAAATTCAAGCGGACTTTTTCTGGACACGGCCAAGATCCCACATTGCGGCAACGTGCTGACGACCAGATAGCCTCCTTCCCTGACATTACGTATTGACCAGGGCACAAGGGGGAAGCCCCTGCTCCCCGTCACGCAGCTGCGTAGGGCAGCACGGCGACACGACGGTCAGCACCGCTGCCTCAGAGCGCCAGGATCCCAGGTTCAATTCCGGCCTCGGGTCACTGTCTGTGTGGAGTTTGCCCGTTCTCCCCGTGTCTGCCTGAGTTTCCTCCGGGTGCTCCGGTTTCCTCCCACAGCCCAAAGATGTGCAGGTTAGGTGGATTGACCACGCTAAATTGCCCCTCAGTGTGCAAAGATGTGCAGGTTAGGTGGATTGACCACGCTAAATTGCCCCTCAGTGTGCAAAGATGTGTAGGTTAGATGGGGTTAAGGCAATAGGGCGGGGGTGGTGGCCCTAGGTCGGGTGCTTTTTCAGAGGGTCGGCGCATGCCCGATGGGCCAAATGGCCTCCTTCTGCACTGTACGAATTCTCTGGTTTCGCAGCCACCCGGGAGGGCAGGCCAGACGGACAGTTTCCTGGCATGCTCGGTGAGGAAGCACTTCCCTCAGTCCTGTCCTTGGACGATCACCGTAGATCAATGGTGGGCCACTGCCCTTCCACCAGGTATCTGAGTGCCGCCCGCCAGACATTTCGTTGACCGTTTCCCAGGCCCCAGGAGTGCCTCCGTGCCGTTTCCTCAGTCTGTACTCCTTCGCCTGAGGAAGGAGCTGCGCTCCGAAAGCTAGTGTTTGAAACAAACCTGTTGGACTTTAACCTGGTGTTGTCAGACTTCTCACTGTGCTCACCCCAGTCCAACGCCGGCATCGCCGCATCATGTACCCATTTGAGGCGGACGGCAGTTCTATTAATAGGTGAACGAACGAGCACTTTTTATAGCTCGCTTTAGAATATCCGGGAGGCGTTGATCAAATTTAGCCTTACTGGGGTGGCCGTGGTGAGCAGAGGCCCACTCGCCCGCCTCGGTTGCCCATCAGCCCAGCGTGGACTTTGCGCTGGCGAAGTGGGCCTCACGTCGGGTGATGGGTAACCGAGGTATTCCCAGCCGAGTTGCCCAACGCACCAGGCGGCGCAATGATGCCGACTGCCCGCGTGAGTGAGTTGCCAGTGGGGACGCCCGGAAACGCAGCCCGGAAGGAATCAGGGGTGGAGGCTAAATGGTCGGAGGCCTGTGGTGTGTTGGGGGGGGGGGGGGGGGAAGGAAAACCCGGAACAAAACACAAAAAAAAAACAGAGACTGCGGAGGCCTGGAGCCGCAATTGTTTATTTTTTTCCTGCTTGCCCGTGCCTCTCCTAATTGATATATATCTGCATTAGAGGAAATGAAGTACCGGATCTCCAGATTTGATGTTACAGAATCGATTTTCACAAGGAATGATGATAAACTGTGTTGCTAAAGCGAGACTGAGAGCTGCGCAGTGTTTTAAAATGATATATCACACCTTCAGCAGCAGGCTGGCTACTGAGTCCTGATTAAAAAACATTTTCTCACTCCAGTTTTCTAAGCATCCTGTGATGTATGTGTAATGATTCATGAACCTGCTCTTCAACGTAACACAAATGTAATTCTTCGATTCTGCGAACACCGACGGATCAATTCTAATAGAGTTATTTAAAATTAGCTGTGGGTCACTCGCCAACAAACTGCACTCAGCGTTACAAATCAATAATAATCTGAATAGTTCTTTGGTGTAACCAGGAGCGATTCGATCCAGCGTTATTAGCTGGGTCCTCCACCGAACGGCTTGGAAAATAACAAATATAATCTGTTTCTCTCTCATTTTCTTCAGAGGAAGTTTTTTTTTTGATTTGAACAAGTAAAAGATCTTTTTTTATTCCCCTCAAAACATTTTCTTTATCGACGCGACAAATAAAAAAAAAGGCAAAGAATTCGGATGGCGCCCGGCTGGGAAGAGGGAGCATCTGCTGACGGGCCCCTTGCTGCTTGGGCCTCCCCCGTCTGCAGCACAGCGAAGGGCCTACTAGTCTCCCGCGGTCGGGGGATGGTGAGTCCGGGGCCCGCTCCGGGCGTAAAATCCAGTCAGGTGCCGGTGGGGGCCACTCTGTCAGCGATGCCATCTTTGGATTTTAATCCGAGGCTGATTTGCCCTCTCAGGTGGGCGAGGAAGGTGCTGTTTCGAAGATTCAGGGGGAATTTCCCCCCGTTTGTCCCTGTGACGATATGTAAACTATCATCGATCGATAAAATATAATAACCAAACCTATTTGGTAAACATTTGTGCCTGTGTGTATAGATTGGTCTTCTATCATCTGGCCACAGGTGGTGTGGTAACAGGAGAGCGTTACTGGAACACAGCTACAAGTGAGACAGGACGCATTCTAGCATCTGGCCACAGGTGGTGTGGCGACAGGAGAACGTCACTGGAAGACACCCACATGGTGAGAGAGGATGTATTCCAGCATCCGACCACAGGTGGCGTGGCGACAGGAGAACGCCACTGGAAGACACCCACATGGTAAGAGAGGATGTATTCCAGCATCCGACCACAGGTGGCGTGGCGACAGGAGGACATTACTGGAACGCAAACATGGGACACAGAACCGAGCACAGGCACAACCCAAGTAGAGACTATCGTCACAGATCGAGCAGCTCCTGAGTCAACAGTAATTAATAGTAGTTAATCATAGTTGTTTGCATTTAGCTGCCGTGTCCAACTGTAATCTTAGTAGACATCATAGAAATCCTTTCATGTTTTAGTTAGTTAATAAACAGTTTTGTTCATTTTCAAAGCTGGATGTTGTCTGATCACTTCAACTATAAAGACCTTACCATCCGTGCCGACAGAGACTATTACAGACCCGGCCAACACTTGACCCTCAATCGAGATCAGGATATTCGGCCATAGGGCAGCACGGTGGCGCAGTGGGTTAGCCCTGCAGCCTCACGGCGCCGAGGTCCCAGGTTCGATCCCGGCTCTGGGTCACTGTCCGTGTGGAGTTTGCACATTCTCCCCGTGTTTGCGTGGGTTTCACCCCCACAACCCAAAGATGTGCAGGTTAGGTGGATCGGCCATGCTAAATTGCCCCTTAATTGGAAAAAAATGATTGGGTACACTAAATTTAAAAAAAAAAAACTAAAAGAAGGATATTCGGCCATCGTCGCATTCCTGTTATTCGGAGCTTATTTGTTTCCCATGTTGCCAGTAGCCGGATTTCTCCTCCGACGGAATCTTGTGATTCCACCGAAGGTGATAACAGCAGCTCCCCCCCCCCCCGCCCCCCACCCCCCTCCGCTCCTTCCCCAAAGGCGGGACTGAAAGATCTTACCAATGGCAAGCCGCCTCTGCCGGCAGAAAAGCACACGGTGAGGGTTGGGTGAGTGGAAAATCCAGTGACTGAACGTGAAAAGTGCTCCATTGGCGGCAAGCACCGTGGAGCTGCCCGGGGTTCTGCAAAGTGATGTTTAAATGCAAACGTTTGTTGTAATTAGGGAAAGATGGTGGTAGTGCCACTGGGCTAGTAATCCAGAGGCCCGGGCTTTTGCTCTGGTGCCAAGAGTTCAAATCCCGCCACAGCTGTTGGTAGAGCTCAAATTCAACAATAATTAATCTGGTATATAAAGTTAGTCTCAGTGCTGGTGACCATGAAACTATCAATTGTTATCTAATCCCGTCTGGTTCACAATTGCCCCATTAGGGAAGGAAATCTGCCGTCCTTACCCGCTCTGGCCTACATGTGACTCCAGACCCACAGCCAATGTGGTTGACTCTTAACTGGGTCCGCTCAGTTCGAGGGGTAGTTAGGGATGCGGAACAAATGTTGGATCCCGTACGAAAGAATAATTTTTAAAAATCATTCCCCGTGTGACTTCTGTAGAATCCTGCTGGGGAGATTAGTGAAAAGCAGGGGTACTTGTCGAGAAAAGGCGGAATGAAGGAAAAGCTGAGCAAAGAGATTCTCTGTAGCTAACTGATGTACGGCCAATGGCAGATAGGAAAACCCCACTTGGTCCAACCCAAACTGTCTGACAGGGCGGCAAAGACCTACGTAGCGAAGGATTAGCTAGATAGCGAAGGGCCGCACGGTAGCATTGTGGACAGCACAATTGCTTCACAGCTCCAGGGTCCCAGGTTCGATTCCCGGCTTGTGTCACTGTCTGTGTGGAGTCTGCACATCCGCCCCGTGTGTGCGTGGGTTTCCTCCGGGTGCTCCGGTTTCCTCCCACAGTCCAAAAATGTGCAGGTTAGGTGGATTGGCCATGCTAAATTGCCCTTAGTGTCCAAAATTGCCCTTAGTGTTGGGTGGGGTTACTGGGTTATGGGGATAGGGTGGAGATGTTGACCTTGGAAGGGTGCTGTTTCCAAGTGCCTGTGCAGACTCGATGGGCCGAATGGCCTCCTTCTATGTAAATTCTATGATCTATGATTACCAGACAGATTCCTGAGGTGGCGGGATTGACACATGAGGACAGATTGAGTCGGTTAGGATTGTTTTCGCTGGAGTTCAGAAGACTGAGGGGGGATCTCGCAGAAACCTATAAAATTCTAACAGGACTGGACACGGTGGATGCAGGGACGATGTTCCCGAGGGCGGGGGAGTCCAAAGCCTGGGGTCACAGTCTGAGGATACGGGGCAAACCATTTAGGACCGAGATGAGGAGGAATTTCTTCACCCAGAGAGTGGTGGGCTGGTGGAATTCACTACCACAGGAAGTAGCTGAGGCCAAATCGTTATATGTTTGCAAGAAGCAGTGAGGTATCACTCTTGGGTCGAAAGGGATCGAAGGATATGGAGGGAAAGCGGGATACAGTTACAGAGTTGGGCGATCAGCCACGAATGAAATGAAAAATGAAATGAAAATCGCTTATTGTCACAAGTACGGGGCTGTTTAGCTCATTGGGCTAAATCGCTGGCTTTGAAAGCAGACCAAGCAGGCCAGCAGCACGGTTCGATTCCCGTAACAGCCTCCCCGAACAGGCACCGGAATGTGGCGACTAGGGGCTTTTCACAGTAACTTCATTTGAAGCCGACTCGTGACAATAAGCGATTTCCATTTCATTTTCATTTCAAGTAGGCTTCAAATGAAGTTACTGTGAAAAGCCCCTAGTCGCCACATCCCGGCGCCTGTTCGGGGAGGCTGGTACGGGAATTGAACCGTGCTGCTGGCCCGTCTTTAACAGCCAGCTATTTAGCCCAGTGGGCTAAACCAGCCTATGTCCCGATAATGATGAATGGCGGAGCAGCCTCGAAGGGCCGAATGGCCTCCTACTGTTCCTATTTCCTATGTTTCCACCGCGATATGCGCACCTCCCTATCCCACCCAAGCGTCAAGTGATCTCTCCCGAGCCCAAAAGGGGACAAGTTTATACAAATAAAAAACCCGCAAGGAAGCAAGTAAAAAAAATAAAATCTCGAAAATTCCTCACACCTCTCGGAGTTCGGCTATCGAAACGAGGTCCAAGACCCTATTGCGGGGCTGGGTAATTCAAAAGGTATCCCTTCTGAAAAAGTATGGAATTTGCGTTCATTTGGATGGTGTCAGAGCGATAAAACAAGGCAGTACAAATTGCTAATAGTATCCTTCCAGACAAACAGTTCATATTCTTCATAACAACCCCCCTTCATTCAGCCAAGCAATCAGCAACGAGACTTCAGAGGTTTCTTGGCGTTGAATCGACATTAATAACAGATCTTGTGACTGGAAAGTGTTGACTGCATGCAGACAGTCAGTGATTTATGAAGGTGTTGCTGGATGAAGTACATCATGTGGAATAAATAAACATATTTTAAGCCTTTTTGGAAGTGCGGTAAACAGTTTGAGGATAGTAACAGATTTCAGGAGGGCATCAACAGACTGGAGAAAATGGGTAGACACATGGCAGATGATATTTAACACGCCAAAGTGTGCTCTGATGTATTGGGGAAGGGGGAGAGGCAGGGAGATATAAATGTTTTAAACCACCAACCTTCACATTGTACTTAATTCGGGCACTGTATATCAGAAAGGATGACAAGGTATTGGGGAATGTGAAGAGGAAGTATACTGGGATACTACCGGCCATGATGATAGGGCATGTGCAGCACATAGAGCATACAGAGCAGAAGAAGGCCATTCGGCCCATTGAGTCTGCACCGACCCACTTCAGCCCTCACTTCCACTCTATTCCCCAAACCCAATAACCCCGCCAAACCTTTTTGGACACTAAGGGCAATTTATCACGGCCAAGCCACCTAACCTGCACGTCTTTGGACTGTGGGAGGAAACCGGAGCACCCGGAGGAAACCCACGCAGACACGGGTAGACACCGCACAGACAGTGACCCAAGCGGGAATCGAACCTGGGATCCTGGTGCTGTGAAGCCACAGTGCTAACCACTATGCCGCTCACTTGGTCAGACACAGAGTAAAGCTACCTCCACACTGTCTCCATTCACCACTCCCAGGACAGGTACAGCACGGGGTTACATACAGAGTAAAGATCCCTCTACACTGTCCCCATCAAACACTCCCAGGACAGGTACAGCACGGGGTTAGATACAGAGTAAAGATCCCTCTACACTGTCCCCATCAAACACTCCCAGGACAGGTACAGCACGGGGTTAGATACAGAGTAAAGCTCCCTCTACACTGTCCCATCAAACACTCCCAGGACAGGTACAGCACGGGGTTAGACACAGAGTAAAGCTCCCTCTACACTGTCCCCATCAAACACTCCCAGGACAGGTACAGCACGGGGATAGATACAGAGTAAAGCTCCCTCCACACTGTCCCCATCAAACACTCCCAGGACAGGTACAGCATGGGGTTAGATACAGAGTAAAGCTCTCTCTACACTGTCCCCATCAAACACTCCCAGGACAGGTACAGCACGGGGTTAGATACAGAGTAAAGCTCCCTCTACACTGTCCCCATCAAATACTCCCAGGGCAGGCACAGTTACGAAAAGTTCAAAAGCAAGTAAACCAAAGTAACACAGAGTCGAAAGTTGCTGAAGAGCTGATCCAGTTCAACTTAGTGTCCTGAGTAAAGGTCAGGCTTGGCGAGACCCTTTGCGGAGTGCTTGGAGGGAACTTTGGGCCAGATCCAGATCAGCGTATTGTTATGCCATCTTGGGCGAGTACGCGGTCAATTGCAGCCTCACGTGCTTCAACACAAGTGAATTAGCCAATCATTTTTATGAAAATACCCAAAGTCTTTGGCCTTTGGTTCCTCAATAATCACAGTCACTAGGTTTGTAAGTTGAAACACGATTACAGTTTATTTATAACTCGAACGAATATGAAATATGCAGTAAACAGAGCAGCTTAATGTCGAGCAATACCTGACTCCCCTTTAATTTCCCCACCCTCCACCCACACACACACACAAGACAGACAAACACAGAAGGGGGCAAGAGGTGGAAAAATAATAAGGACTAAGGTGAAAAGATAAAGTCCTTGCTTCAGATGATGAGTCCATTAGTGCCATGTCTGCATGGGTTTCCTTCGGGTGCTCCGGTTTCCTCCCACAGTCTAAAGACGTGCAGGTTAGATAGATTGGCCATGATAAATTGTCCTTAGTGACCAAAGAGGTTAGGATGGGTTTTTGGGTTCGGGGAATAGGGTGGAAGTGAGGGCTTAAGTGGGTTGGTGCAGTCTCGATGGGCTGAATGGCCTCCTTCTGCACTGTATGTTCTATGTTCTATTGCCCACCAGCCAAGTCCATCAAAGTGAGTCATCACTGGTGTCCCCTACTGCAGCAATCCTCTGCTTGAATTTAAAGGCACAGGCCACCGACAAGCTGCTCTACCTTAAAGATACAGGCTGTGTTAAAGTCACAGGTCCATTAACCATCCATGGAACAAAATGCTAATTGCACAAATAAAAGAACGAGGAGGTAAAGGAATAAGCAGGAAACCAACAGGAGGGCTTTTACAATATTTATATGAGACATTAGGCTCATTGAGTATTTGTGTCGGCAAACATTAGGGTACATTATCAAAGGCTGACTTGCGGGTTCATGGAGAAATTGCCCAGATTGTCACTAAAAATTGAGTTTCAGCTTGAACATGGACCATAGGAAAGGTAGTCCAACTTTTAAACTGATATTTTTTCTTCATTCATGGGATGTGTGTGTGTTGCTGAAATCTATTGCCCATTCCTAGTTATCCTTGAGAAGTTGGTGGTGAGTCGCCTTCTTGAGCCGCTGCAGTCCCCGAGGTGTAGGTACACCCCCAGTGCTGTTAGGAAGGGAGTTCCAGGATTTTGACCCAGCGATAGTGAAGGAACGGCCGATATATTTCCAAATCGGGATGGTGAGTGACTTGGAGGGGAACCTCCAGCTGGTGCTGTTGCCTGCTGGTGTTCTTTTAGATGGTAGAGGTTGTGTTGAAGGAACCTTGGTGAGTTGCTGCAGTGCATCTTGTAGATGGTGCACACGGCCGCCACCGTGCATTCATGTTGGATGGTGTGATGCGTGGAGTGCTGATTGAGTGGACTACTTTGTCCTGGATGGTGTCGAGCTTCTTGAGTATTAGAACATAGAACATAGAACAGTACAGCACAGAACAGGCCCTTCGGCCCTCGATGTTGTGCCGAGCAATGATCACCCTACTCAAGCTCACGTATCCACCCTATACCAGTGACCCAACAACCCCCATTGACCTTATTTTTAGGACACTAAGGGCAATTTAGCCTGGCCAATCCACCTAACCCGCACATCTTTGGACTGTGGGAGGAAACCGGAGCACCCGGAGGTAACCCACGCAGACACGGGGAGGACGTGCAGACTCCGCACAGACAGTGACCCAGCCGGGAATTGAACCTGGGACCCTGGAGCTGTGAAGCATTTATGCTAACCACCATGCTACCGTGCTGCCCAATTTTGTTGGAGCTGCACTCACCCAAGTGGAGAATATTCCATCATGCTCCTTGTGAATGATGCAAAAGCATTTAACTGACACAAGTTAAGTTCAATATCATCCAGGTCTTTGAGCGTGGATGTTCCAAGATCATTTTGCAATAAAACCTTCTATGCTAAAGCTTCATAAGCAATTAGAGCCATACACCCTTGAGGTTGGCTGTACCTGGAAGATCTGTGCTTGTGCCTCAGACAGTGTTTATCAGCATGGATCTCATGAATGCAATCTTGGCCTTGATTGGAACACCATAATGGAACAAAGCAATGTCATCTCTGACCATCCGTGTGGGAGGAACTACTCAAATAATGAAAGATCAGTTTGGAGGAAGTTTCTTGAATGTGTAGAGGCTGTCGCTGGTGGGAAAACCCTGATCCAGGAACAAAATGGGAATCCGTGTTGGCATGGTACCTGGATATCCACCCGAGGTGCTGTGACCTGCAAGGCTACAGAGCAGGCGCTGGAAGGTGAGGTTAGAATAGACAGCTAGATTTTTTTAGGGTGGGATTCCTCGTCCATTCACGGCAGCGGGATTCCCCGTCCATTCACGGCAGCGGGATTTGCCGGCTGCAATGGCCGGGAGATTTGGCTCAGCACCAGATTCTCCGTCCTCGCTAGTAGCGATAACGGGGCAGATTCATAATGGAGAATCCCGACCTTATTTTCTCTTTGAATCACCCAGCTCTGTTCCTACGGTTCTATTATCAAGTTTAATAAGCGGAAAGGTGGGGAGAAACCTTCTGATATCAGTGTCACTCAGAATGCCTGCGACTTGTCCGGCAACAACGCTCCAGTCATTATGGCTGCGTGGGACAGTTCCTAATGGACTATCTGGTCTTTTCCTTCCAGCCAATGTCACATATTTGGCAATCTGCAGTCAGTACTGATGGCGATAGTGGGCGGTGTTGTGTTTTGAAAATGTGCATTTTGTCCTCTTGTGGCTACCGTGCACACATGTACCAGCAGAGGGAGTCTGCTTAGAAGAGGCAATAAAGGATGTTCAACAGCCCACACCACTCTGAGCAAAATTCCTCTGGCTCACTGAATACATAACAGTTACTGTTCCAAGAACATTGCAGTCTGTAGTAATGGTTGCTTGTGGGGGTGAGGCAGGGCTGGCAGTCTCTTTCTCACTCTCACTCTCTCATTCTCTCACACTCACTCTCTCACTCACACACTCTGTTGTTGCCTCCATAGGAATGGCTGTCTTTTTGTCAATGTACCTAGGTTCTCTTTGATCTGCGTGTGTACCTATGGCGCTGTTCCTCCTGTGAGGAATGGGTTAATAGACCTTCCAATTAAATGCTAATTTGACGTCAATTATCCAATAGAAGTCACTGAGATATAGAACATAGAACGTACAGTGTAGAAGGAGGCCATTTAGCCCATCGAGTCTGCACCTGCCCACTTTAAGCCCTCACTTCCACCCTATCCTCGCAGCCCAATAACCCTGCCTAACCTTTTTTGGACACGAAGGGCCAATTTAGCATGTCCAATCCACCTAACCCGGAGGAAACCCAGGCAGACACGGGGAGAGCGTGCGGGGTTCCGGACAGCGAGTGACCCAGCGGGGAATCGAACCTGGGACCCTGGCGCTGTGAAGCCACAGTGCTAGCCACTTGTGCTACCGTGCTGCCCAATATAATATATAGGGGTTACAGGTGGCACTATTTGCTGGTGGAGGCTTGTGTGTGAAGTTGGATTAAGGAAATAAAGGTATTTTGTGGAGAAACAGAGCTCTTGTCTCCTTTAGTCTCCATCAACCCAGAAACTTAAACAGCAACTTCAGTGTGTACCTCTGTATCAGCCTCACCTAACAGAACGGGGGTTGGGGGAATCACAAAATAATTTACAAAGTGCGATTAACTTATCGTCGCTGCGTTGAAAATGAGCACTCTGATGGTGCAAAATGATAAGCACCAACCAAGTACTCTTCAATCCTTAATCTTCTTCTGAGCAAACAGAAAGCAGTTGTGGTGACATTCACGTTTATAAATTTTGTTACCTTCATTTTCACGCACAGATCTGACAATAATCCTCTGAAGGATTGCTCCTGTGCTGAGCTTGTCAAAGATGCTGATTCTTAATTGCTGTGAATTCTGAACCAAATGGTGCTATTTTTGTTCTTCCATCACTGTCAACAGAGTCGATGGAATGAATGATTAGAATCAGTTCTGAGAACTCGATGCTATCTATATAAATTAATTTCCCATCTGACACCAGGCAGATGCAAGTTGGCTCCCTTTCTGCAAATCCAGACTTACGAACACAGTCAGGCCATTCAGCTGGGCAGATACGATGCTGGTGCTTATGTTTGACAACGCCCGCCTACCCCTCTTCATCCACCTCCACAATCCCGTCATTCAGTTCTTCCTCCTTAGAACATAGAACATTACAGTGCAGTACAGGCCCTTCGGCCCTTGATGTTGTGCTGTCCTGTGAAACCCCTCTAAAGCCCATCTACACTATTCCCTTGTTGTCCATATGCCTATTCAATGACCATTTAAATGCCCTTAATGTTGGCGAGTCCACTACTGTTGCAGGCAGGGCATTCCACACCCTTACTACTCTCTGAGTAAAGAACCTACCTCTGACATCTGTCCTATATGTATCTCTCCTCAATTTAAAGCTATGTCCCCTCGTGCTAGACATCACCATCTGAAGAAAAAGGCTCTCAATGCCCACCCTATCTAATCCTCTGATCATCTTGTATGCCTCAATTAAGTCACCTCTTAACCTTCTTCTCTCTAATGAAAACAGCCTCAAGTCCCTCAACCTTTCCTCATATGATCTTCCCTCCATACCAGGCAACATCCTTGTAAATCTCCTCTGTACCCTTTCCAATGCTTCCACATCCTTCCTATAATGTGGCGACCAGAACTGCACGCAATACTCCAAATGCGGCCGCACCAGTGTTTTGTACAACTGCAACGTGACCTCATGGCTCCGAAACTCAATTCCTCTACCAATAAAAGCTAACACACCGTACGCCTTCTTAACAACCCTCTCAACCTGGGTGGCAACTTTCAGGGATCTATGTACATGGACACCGAGATCTCTCTGCTCATCCACACTACCAAGAATCTTACCATTAGCCCGGTACTCTGCCTTCCTGTTATTCCTTCCAAAATGAATCACCTCACACTTTTCTGCATTAAACTCCATTTGCCGCCTGACAGCCCAGCTCTGCAGCTTATCTACGTCCCTCTGTAATTTGTAACATCCTTCTGCACTCTCCACAACTCCACCGACTTTAGTGTCATCTGCAAATGAATGTGCTTTTGTTTTGGTCACTCGGGGGATGCGGGTGTCGTTGGCTAGGCCAGCGTTTGTTGCCCGTCCCTAATTGCCCCATGGGAAGGCAGTGGTGAGACGCCACCTTGAAACGATGTCTTTGAGGTGTAGGTGCACCCACCGCGCTGCTCGGGAGGGTGTTCTCGTGTTTTGATCCAGCGGCAGGGAAGGTATGGCCAATATATTTCCAAGCCAGGCTGGCGAGTGAGTTGGAGGAGAATCTCCAGGTGATGGGGCTCTTGCCCTTCCAGATGTCAGCGGACACGGAAGGTGTCGTCGAAGGAGCATTGACGAGTCTCTGCAGTGCGTCTTGTAGAGGGTACACGTGGCTGCTGTTGTGTGTCGGTGGTGGAGGGAGTGAATGTTTGCGGAAGGCGTGCCAATCAAGCTTTGTCCTGGACGGTGTCGAGCTTCTTGAGTGTTGTTGGGGCTGCTCTCATCCAGGCAAGTGGAGAATATTCCATCACACTCCTGGCTTCTGCCTTGTCGATAGTGGACAGGCTTTGGGGAGTCAGGAGGTGAGTTACTCATGTAGCATTCATAGAAACATAGAAAATAGGAACAGGAGGAGGCCATTTGGCCCTTTGAGCCTGTTCCACCATTCATTATGGTCATGGCTGATCATCCAACTCAGTAACCTGTTCCCACTTTCTTCCCATATCCTTTGATCACTTTCACCCCACGTGCTGTATCTAATTCCTTCTTGAAAACATGCAATGTTATGACCTCAACTGCTTTCTGTGCTGATGGATTCCCCAGGCCGACCCCTCCCTGGGTGAAGAAATTTCTCCTCATCTCAGTCCTAAATGGTCTACCCCGTATCCTTAGACTGTGACCCCTGGTTCTGGACACACCCACCATTGGGAACATCCTTCCTGCATCTACCCTGTCCAGTCCTGGTAGAATTTTATAGGTTTCTACGAGATCCCCCTCATTCTTCTGAACTCCAGCGAATATAATCGTAACCGACTCAATCTCTCCTCATACGTCAGTCCCACTATTTCAGGAATCAGTCTGGTAAACATTCGCTGCACTCCCTCCATAGCACTCTTCCTCAGATAAAGAGACCAAAACTGCACTCGATACCCCAGGTGTAGCCTCACCAAGGCCTTGTCTAACTGCAGCAAGACACCTCTGCGCCTGTACCCGAATCCTCTCGCTATGAAGACCTTCTTTACCGCCTGCTGTACCCACATGTTTACTTTCAGCGACTGGTGTATGAGAACACCCAGGTTTTGCTGCACATTCTCCTCCCTCAATCTATGGCCATTCAGATTGACGTGGTCGGACGTCTGGTTTGAAGGTCACCAATTATTTCTTGGGTTGCTGGCGGCCATCTTGTGTAAGGCCTGGTTGTCGTCGGTGGCCATGTTGCGTGAGGGCCGATCATGATCTAGAAAGTGGAGGAGTGTGTATTGGAAATACTGCCCCTCCAGTATCTGTCGCTTCTAACATTGCACGATATATGTACTTCAAGTATATATATATATATATATTCAACTTAAACATCATACATTGGCTTGTAATTTCCGCTCTGCTTAGCAACTTAAGTTCCGGGCTTGGTCAGTTTTTACAAATTTTTTTTCAAAACGTTTTTATTGACGTTTTTCAAATTTACAGAGTGATACTTTTAATGGATGATGTGTCTGGTGTTTACATGTTGCACAATTTCTTATTTACATACTTAAGGCTGGCAGACCTAGAGAAGATAAAGTACACTGTCATGTGAGAGTACCTTTAAGAAATTGGTGTTTATAAACGGGTGTGTATATAAATATCTGTAGTGAGAATACATTTAAGAAATGGGTGTTTACTACTGCAGTGATGTCAGAGAGTGGGTGGAGCTGGGCTGTCTGTCAGCTTTTTACTTTCGTTTTTGAGCAGGCTGCAGGGTGTGTTTTAGTTTTGTTTTCAGTGTTGGAGCTGAAGCCAGACAGAGCTGGTGTACTGCTGCTCTCTCTGCCATCAAAAGACTATCTCTTGATCATTTGGTGAATTCAGAATTATAAATGTTCTCAGTAATGAATGTAAACCTAATGTGCTTCTGTTAAAAGGTGTTTTTAAGTCGTACTAATGTTAAAAGGAAAGCTAAAAGGATTACTTAGTGTTGTATTCTTTGGGGGTTGTATTTGAATTAATGGTTACTGAGATGTTCACTGCATGTCTTGAAAAGGTTAACTTGAGTTCATAGAATAAACATTGTTTTGCTTTAAAAAATACTTCTCCATTTCTGCTGTACCACACCTGCAGAGTGGGCCGTGTGCTCCCCATACCACAATCTATTAAAAGTTGTGGGTCAGGTGAACTCCATGATACACTTTGGGGTTCTCTAAACCCAGACCCATAACAACACCATCCAAGGGTTGGAAGAGGGCTTCTACACAGTGTGGGGGCCATTCGGAGGTCTGTTCCAAAACCCATTCGAGGCCAACAGCGACTGGGGAAAGAGGGGGAGACGGGGGAGAGCGGACAGGAATGCATCCAATGAGGAGGTACAAAGGGGGGAGGAGGGAGGTGGTGAGTAGGGAACCCAAGGGAGGCAAACAGAGAAATATTGCGGAAGAAGGGAGGAGGGAAGGAGGCAGGAGGCTCCCCCCTCCCCCCCTGAACCCACAAGGTCAATAACAAAAGCTGCAGAACAGAGGAGAGGAGCTAGCAGTAGGAAAGCCTGGGTGGAAGAGGGAGCTACTAACGAGGGAACAGGGAGGGTGGCAGCGAGGGGGTAAGGGGTGATGGGGAGAATGTAGCTGCACATTTATTTTTCAGTCCAGTAGAGGGATTTTGGTAGGTTAATAATAATCTTTCTTTGTAATAATCTTTTCATTGTCACAAGTAGGCTTACATTAACACTGTAATGAAGTTACTGTGAAAAACCCCTAGTCGCCACACTCCGGCGCCTGTTCAGGTACACAGAGGGAGAATTTAGAATGTCCAATTCACCTAACGAGAACGTCTTTTGGGAGGAAACCGGAGCTCCCGGAGGAAACCCACGCAGACACGGGGAGAACGTGCAGACTCCGCACAGACAGTGACCCAAGCCGGGAATCGAACCCGGGACCTTGGTGTTGTGAAGCCACAGTGTAAACTCCTGTGCGACCGTGCTGGTTAATGTTTCATATTATTATTGTTCATCGTTTATAAATATATTTAATATGCCACTAAAGCTAATAAAGTCAAAGGAAGATTTTAATTTTAATCTTTGGTTTGTTATGAGGCTGTCTTATTCCATTAAAGGAACTATAATGGATAGAATGTGGTCACCACTCGCTAACGGGTATCATTGACCACTGACGATAGTGTTTCTGATCACGGGTTCTGTGGGTCCTTGTGTGGCTGATGAGGTCGATCCTATAGCTGCATCTTCAATCACTCACTTTGCCAGGAGAATCCAAAAGGTGGGATCGGTCCTTGGACACTAAGTCTCGGGTATTCCTTTCTTCGGTTCCATTTCCGGGACCTCCTCTTGCCGCCGGGTGTTCTCGAAGAATTGTGTTCCGTCAGTCAGGTGGTTCCTCCAAGTAGGTCTCTTCTGAGCAAGGCTCTCCCAGGCACTGACGTCTGTGTTCCATTTCTTGAGGTAAGCCTACAAGGTGCCTTACAAGAGCCTCCCTTGTCCTCTTCTTGTTCCATAAGACCATAAGACTATAAGACATGGGAGCAGAATTAGGCCACTTGGGCCATCGAGTCTGCTTCGCTATTCGATCACGGCTGATATTTTCTCATCTCCATTCTCCTGCCTTCTCCCCATAACCCCTGATCCCCTTGTTCGGGATCCTTCCTTGAGGTGGGTGAAGAAGCTTTGCTTTGGCAGTCGGGCGGCCTAGCAGAGTTGGTTTTGGATGATTACGGCCTCAATATTTGGTGTTATTCACTCCTTCAAGGACATTAATTTTGCACGCTTATCCTCCCAGCTGATTCAGAGTTAAAGTACATTTGCATTTTGCAATGTATTTTAAGCTGTATTGTTTACGAGTCTCCCTGATGTACAGTTTATAGTTATGTTGCCAATTCGCACTGGAAACGCCAATAATGTTGCTCTTTTTAACTGGACGCTGATATAGCAGTTATTAATGAGGATATTGCTTTCAGAGTCGGCAGGTATCAGATGATACCACCACAAGGTTTAACCGGATATCGATCAAAGGCCCAACAACCAGTTAGTTAGTTCAAGTTCAATGATAGTTTATTTACACACAAAAATTACTTTGACATGCAACATAAAACACTACAAGCTAAAATACACCTAACATTACAACAACCTGTACTTACCTTCAGGAACCCGGCTTTACGCAGAGGAACAAGGCCTTTGTTCGGATTTGGCGTGGCTGGGTCTGGAGAAGTGACTTTGTTTCTGCTGGGCTCATCCGTCTGGTACGGTTGATGGTCTTGAACTTGCTTCTGGTCGTGATGGGTAAGTCGGGGCCAAAAGAGACTGAACACATGGCAGTGTCTCTCTTTAGCCTTTGGGGCTCTTTTGGGCGGTCCTTAGCTTTGGGCCCAATAATTCGGCAGGCTTCGATTACTGCCTTTGATTTTAGCCAATAAAGGGGCGGGTGCCTTGATGGCTGGGTGTGTCCTGAGCGGTCATTGGCCTTGGCTGTTTGGGCTTCCAGGGTGAAGGGAGTGGCGGTGATGAGTCTGGATCTGTATCTGATACCTGAGTACAGGTCTTTTGTTCTGGGGAAATGGGCCATTAGGATGCAAATAGGATGGAGGTTTCCATAGTGTCTGGTTATCTAGTGGTCAATATATCACTAGTGGCAAACATAACTTTAGCTCTGAGTTCGTCTGGATCCTGCATTGGCCATATTTCCCATGATTCTTTGCAAGTGGCCATGTTTCCCTTTGTAAGTGGCCATCCCGGATGGCTACATCTACAAGCCTCAGTGATTATTTCAAATGCTTTAACACTAACGCTGCATTAGTTGAGGTATGCAATCCTCCTGTAAGCTAATGTGAACTATCTCTCTGACAGGTATTGCAGAATCCAGCGCAGACTCAAAATGTGTAGTCAGGCTTCACTTCCGCCGGAGCTTCTTAAAGTCCTTGAACTTCTGTTGAGGTGTCGACGCCTGCGCAGGGATCATGAGAGAAGAGTCAGGCATCATCTCCGCCTGACGAGGAAGTGAATCAGTTACCCACCCCTAATAGTGGACAAAGGACAGCGTATGAAATGGTCTCAGAGGAGATGTGTGCCAGGAGACTGCGCTTCAGTAAGGAAGCCTTTGTGAAATGTTGAAGGAAGACCTGAAGCTGAACTCTAACTGACACACTGGCTTAACAGTGAAAATAAAACTCACGACGGAGCTGAATCGTTTTGCGCCCGGGTCCTTTCAACATGGCATTAGTGACATATGTAACATTTCACCGAATGCTGGGAGGATCTGCATTCACCAAGTTATGAATGCAATTCATCGTAAGGCTTTGGAGCTTATTTTCTTTGACACATCCCCTGTGAAGATGAAGGAGAGGTCCATCGCATTCTCCAGGAATGCTGGTTTCTCAACAGTAATCGGGGCTGTCAATGGGACACATATTACATTGAAGGCACCAAGAAATGACACCGTTTCATTCACCAACAGGAAGGGGTTCCATTCTTTAAATGTGATGATGGAATGTGATGCACAAGTCAGGATCCTCACTGTAAATGCAAACAACCGGGGAACTGTCCATGACTATTTATCCTTGAAAGCTCAATGTTACACCGGCCCGCGGCAACGCCACCAGGAATTAAAGGATGGTTTCTGGGTGATAAGGGATACCCATTGAGAATGTGGCTTTTGACACCATTCCGGAGGATCATCAATGAAGCACAGGAACGATACAACTGTGCGCACGTCAGGTAGTGGAGAGGACAATTGGAGTTTTGAAATCATGTTTTCGATGTCTGGACAGGTCAGGGGGCATGTTACAGTGTGCACCAGAGATAGTGTGACAACTTTGCCATTCAGCACGGACTGAGCATTCACCCGGAAGATGGGCTGGAGCAAGCTAATATGGCCTATTGCAAGCCTACCTCCTGATGCAGGTCCGCAAGCCCAGGTGACACGAGGGCCGTTCAAGATCGCCTGGCAGCTGCTGATTTCGGACGTTAAGCTTGTTATATTAACAATTTGGTAAATCAAAACCTTTCCTTGCCCCTGCTTCCCTCCCCTCCCCTTTACAAATAGACAGAACCGTTGTGTTTATGTGGAAACATGCATTTCATTGACCCTTGTGTTTAAGTGAGAAAATACATTTTATTCCCAAAAATTTGTAAAAGTCGAAGTTGTGTTATGTCATTGTTCAGCTGATAAAGTTAAGCGCTAGGTTAAATGCGAACTGGTTTCAAAGCTTTGTTTTTAGAAAATAATTTTTGTTAATAAATGTTTCCAGTGACATTTACAAGCTTCTACAAATGCCTTCCTGAAACATCAAAACACGTTTATTAATGAGGTCATTATAAATGACTAAATGAAGTAAACAAGGCAGGAACAAGGCCACGGTGGCACAGTGGTTAGCACTGATGCCTCACAACACCAGGGACCCGTTCAATTCAGCTTGGGTGACTGTGTGGTGTTTGCACGTTCTCTCCAGGTCTGCACATGTTTAAAATCTCATGACCGTATTCTAAATTAAAACATACAAACATTTTTAAGCATGCCCCACTTAAAATTGTACAACAATCTTGTGCAGATTTAAATAGTTTCACAGATTTAAAACAAATAACCAAACGTGTTCACTTATAAGTAATCACCCTTAATCATAAAAAATAAATTACTTTACAAGAATCAACAACAATAGTAATGCCTGTTTCAAAGAAAGAGCAAAACAAACCTGTTAAAAAAACTTGTGTATGCCTGTGTATGCATTTAAGGGCAGCACGGTAGCATTGTGGATAGCACAATTGCTTCACAGCTCCAGGGTCCCAGGTTCGATTCCGGCTTGGGTCACTGTCTGTGCGGAGTCTGCACATCCTCCCCGTGTGTGCGTGGGTTTCTCCCGGGTGCTCCGGTTTCCTCCCACAGTCCAAAGATGTGCGGGTTAGGTGGATTGGCCATGATAAATTGCTTTTAGTGTCCAAAATTGCCCTTAGTGTTGGGTGGGTTTACTGGGTTATAGGGATAGGGTGGAGGTGTTGGCCTTGGGTGGGGTGCTGTTTCCAAGAGCCGGTACAGACTCGATGGGCCGAATGACCTCCTTCTGCACTGTAAATTCTATGAATTCTATGAAACAGTTGTTAAAAAAGTTGCCTGTTGTGTTCAATCTAAATCTGCTGTTTAAATGCTTGCCCCCAATGGGCGTTCCCAAGCTGGCCTGCCCTCAATGGGCGTTCTCAAGATGCCCTGTCCTCAATGGGTGTTCTCAAGCTGATCTGCCCTCAATGGGCGTTCCCAAGCTGGCCTGCCCTCAATGGGCGTTCTCAAGATGCCCTGTCCTCAATGGGTGTTCTCAAGCTGATCTGCCCTCAATGGGCGTTCCCAAGGTGACCTGCCCTCAATGGGCGTTCCCAAACTGACCTGCCCTCAATGGGCGTTCCCAAGCTGACCTGCCCTCAATGGGCGTTCCCAAGCTGACGTGCCCTCAATCGGTGTTCCCAAGCTGACCTGCCCTCAATGGGCGTTCCCAAGCTGACCTGCCCTCAATGGGCGTTCCCAAGCTGACCTGCCCTCAATGGGCGTTCCCAAACTGACCTGCCCTCAATGGGCGTTCCCAAGCTGACCTGCCCTCAATGGGCGTTCCCAAACTGACTTGCCATCGATGGCCGTTCCCAAGCTGACCTGCCCTCGATGGGCGTTCCCAAGCTGGTCGCTTCATTAGGCGGCAGTGTTGCACTCCTCTTGCGCTGCGCTGGAGCCTGGCACTGGACGCATCATCAGCGCACAGTTAATTGCGCACATTTCCCTATTAAAAACAGTGGCCCGTGCTTCCCATCATTACAGGCCATTGTTCCTCACTGGATAACGAAGATTCTCCTGAATTCCCTATGGGATTGATTAGTGACCAACTTATATCTATCACGCCTAGTTCAGCTCGAGCACAAAAGTGCGGAGATGGTGACATTTTATTCCAGAAACCCAGACTAATGATCCTGGGACACGAGTTCAAATCCCACAATGGCAGCTGGTGGAATTTAAATTGAATGAATTAAATCTGAGTGTTGACCACGAAACTACCATTGATTGTCGTAATAATTCATCTGGTTCACTAATGCCCTTTAGGGAAGGAAATCTGCCGTCCTTACCCGGTCTGGTCTACATGTGACTCCAGACCACAGCAAATGTGGTCGACTCTTAACTGCCCCTCTCTGAAATGGCCTAGCGTGACACTCAGTTCAAAGGGCAATTAGGGATGGCCAACAAATGCTGGCCCAGCCAGCGACGCCCATATTGCATCCCAAGATAAAAGTAATCTGGGGCAGGATTCTCCGACCCCCCCGCCGGGGGGGGGGGGGGGGGGGGGGGGGGGGGGGGGGGGGGGGGAGGGGGGGGGGGTGCGTGGGGCGATCTGACCCTGGACCCACGGTGGCCTGGCTCGAGATCGGGGCCCACCGGTCGGCGGGCGGGCCTGTGCCATGAGGGCATTCTTTTTCTTCCACCTTCGCCATGGTCTTTACCATGGCGGACGCGGAAGAGACCCCCTCCCCTGCGCATGTGCTGGGATGACGTCAGCAGACGCTGACGCTCCGGCGCTCGTGCGGACCTACGCCGGCCGGCGAAGTCCTTTCGGCCCTGGCTGGCGTGGTGCCAGAGGCCGTTCATGCCAGCCGGCGGAGCAGGAACCACTCCGGCGTGGGCCTAGCTTCTCAATGCGAAGGCTTGACCCCTAAAGTGCGGAGACTGCCGCACCTTTAGGGGCAACCCGACGCCGGAGTGGTTCACGCCACTCCAACACGCCGGGACCCCCCCGCCCCACCGGGTAGGGGAGAATCCCGGCCCTGGAAACTTCTTCTCGATGTTTACCCTAGCAAGTCTCTTCACAATCTTATGAAGCTCGATCGGGTCACCCCTCAGCCTTTCGCCTTTTATAAACCAGAGACCTAGCTTGCTCAGCTCGGCAGAAATGCTCATTTCTGACGCTATTCTTGTAAACCAGCAAAACCAGGTTGAGGGAAGGGAGTGCAATAGGAGTTAAAATCAGGCCCATTCGCAAAGGCCTGCCCTCACCCCACCCCCCCCTTCTCTTCTTCACCCACCGCTTTAGGATTTCTGACAGGAAAAATCTACAGAGAAACAAAGTAAAGGGAATTAAAAGCACCCAAAAAATGGAAAGGGCAGAGAGAAGGAGAGAGATAGAAGAGTAGGAGAGAGATGCTACAGTGTGCAGGTTAGGTAGGTTTGTGGGGTTACAGCAATAGGGTGGGGGAGTGAGCCTCAGTAGACCGCTCTTTCAGAGGGTCGGAGCAGATTCGATGGGCCGAATGGCCTCCTTCTGCACTGTTCGAGTTCTATTCTATGATGAAGGTGATTGAGTTTAGATTTAAAAGGCTTTGGGATAGGGCTGGATTTGGCATGGAAGCAGCCATTAAGACACTATTTGCTTGACCACCTTGAATTTATCGCCCCTCGTTCAGGTCTTGCCCACAAGAGTGGGGATGGTGGCATCGTAATCCAGAAACCCAGGCTAACGCTCTGGTGACACGGGTTCAAATCCCACAACGGCAGCTGGTGGAATTTAAACCTGATGAATTAAATATGGAATTGGAGGCTGGTCTCGGCGATGGCGACCACGGAACTATCATCGATTGTCGTAAAAACCCACCTGCTTTCACGAGTGACCCTTTGGGGAAGGAAATCTGCCGCCCTTACCCGGTCTGGCCTATGTGTGAATTCAGGCGCCGCAACAATGTGGTTGACTCTTAGCTGCCGCTAAGATGGCCCAGCGAGCCCCTCGGCCTTTGTCTGCAAGGACCTGGTCGCACCTTCTGCTGAGAATTAGCCGCAAGCTGTCGATGTGTCAAAAACTGCAATGGACCATGGTATGAGCATCAAAAAAGGATGTAAAGTCGCAAACGCTCTCTTCACTGGAGTCAGCCCGTCAGTAAATGCGTCTTGTTGCCATGGAGAGCAAAGGGCATTTAAATATCTATAGCCTGAGCAAAACATAATCTAACAGTGTGAGAGTCCAAACATTGCTTTGCCACTGCTCAACGTACAATATAATGCTGTTATCCCTTTTAGGCGAGTATTTCACAGAATTGCTTTCTGTCACTCAGTGTGTTGAGCGGAGCTGGTATTATTTGTGTAACCCCTTCAGGACCAGAGTGTTGTGTTCTTTGTTTTTGTTCTTTCAGGACGGTGAAGGGCGCAGTGTTAACAAAGAACAGCGAGCAGAGTTGAACAAACAAAACCAATTTATTACACTACACTGAATTAGATCCGTACACATTGCTAAGGAATTAGTTAAGTAAAGGTAACACTGCACATCTACAATACTAAACCATCAGTTAAGCTACCTCACACTTACTTCTTTTGCTCTGTCCCGCTCTCTCTCAGAAGTCAAGGAGGCATGTGATATTATAATAATCTTTATTGTCCCACGGAGGCTTACATTAACGCTGCAATGAAGTTACTGTGAAAAGCCCCTAGTCGCCACATTCCGGCGCCTGTTCGGGTACACTGAGGGAGAATTCAGAATGTCCAATTCACCTCACAGCACGTCTTTCGGGACTTGTGGGAGGAAACCGGAGCACCCGGAGGAAACCCACGCAGACACGGGGAGAACGTGCAGACTCCGCACAGACAGTGACCCAAGCTGGGAATCGAATCTGGGACCATGGTGCTGTGAAGCAACTGTGCTAACCACTGTGCCACAGTGCCGCTCTAGAGCACCATCTAGTGACTAGAGTAGTAACATTACATTAATCCTTTATGTACTCTACAATATCCAATACAACAATATGCATTGTATAATACAACGTCTCAACTCCCTACGGAAGCTAAATAAATTCGGCATGTCTGCATCGACTCTCACAAACATCTACAGGTGTGCCATTGAGAGCATCCTATCCAGCTGCATCACAGCCTGGTATGGAATCTGCTCGGTCCAAGATCGCAAGAAACTGCAGAGTGTGGTGAACTCAGCCCAGAGCATCGCACAAGCTTGCCACCCTCCCATTGATTCTGTCTACACCTCCCGCTGCCTCAGGAAGGCAGACAGCATTGTCAGAGACCCCTCCCACCCAGGCATTGCCTTCTTCCAGACCCTTCCATCAGGCAGAAGGAACAGACGTCTGAACACATCCAGATATAGGAACAGCTTCTTCCCCACAGCTAGAAGACTCCTCAACGACTCCCTCTCGGACTGATCTGTTCCCTGTAAGAACACCATTCACGACGCCCTATGCTGCCCTTGCTCATGTATTTGCTTTGTTTGGCCCCTTGTTCCGCACTGTAACCAATCACTGTTTGCTGATGTACCATTTGTCAATGTTCCCTGTTGGTTATTCTTTTTTTGTCTACTATGTACGTACTGTGTACGTTCCCTCGGCCCAGAAAAATACTTCTCACTGTACTTCAGTACATGTGACAATAAAACAAATCAAATCAAAATCAAATATCCACATACTGTGACATAGGGAAGATGAATATGAGTGCAAACTGACAGATAGACTGTTACAGCACCCGGACCCCACCCTAATTTAGTTTAGGAAACCGGACAAGACCCCAATTACTTTTCCATTTTGTAAACCGCAAGGAAATTATACTTCACTCCAGGAGTGATTCCACTGACAACCAGGGATCTTTTATATTCAAACAAACTTCATTATTAACACAGGATTAACCCCATTAACATTCAAGGGAGAAACACAGCTTTTTAATTATCAGTTAAACAGCTTTTTTAAAATAAAGAAAGTTCTTTGAACTTACTTTCCCATCTACTTCCAAACTTTCAATGAAGCAAAATTCGCACACAACAGGTCAAATACCACTTAGTAATAAAGTTAACACTCAGTGGCTTACAGATGTTGGGCGGGCGAATCCCACCCTGATTCACAAAGTCCTTGAGAGAGAAGCTTTCAGAAGTCAGCCTGAGAAACACAACTCATTTCCTGAGAATCTAGAGCAGAATAAAAAAATGAAAATAAAAAAATAATAGACACAGAGGTAGGGCTGAAAAAGAAACTAAAAAAATCAGACCCAGCCCCCTCCCATTAGTGACAGCACCCCCTGCATAGCTGTTAACCCCTTGATCACAGCTTCAATCCAGTAATCTGGATACTTTAGCCTAACTTCTTGAATTATATTAGTGCAGCAGACACATAATACAATGAATATGTACATTTCCTACATTCATCACAGACCCAGGTCCTCCACGGCATTAAAGGCCCCAATCCCCTTCAGGAGAAAAGACCCAGTTCTGAAGACTCGATGGTCTGAATGACTGCTATCTGTGCTGGGACGGCTCCATCAGTGCTGTAGTCTCAAGCCTCGGGGCAACATAGTGGATCAGTAAGTAGCAGTGCTGCCTCACGGCGCCGAGGTCCCAGGTTCGACCCCGGCTCTGGGTCACTGTCCATGCGGAGTTTGCACCTTCTCCCCGTGTCCACGCGGGTTTCGCTCCCACAACCCAAAGATGTGCAGGGAAGGTGGATTGGCCAGGCTAAATCGCCCCTTAATTAGGAAAAATGAATTGGGTACTCTAAATTTATTGGGAAAAAAAGTCTCAAGCCTCTCTCAATGCTAAACACACAATTTCCTTCCAATCTTAAACACCCAACTCCCCTTCATTGAACCTTTTCGCACGCACCACATTTGTTACCTTCCATTATCCCACCTTTGGGAATGTTTGCAGGGCTGCATTTAGTGACAGCAAGGAAAAGATCCCCGCATCTCGCCAAATAGTGCCGCTCGTTCAGAGAGCAGGCACTCTAACATCTCACACACAAGGCAGCACTCCCAACGTAGCCGCACTCCCTCAATACTGCACCGGGATTGGCTGTCCAGAATCGGTGCTCAAGCCTCTCAAGGATTGAAACCTGAAACCATCAGGAATCAGAGACCAGAGTTCCGTCCGTCAAACCACCAGAATATCTATCGTGAACCTAATTAAGTAAAGCAGTCAAGAGAGCCACCTGCACCAGTCTGAACAAAGCAGCCTTGGTTACTTCACGGAACAATCAGTATTCAAATGGATAATCTTCACCCCTTGACATTCAATGGCATTAGCATCGCTGAATCCCGCACTATCAACATCCTGGGGTTACCTTTAAGAAACTGAACTGGACCCAGCCATATAAATACTGTGGCTACAAGAATAGGTCAGAGGCTGGGAATCCCGTGGTGAGTAACCCACCTCCTGACTCCCCAAAGCCTGCCTGTGGTAACCGGACAATACATAAGGAAGCCAGGTTCGATTCCCGGCTGGGTCACTGTCTGTGTGGAGTCTGCACGTCCTCCCCGTGTGTGCGTGGGTTTCCTCCGGGTGCTCCGGTTTCCTCCCACAGTCCAAAGATGTGCGGGTTAGGTGGATTGGCCGTGCTAAATTGCCCGTAGTGTCCTAAAAAAAGTAAGGTTAATGGGGGGGGTTGTTGGGTTACGGGTATAGGGTGGATACGTGGGTTTGAGTGGGGTGATCATGGCTCGGCACAACATTGAGGGCCGAAGGGCCTGTTCTGTGCTGTACTGTTCTATGTTCTAAGCCATTCAGCTCATCGACTCTGCCACTCAGGTCCACTCCTCCACCCCCAACCCGCCCTATCCTTGTAACCTAACCGACACATCCCTGGACACTAAGGGGCAATTTGAGCATGGCCAATCTACAAAACCCGCACATCTATTAGGCACAAGTCAGGAGTGTGAGGGAATACTCTCCACTTGCCTGGATGAGGGCAGCTCCAACAACACTCAAGAAGCTCAACACCATCCAGGACAAAGCAGCCTCGCTCGATTGCTCCCCCTTCCTCAGACATTCACTCCCCCCCCCCCCCCCCCCCCCCACCACCACCGACGAGCAGCCGTGTGTACCATCTACAAGATGCATTGCAGTAACTCACCAAAGCTCCTTAGACAGCACCTTCCAAACCCACGACCACTACCATCTGGAGGGATAAGAACAGCAGATACAACGTGGTAAGAGCACACCTCAATGTTCCCCTCCAAGTCACCCACCACCCTGACTTGGAAATATAACGGCCGTTCCTGCACTGTCGCTGGATCTCCCTCCCTAACAGCACTGTGGGTGTACCTACACCTCGGGGAAAGCAGTGGTTCAAGAAGGCAGCTCGCCACCACCTTCTCGAGGCCAACTAGGGATGGGCAACAAATTGGCTGGCCTACCCAGGGACGCCCACAGCCCTCAAATTAATCTTTGAAGAGTAATTATTCCGAAGAACCAGTTAGTGGGAAAATGCTTCCGACAAGAGCCAGGCCAAGTGAAAGAGCCATCCTGTGTAGGCCCGAGAAACCCTTGTGGGCCTGATCGACAGGCACGCTTTAAATCCTGCCTCCCTGCGGAGAAAACACATTGAGGTCACGACAAAGCTCCAGTCATTTATAAACTTATCTGTATTCTGCAGCGGCATTGTTGGGTTCCCAGCTCTCAGCCGGGGGATTAGGCGATGAAAGGCCCGACTTGACCTTTGGCCCCGCCTGACAAATTGGACCACTTTTCTCTCGTGGAAGCGGGCGAGGACTATAATACTTCATTACAGACTCTCTGCCGAAAGCTGCTCCAACACAATTCACAGCCTGAGCGACTGAATGAGCAGTTTTGACATCTCGTGACCCTCCCCCACCCCCCCCTCCTTTAACACCACATTGGCAAGGCCACCCCCCCCCCCCTCCCACTCAAGTTGCAAAAGCACAAGCAGGCCTCGTACATGTTTCAGGTCAAGAAAAGTGGCTCCAAAAACCCATTCGGGGGAACATAATGAACGCGCCTCAGATTAGCCCCGGTCACAGGGCCTCTCGGGGGCTGTGCATCCGCGGCGGTTCAAAGTTCACAGACGGCGGCGCACTGTTGTCGGAAGGCTTCATTCAAACTGCAGGAGTCTACTCTGCGTGGGGTAATCGGGAAACATGCATTGCACCAACAGGCGCCTCCAATGCCGGGTCCCAATCCTTTCACCTTCCAACTAACTGCTCAACATCTGCCCCCTGAGAGAGGACAAAACCTTTGTGTTTGCCTCTTTCGCCATCTCAAGATGACCCAAAGCGTTTGCGACCAGTGAGGTGAACTTTTGAAGTGTAGCCACCGCAGCAACGTCCGAAATGCAGCAGCCAAACTGCGCACAGCAAGCTCCCACAGGCAGCAATGCGATCAATCGTCAGATCATCGAATTAACGGCGCAGAAGGAGGCCATTTGGCCCATCAAGTCCGCACCGGTCCTTGGAAAGAGCACCCTCCTTAAAACCACGCCTCCACCTTATCCCCATGATCTCACCTCATCTTTTTGGCCACTAAGGCGCAATTTAGCACGGCCAATCCGCCTAACCTGCACACCTTTGGACTGTGGGCGGAAACCGGAGCACCCGGAGCAAGCCCACGCACACACGGGGGAGAAGGTGCAGACTCGTGCACAGACAGTGACCCAAGCCGGGAATCGAACCTGGGGCCCTGGAGCTGTGAAGCAACCGTGCTAACCACTGTGCTACCATGCTGGGCAAAAATAAAAGCAGGGGCTGCTGGGGCTGCCGGTGTGATTGTGAAGATAGAGTCCTTGACCTTCACTACTCGTGAGGAGTCATTGAACTCTATTTTTTTTGCACGCATCCACATGCAACCAATGTGCCACTGTGCCGCCTACTTGTGGAGACAGCGAGTTGGATTCAATTTGAATTTGAATTGCTTTTTTGGAGCAAGCAGGCAGATGGATAAAGGTCTTGACCTGTCCCACTCTGCACATTGTCTTTGTAACTTTCAGAACAGAATAAATATTCGGAGAAAAAAAAAAGAAAATTCATACGGAAATTCAAATTAGGAGCAGGAGTAGGCCATTCAGCCCCTCGAGCTTGCTCCACCATTGGATTATACATGGACATAGAACAGTACAGCACAGAACAGGCCCTTCGGCCCTCGATGTTGTGCCGAGCAATGATCTACGGGCAATTTAGCATGGCCAATCCACCTAACCCGCACATCTTTGGACTGTGGGAGGAAACCGGAGCACCCGGAGGAAACCCACGCACACACGGGGAGAACGTGCAGACTCCACACAGACAGTGACCCAGCCGGGAATCGAACCTGGGACCCTGGAGCTGTGAAGCATTTATGCTAACCACCATGCTACCGTGCTGTCCCTGTAGCAATGTTTGCAACAGCCTGTCTTCGGCATCGGTTGAGGGATAAATGTTGGCCAGAACGTACTCGAGACGATGACGCCATGGAATGTTTTGTGGTGTGAGGGATGCCTATACACTGACCAATAGGTGGGATCAGAAAGATGTGGCGTAGCCGCGACCTCAACAAGCACCAAACACGTACCAAAGTATGATCCTTCGTCAGGCTTCCCGCTGGGCACACTCCTGATCCGGAGCCGGAGGGGTGGGTGGGGGGTGGGGATAGCGGAGACGCTCACACGAGCAGAACACGTCGGGCGCAAAAATAATTCTGGGTGAACGGGAATTCGACAAGGGCTGGAACGTCGGGTGATCCGCAATTGTGAGCGATCAGCTTCGGGCCTGGAGGGACAGGTCGGGTGAGTCTCCGCTCAGCGCTCGCCAAGGAAGGAGCAGGACTTCGCCATTTCGTAACGCCCCCCCCCCCCCTCCCCTCCCCCGGTTTTCCTGATGGCTCACATCCCGAGGCTGCAAACTGAGGGAACTAGGAGTTAAATGGATATTTAATAACATGAGTCCCGAAAATGTCACCAAAGGAAAAAACAAACCCAAATGAACAAGCTCCCTCCAGTCACGAGTCATGTCCTTCAGCTGAATAGGTTGTCATGGTTCTCAAGCATTTGGGTATTGAATAACAATGATGCAGAAGGCTGCATTAAGGAGACAATGAGGGTAATTTTTCCTTTTCTGCAATAATATAAAACAGGGAATAATGAAACTCGGCGCCGCTCTACATCCCTGATAATTTTAACTTGGATCAAAGTCATTGGAAGTCATGAGGGGCAAAGTTATAAATAATGCATTCGTAAACAGGGGACGCATTCTCTGCAAATAAATGGAATATTTTCAAGCCGATTGCGCCTTTTTCTAATTGCCTGGGAGCCTATAATTTCCTGCCGCTCTCTCCATGGCAACCCCTCGGCCAATCAGAGCCGACTCTCCAACCAATCGGCACCTTCTTCTCCTATCGTACAAATTGTCGGGGTTGGTTTGAAACTTGGCATTCTTGTATTTGTCCTGAGAGCCGCCAGATGGTTAAGAAAAAACTTCAGCAAAGGGGCCTCCTTTTCCGCAATGACGGACGACAATGCGGACGGGGTTTGACAATATAGGGCGGGGGGGGGGGGGAACTCTCGTGGAGCTCGAACAATGGCAAGCAGCAGATGGGCCGAATGGCCTCTCTCTGTGCTGTACGTTCCACGTGATCCAATGCGGCAGATAAACTGACAGCTGACAAACAACATAAACCTGACAACCTTCTCTGACAAAAGGCCATCGACCGACGGCACCATTTCAAGTCTGAGGGATAAGTCATAATCCTTCGCATTATGTTGGGTTTAAAGAAACTGAGTGAAGCTTCGGGATCAGGACCTGGCATTCCGTCTCCTGGGTCTGTTTCGTCGGATGAAAGCTGAATGAACAGAATGTGTGACATTTAAAAAAAAAAAGCAGCCATTACAATGGGCAGGGCACAGGTCATGTGCTTGTCACCATTTAACCTGCAGTTCTGTCCAATAGTCCTGCCGTGGTGTGGGAGAACAGAACTGGCAAAGAGATAATTCCGCAGTGCGGGATTTCCAGGAGAGAGGTGATGGCCTTCAGGCTTTGCTACGATCTTGCTTTTTTTTCAAAACCCCAATTGTCCAGGAGTGAGAAACATTTTGAGGTAAATCAGCCAGGACTATGTTGTTGGGAGTCGGTTTAGTTCAGCTGGTCGGACACCTGGCTCGTGATGCGGACCGAGGCCAGCAGCGCGGGTTCAATTCCCGTACTGGCTGGGGTTATCAGCGAAGGCTCAACCCTTGCCCCTCGCCTGAGATGTGCTGACCCTCAGGTTAAATCACCACCAGTCAGGTCTCCCCCCCTCAAAGGGAACATCTGGGCTGTGGTGACTTTACTTACTTACCGAGAGTGGGTATTGATGTGTTGGGTAAGCTGGGTCTGCGAGGACTGTGTTTACTGTAGCAGTGAGAGAGAGAGGCTTCCAACACTTAAAGAAATTCAACTCGATTTTATTGAACTCTTAACTATCATACATACTTTAACTGTGGGTTGACACTCTGCTGAGTTGACTGGAGACCTGAGGCTAACCTGACCAGACTAACTGACTACCACCTGGTGTATGGTCTAGTTGTTGCTCACGGGCTCTGACTGTCTCAGAGGCTGGATCCCGAGAGAACGGGAAAACTAGTGCCCTCTGGCTTTATAGTGGCCATGCCCTGTCTGGTGATTGGCTGCTGTGTTCTGTGTGTTCATTGGTCATCCTGTGTGTCAATCACTGCCTGCCTGTGCACCATCATATACCTGTGTGTATATTATGACAGGTATCACTACTGTTCTGTAGGCTGTGAACCTGGTGCCAAGTCGAAGGTCTTGGGGCGGGATTCTCCGCCGGCGGGATTCTCCATTTTTTCCGGTGTTTCCTGCCGGCATGGACAGCCCCACAATAGGAAACTCCATTGACCAGCTGGCGTAACGGAGAATCCCGACAGCGGGTCGGGGAAGAAATGTGGCATGGCGGGGCGGAGAATCCAGCCTCTGGTACTCAAACACTCTCTTCTGGTGGCACATGCCAAAGCTGGTGGCCAAATACTATGCTGATACACTAAAGACGGTGTTGAACCTCACAACATATACTGCTGTTATGGCACCATGGGCTAGTGTGCAGTCAATTTCAGTCCCACAGACCCCAGGGTCCCAACATAAATGAATTCACTAATGATACGTATAGAGTTTGCAGAATCTTTGGCCCCTTGATTGCTCAATAAGTTATAGCCACCAGGGCTGGAAGTTGAACACAGTAACTGTTCATAACAGAAACAAAGTTGAAATATACAGTAGGTATAATGGAATAACGGTCAGCTGATCACCCTTTTACCACCCCACCCTCCACCCATATACACACAGGATGGGCATACGCAGAGGGAGCAGAAGGAGAAGGGGATAATAATTGGAAGTAAAATGAAATGAAAGATGAGGGTCCTTGTTTCTGATGTTGAAGTCATTGCAGCAGGCTGTCAGCCCAGGATACCGAAGGATCGAAGCTAACTGTGTCATGTTAGAGAAGATCGTCTGCCAGCTGCATTCAGTCAGTACTCCCAGCCAATAGGTTCTCCTCTGGAGAGGCACTTTCACTTAGAACATAGAACATAGAACAGTACAGCACAGAACAGGCCCTTCGGCCCTCGATGTTGTGCCGAGCAATGATAACCCTACTCAAGCCAACGTATCCACCCTATACCTGTAACCCAACAACCCCCCCCCCCCCCCCCCCAAGTAACCTTATTGGTTATCCGCCTAACCTGCACATCTTTGGACTGTGGGAGGAAACCGGAGCACCCGGAGGAAACCCACGCACACACGGGGAGGACGTGCAGACTCCGCACAGACAGTGACCCAGCCGGGAATCGAACCTGGGACCCTGGAGCTGTGAAGCATTTATGCTAACCACCATGCTACCGTGCTGCCCCCTAATCAACCTGGGCCTTCACTCATAGGAACAGCCTCAGGTCTGTTCAATTCTTACTTGTTTCCAACTCCATCAGAATGACCAACAGCCTTGTTGAAATAAGAACAGAGTCGCCCACGCAAGGTTGCAAAAGGGTTTTAAACAACTGACCCTGCCTTCAGATGGTGGCCGGGCTGGATTGGATTTCCCTCCAGTTCAGTATGACTGTGGAGAGAGAAAGGTCCTTAATTTGGATCTTCAGAAATAATCCATTAAAGAAGAGAAAGAGATCAAAGCTGTGACCCTCAAGCTTCACCAAATGGAAAGGAAAAATAAATAGTCACACAGAGGAAGGAACTAGTCCGACCAATTGGCAGGGGCCATTATATGGCCCTCGAAACAGTCCATTGGCCGACAGCCAAGTCCATCACAGTGTGTCAGCAATGATCTCCCTTGAATCTGCTGATCCACAATGTGAACAGCTCTTTGCAACCTGCCTTGCATGAGGTCATACATCAGGGGGGGGTCATGGTAGCACAGTGGGGAGGCACGGTAGCACAGTGGTTGGTTAGCACTGTTGCTTCACAGCTCCAAGGTCCCAGCTTCGATTCCCGGCTTGGGTCACTGTCTATGCGGTGTCTGCACGTTCTCCCCATGTCTGTGTGGGTTTCCTCCGGTTTCCTCCCACAGTCCAAAAATGTGCAGGTTAGGTGGATTGGCCATGCTAAATTTCTCTGAGTGTCCAAAAAATGTTGGGTTGGGTTGGGTCGGGCGACTGGGTTGTGGGGATGGCCTTGGGGGTGTGGGCTTGGATGGGGTGATCTTTCCGGGAGCCAGTGCGGACTCGATGGGCCGAGTGGCCTCCTTCTGCGCTTTAAATCAATTCTATGAAATTCTAAGGTTACCAGCCACTCGAAGTAAAGGTGAAGTCCATCTTAAAGGCATAGGCACATTAAATGTCCTTGTACAAAAAGTTGAAATAGCTAAACAACAGAAATTGAAAGGAGGAAAAGGGAGAAGACGGGGATTAAACAGGAGGATCCTTACACCACAACTGCGTAGGGAGCAAAGTTTTGAGTTGAAAGACAATGATTCAGCTACGGACCTTACAATCACCTCTGACCTTGCGAGTTGCTTTTCAGAGAATTGGTAGTGCTCACCATCTGCATGAGTGGGGGAAATATTGCTACTCCTGCATGTGTGACGGTGGAAGGAGGAAGCCAAACTCAACCTCACTCGCTGAAAATCCGATATAAAACTTCCAGAATCCAGGTGCCTTAATAATTACGGAACATCAGGAGTCGACACCGACGCTGACTGTTCCAGTGATATGGAATCAGTCCATAGAACTGAAACACGGCTCCTTCAATCTCACCCTCACCCATAGCAAAGTGACTGACAAGTAGCAGAGGCAGTCTTCAAACAAACCGATTGATTCCCTTTCACAGAACTTACAGTTTGGAGAAGCTTGTCACAATTTATTTGAATTCCCTCAGGCAATCACCGATCTTTCTTTTTTTTAAGTTATCAGAGGAGAAATCAGGCTGGAAGCCCAGGTGCTGTCTGCAAGTGGTTCACAGGGAGACGGCGCTCTCTCTCACTCCAGTCACCCCCCCCCCCCCCCTCCCTGCTTGTTTTCAATTGCCTTTGCTTTTACTGCCCTGCCATGGAAGTAATATCAGGCGGAGACTTCGAGCTTCGTTTCAGGAATTTATTGACACGATATCGTGGCGAGGCTGCAACGGTTAATGACTATTCATCAGCACTCTGAGTTACAGCAGAAATAGAACATGGGCGGGATTCTCCGACCCCCCCCCCCCCCCCCCCCCCCCGGCTAGGTTGGAGAATCGCTGGGGGGGGCGGCCTGAATCCCGCCCCAGCCGGCTGCTGAATTCTCCGGCGCCAGGGTTTTGGCGGGGACGGGAATTGCGCCGGTTGTCGGCTGCTGGCAATGGCCCCTTGCCGATTCTCTGGCCCGCAATGGGCCGAGTGGCCGCCCGTTTTCGGCGGGTCCCGCCGCCGTTAATCACAACAGGTCCTTACCGGTGGAACCTGGCTCCATGGGCGGCCTGCAGAGTCCTTGGGGGGGAATCTGGCCCCGGAGGGTGCCCCCACGGTGGCGTGGCCCGTGATCGGGGCCCACCGATCCGCGGGCGGGCCTGTGCCGTGGGGGCACTCTTTCCGCCCGCACCGGCTGCTGTCAACCTCCGCCACGGCCGGTGCGGTGAAGAACCCCCCTGCGGATGTGTTGGGATGACGCCAGCACACGCTGGCGCACCCGCGCATGTGCCAACTCGTGCCAACCGGCAGAGGCCCTTCGGCGTCGGCTGGCGGGCGCCAAACACTCCAGCGCCGGCCTAGCCCCTGAAGGTGCGGAGGATTCCGCACCTTTGGGGGCGGCCCGACGCCGGAGTGGTTCATGCCACCCCTCGGCACCGGAGTGGCCCACCCCGCCGGTTCACTGAGAATCCCGCCCCATACCTTTATACCGAAATCAACAATTTTCCGTGCAAAACAATCTCTGGTCTGGCCATGTTTATGTTAAACAACCTTGGGAGCACTCTTGGTTTATTATCTCTTAACTAATAACATTCTGCAGTCCTTGTCAGTACAATAGGATTAATCTAAACTTTATTTGCAAATACCCATCATTCTAAGATATGGCTCAAAACAGTGTTAAATGTAGCCAAGTGATCCCAGCATGCTTTAGAAAGTGTTTTTTTATTATCGCAACTAATATTAATCTTTTCTAAGCGGTCCAAAGCAACTAATAATTCCTCATTACTTTCCTTCTACACTGCCGATACTTCCCAAGGGCACCTCCAGGTGGTGGGGTTCCCAGGTATCTGCTGCTCTTGTCCTTCTAGATAGCAGTGGGCATGAGTTTGGAAGGTGCTGTCTGAGGGGCCTTGGTGAGGTCCTGCAGTGAGTCTCGTAGATGGTACACACGGCTCCGACCGTGCGTCGCACTTGGCCCGTTACGTTGTCTGTTCTGGCATTTCAAAGGCTCCTTTAAATGTTCTTTAAAGGTTGGGAGGGTTCCCTCCTCCACCACCCTTTCAGGCAGTGAGTTCCAGAGTCCCACCACCCTCTGGGCGAAATTGTTTTGCCTCAAATCCCCTCAGAATCTCCTGCCCCTTGCCTTAAATCTATGTCCCTGGTTATTGACCACCCTCGACTAAGGGGCAAAGTTCCTTCCTGTCAACCCTGTCTATGCCCCTCATAATTTTGCCCGCCTCAATCAGGTCCCCCCTCAGCCTTCTCCGCTCAAAGGAACTCAACCCCAGCCTGTCCAGCCTCTCTTCATCGCTGAAACATTCCAGGCCAGGGAACAGCCCGGTGAATCTCCTCTGCACCCTCTCCAGTGTGCGTAGGCAAATGAGAAATTGGTGACGAGACTGGTGTACTCCAGATTTAGGAGGAGGTGGTGCACCTTAAAGAAGTCGCCAAGGTGATGGTTCCAATTAACAGTCCCTGTTGCCTTTCAAACCTCCTCCCAGTCAACACCCACCTGAATGGAAATGAAATGAAAACCGCTTTGTCACAAGTAGGCTTCAAATTAAGTTACTGTGAAAAGCCCCCTAGTTGCCACATTCCGGCGCCTGTTTGGGGAGGCTGGTACGGGAACCTGTGCGAAGACGAGACAAATTTGCACCTCTTCCATTGTTGACCACGTACGCCCATTCGGTGTGTGTCACAAGGGAAAGCATCGCTTTAAAAGGCTTCAGATGTGAAAGCAGTGTTGCACAAACCTATCTGGATGATGCATGGTTAAGGCTCATGGGCTCTTTCCACACAGGAGTAGTTAGATAGCAATTGTGTAGCAGAGTCAGGTCACAGCCCAGCCACCACGTGTAGTTCAGATACACGTTTGTACAGTTATTTCTCATGACTTTATTTCTGGAATTAGTTCAGTAGAGTGTCAAACTCATTTATTAGTTTTATCGTGACTTAATAAATTTGTTTACTTAACATTGAAGACTCGTGCATTCTTAAAGAGCATCTGCAACCGGTAACGACAGATATTACTTTAACCAAGTAATACATGGTACCAGGACCCCCCTGCACACTCTATTCAAATTGTTGTTGGCGGACCTTCGCACCAATCGCCTGTTTTTTTTAACCCTTTAGGGAATGGTGGGGAGAGGTGGTGGAAGGATGTCCGAGCTGATTGGCAGCCCGTTGAACAACATTGAACTGCTCTTTGTGTGACCAACAAGTCCTGGCGTTGGACTTGAACCCGGATCATCTGGTCCATCAGTCGAGGCGTTACCCACTGTGCCACTAGGCTTTGATTCAAATAATCATCCAACGCCCTCTTGAATGTTTCGATTGAACCGGCCTCCACCACAGTTCCAGGCAGCGCACTCCAGGCCCCAAACACTCGCTGTGTGAAAACATTTTTCTCACATCACGGGCGAAATTCTCCAACCCCACGCAGGGTCGGAGAATTGGCGGGAAGCGGCGTTATTTCCGCTCCCGCAGGTTTTTGAATTCTCCCGCCGGTCATAAACCGGCGTTGTGCAAATCCCGCCGGCAGCCTGTGAAAACAGCTGGCGCCGGCGGGATTTCATTTTTTTAAAACTTACCTCAAATCTCCGGCCCGGATGGGCCGAAGTCCCGCCGCTGGGAGGCCTTCTCCCGCCGCCGAGGTTTACACCACCTCTGGAACGGCGGGCTCAGCGGCGCGAGCAGGCCCCCGGGGTCCTGGGGGGGCGGGGGGCGATCGGACCCGGGGGGGTGCCCCCACGGAGGCCTGGCCCGCGATCGGGGCCCCCCGCTCACTCCGCGGGGCAGTGCCGTGGGGGCACTCTTTCTCCTTCCGCGCCGCCACGGCCTCCGCCATGGCGGACGCGGAGGAGAACCCCGCATCGCGCATGCGCCGGCAGTGACGTCAGCGGCCAGCTGCCGCTGACGTCACTGCCGGCGCATGCGCCGACCGCCGAAAGCCTTTCGGCCAGCCCCGCTTCCGACTGCGCCGGGTGTTTGCGCCAGTCTTCTGGTGCAAACTGCTCCGGCGCGGGGCTGGCCCCCAAAGGTGGGGAGAATTCCCCACCTTTGGGGAGGCGCGACCCCTGAGTGGTTGGCGCCACTCCCCTACGCCGGCACCCTCCGTCACGCCGGGTAGGGGAGAATCCAGCCCCACATCTGCATGTGTGCTTGTGCGTGTTTGTGTGTGCATGCTTGTGCGTGTGTGTGTGTATGTGTGTATATGTTTGCATGTAATAATAATAATCTTTATTAGTGTCACAAGTAGGCTCACATTAACACTGCAATTAAGTTACTGTGAAAAGCCCCTAATCGCCACATTCCGGCGCCTGTTCGGGTACACGGAGGGAGAATTCAGAACGTTCAATTCACCTAACAAGCACGTCTTTCGGGATTTGTGGGAGGAAACCGGAGCACCCGGAGGAAACCCACGCAGACACGGTGAGAGCGTGCAGATTCCGCACAGACAGTGACCCAAGCCGGGAATCGATCCTGGGATTCTGGCAATATGAAGTGACAGTGCAATCATGCCTCCCATTGATTTCTCCCTATCTACTCTATCCAGCCCCCTCATGATTTTGAACATCTCTGTCCAATCTTCTCTCAGCCTTCTTCTCTCCAAGGAGAACAGTCTGTCCAATCTACCCTTATAACTGAGGTTTCTCATCCCTGGACCCACTCTTGTGAACCACGCCTGAACTCTCTCCAACGCGTCCAAATCTTTCCATTAGTGTGGCGTCCGGAATTGTACATAATCTTCCAGATGAGGTCTAACTTGTGTCTTGTATAAGTTCAGAGAGAAGTCTGACAACACCAGGTTAAAGTCCAACAGGTTTGTATCGAATCACTAGCTTTCGGAGCGTAGCTCCTTCCTCAGGTGAGCTCTGAAAGCTAGTGATTCGAAACAAACCTGTTTGACTTTAACCTGGTGTTGTAGGACTTCTTACTGCGCCCACCCCAGTCCAACGCCGGCATCTCCACATCATTGTATAAGTTCAGCATAACTTCCTTGCTCTTGTATTCTATGCCCCTATTATTAAGGTCCAGAATCTAATATACATAGAATCCATTGAATTCCTGCAGTGCAGAAGGAGGCCATTTGGCCCTCTGCAAAATCCTAACTAGCCCCCCCCCCCCCTCCCCCGCCCTATCCCTGTAACCCCACCTAACCTCTGCATCCCTGGACACTAAGGGGGCAATTTAGCCTGGCCAATCCACCTAATCTGCACGCCTTTGGGCTGTGGGAGAAAACCGGAGCACCCGGAGGAAACCCACGCAGACACGGGGAGAAAGTGCAAACTCCACATCAGGCGGGAATCAAACCCGGGTCCTTGGCACTGTGAGGCAGCAGTGTTTTTTTTTTTTTTTTAAATTTAGAGTACCCAATTATTTTTTCCAATTAAGGGGCAATTTAGCGTGGCCAATCCACCTACTCTGCACATCTTTGGGTTGTGGGGGTGAAACCCACGCAGACACGGGGAGAACATGCAAACTCCACACGGACAGTGACCCAGAGCCGGGATCGAACCTGGGACCTCAGCGCCGTGAGGCAGCTGTGCTAACCACAAGGCCACCGTGCTGCCCGTGAGGCAGCAGTGTTAACCATTGTTTGATTAATTTTCCCTACTCTCCTGGTGGGCTGACTCGTGTGCAGGACCAGAGTGTGTCTCAGCCCATCTCGCTCGCCCATTCATTTGGAAGGTGGACCATGGGATTGACTTACATTCCATTGGACGATTAGACTTGGTAACATAAGCTTAAGAATGAGCAGAAAAGAAAGCGCCAAACTTGTGTCTCGATCTCAACTTAACATAGCGATGAAGTCTTCCATTGCCTGCTCGGCCGTTGAGGGATTTTTGGACGCACTTTGCCTGGCACCTCCCCGGTGCCATGCAGCCATGGGTGGACGTGCCAGGAGCAAGCAGCTTCTGATGGCATCGGCCGAGGGATTGAGTCGGAATTCGGAAGCCGCGTCAAGGGGGGTGGGGGGGGGAGATCTCCCCGAAGTGAGGCGGTGTTGTCGTTAGCGGCTGGAGATGGCTGCCAATCGTTCTGAATGGACGCCAACTTGCCCTTTGAGTCGTGGGCGCCTTGACGGGGAGGTGGGGTAGGGAAGGAAGCGACTCCCGCACTACGGATCGCCACCATCCCGGGGGGGAGGGTCCAGCTGCCGCGTGTCCGCAGACCTGAGTGCGGCGGAATACGCGACGGAGCCAGGCGGCCTAGAAACCAGGGGCCAAACGGCGTCACCATCCGCGAGATCACCCTCCCCCATAACCTTCGACCCCCACCCCTCCGCAACCCTGGGCTCTGACTCTCGACCCAAGTGGCACGTGGAGGATTTAATCTTGTTGGGAAGTGCGTGGGTTTAGCAAACTGAAGCAGGTGTGAGTGTGTGTGTTGGAGGGGGGGGGGGGGGGGGGGGGCGGCAATAGTGCACCTTCCTCTCTCAGCAAAGCGAGGAAAATAAATAACGCAACACGAAGAACATCTTCCCTCGTCCCCAACAGCGGAACGTGATGCAATTTCACACACTATTAATATTTTTTGCTTTTACCTCTCTCTCCGTGTCAGTCAGAGATGTCGAAAATTAGCAGCGCTGTGGTAATGAGAGAGCAGCTCGTACACCTGAGCAGACTGTCAGGCGGCTGATTGCTAATCTCCGCACCGCCCACTGAATCATTCAATGGTGTTTAAATTACAATCCATCTCCACTCCGACCGATCCGACAAGAGCCCCCGGTTCCACCACCCTGATCAACATGCCCTGACAGATAACAAGCGTGTGAATAATTTGCACCGAAAGTAAAGCTGGAGATTTAGTTCCATCCACTGCGTTGCCTGATTCTCTGGTGCTGGCTGCAGAGTGGGCTCAGTTGGTACAGGCTCTGGGCGACAGAGCTGTGCGGAGGAGAGAGAGAGTGTGTTAAACCCTGCCCTCTGTGTTCACCTGCAGCACGGCGGCACACTGGTTAGCACTGCTGCCTCTCAGCACCAGGGACCCGGGCTATAGGCAGCGACCCCGCCCCCCCCCCCCCCCGGCAATTCTCCGGGCTCTGATGGGCTGAGCGGCCGTTGGTTTCTTGCCAGTCCGGCCGGCGTGAAATGGACATGGTCCCACACCACGAGACCTGGTGCGGTCCTCGGGGGGGGGGATCCGGCCCCGCGGGGGGGGGGCGGGGGCACGGTGGCCTGGCCTGCAATCAGGGCCCACCGATCTGTGGGCTTGTCTGTGCCGTGGTGGCGCTCCTTACTTCCGCGCCGGCCTCTGTCGGGCTCCGCCATGGCCGGCGTGGAGAAGACAGCCCACTGCGCATGCGCAAGAATACGCCGGCCGGTCTGCGCATGCGCGGAACCACATCGATGGTTTTACGCATGCGCTGACTCGCGCTGGCCCTCTGGCGCCGGCCAAGCCCCCGGAAGTGCGGCGGATTCCGTACCTTCCAGTTGGCCTGACGCCGGAGTGGTTCGCGCCAATTTTTTTACGCCGCCGTTGGGCCGTCGGGGAATTTGGTAGAATGCCGCCCACGGTTTCATCAGCCGATGCAGAGAAAAGGATGCATGAACATGTGAGTTCTCTGCTGTCAGAATTCTCCGCTGTCGGGATTCTCCGCTGTCGGAATTCTCCGCTGTCGGAATTCTCCGCTGTCGAAATTCTCCGCTGTCGAAATTCTCCGCTGTCGGGATTCTCCGCTGTCGGGATTCTCCGCTGTTGCTTTGGCAGCCCAGGGATTTCCTGACGGCGTGCGGCTGTCCACAATGAAAACCCCATTGGCTGGCTGGCGAGACGGAGAATCCCACCCATGGTTTTTCAAACGCAGAGCTGGCAGACAGAATTATTCCGTTGCTGACTGCATCCGCTCCTATGGAATGCATTCCGGAATGATCAGCTGGGCAAGCATATAGTGATGACGAGCTACTCAATGGTGGACGAAAGTACGAGGCAATTCTCACCGGAGAACGGAGTTTACAGGTCCTAACCCTAACCCCAATTGTTGCCGCACTCACTCGAACATCTAAATCTAGCCAGACATTTTTAAAAAATGTTTGCTTACTGGATGTGGGCTTCGCTGGCTAGGCCACCCTATATTGTCCAACCCTAGTTGCACTGCAGAAGGTGGTGGTGAGCTGCCTTCTTGAACCACTGCAGTCCTGAGGCGTAGGTACACCCACAGTGCTGTTAGGGAGGGAATCCCCGGATTTTGCCCCAGCGACAGTGAAGGAACGGCCGATATATTTCCAAATCAGGGTGGTGAGTGACATGGAGGGGGATCTCCAGGTGGTGGTGTCCCCAGGTATCTGCTGCTCTTGTCCTTCGAGACATGTGGGAGGTGTGGCTTCCTGCAAGGACCAAAGAAATGCCCAACTGAAATCAATTCTGCAGGGGGCTTGTGGCAGAAAGGGCCGCTGGCAGAGGCAGTGCTCTGGAGCGAATACTGAGAAGAGTCTGAACTCCTTGAAGCAGACCGTACACGATGGGTACCTTCAAGCAACCAGAATAACCATTGGTATCCCATCAGATGCATGACGTGATTGACAAGCCAATAATTGATGATGATATTGTTATGGGCCAAAGTTTAGAAAACTCAAAAGTATATTGTTGAGTTCACCTGCTCTACAATTGTTTATTGATTTTGGTCATGATGAGCACAAGAGCCTGTTTTTCAGGTGTTAATCAACCGAGTTCTTAGGCATTTTTAATCAAAAAACAAGCTTTATTCTACAAATGTATCATCAACTTTCATGAAGAATTTTCATCAACTACAAACATAAAGACCCCACACAGCTACAGTTAGCTATGTATAACCCTTAATTAATTCCCCCTTAACTGTTCCAATTCAATGACAAAATCCAAGTACCACCAGAAACCCCTTTCCAAAGGCTTGGCCCAGCACACAGCCTTCTCACTGGTATAAGACTTGTTATTGATACTCTGTTCTTCTTTTCAAACTGCAGGTTTAGATTCCTTCCAGAAAGCAATTGTCTCTTTTAAGTTATCAAGCAGTCCAGAAACAGCTTTCAAAATGAAGATAGAGAGATACTTCTTTCCACCTGTGCAGTACAAACCCAGTCCAAACTCAAAGCGAAAGTAAAAACTCCCAGAGCCACAGCCCAGCTCCACCCACTCAATGACATCACTGAAGCCATGCGATCAGACAAAAAACATTTCTTCAAGGCACACTCACATGACACAATGCAAGGCAAGTCGAAGAGCAATGGACACATGCTTGACACTATCAATCCTGTGGATTCACACTGTGTGGAATGTTTTTCAAGCTTCAAGTCACCCTTCCAAAGATAGTTGGTAACTGCACATACTTGACCAAGATTGACACAGGGACAAGTGAATTCTAAAAGACCTGCATTCACAAATGTGGCCAAAGTTACGACTGTGAAACATTCAGCAGACATCGGTTTCGGGCAGCACGGTAGCACAGTGGTCAGCACTGTTGCTTCACAGCTCCAGGGTCCCAGGTTCGATTCCCGGCTCGAGCCACTTTCTCCCCCGTGTCTGCGTGGGTTTCCTCCGGGTGCGCCGGTTTCCTCCCACAGTCCAAAGATGTGCAGGTTAGATGGATTGGCCAGGCTAAATTGCACTTAGTGTCCAGAAAGGTTAGGTGGGGCTACTGGGTTACGGAGATTGGGTGGGGGGTGTGGGTTTAGGTAGGGTGCTCTTTCCAAGGGCCGGTGCAGACTTGATGGGCCAAATGGCCTCTTTCTGCACTGTAAATTCGATGATTCGATGATCCTAGTTCCATGCACTGGATCCGTATCACTGGTATGCAACTGCAATCAATATTCCTGGGTGCCACAGTCCTGCATGGTGGAGATCAAAGGCCCAGCAATTGCAGGATCAACCGGTAGGTCGTGACCTCACACAGGTAACAATCTGTGGAATTAGTTAAACATCAGAAGGCTGGACGGTGGCACGGTGGTTAGCACTGGTGCCTCACCGCGCCAGGGTTCTCGGTTTGATTCCAACCTCGGGCGGTTCGAGAGTTTGCACGTTCTCCCTGTGCCTGCGTGGGTTTCCTCCGGGTGCTCCGGTTTCCTCCCACAGTCCCAAGATGTGACGGTCAAGTGGATTGGCCACGCCAAATTGCTCCGTAGAGTCCAAAGATGCGCAAGTTAGGTGGGGTTATGGGGATAGGACGAGGAAGTGAGCCTAGGTGGGGGGCTCTTCCAGAGGGTCAGTGCAAACTCGATGGGCCGAATGGTATTCTATGATTCTATGAGCGTTAGGAATCGCGCCTATAACCTCAGTTCATGACCAGACATTAAAATATCCAGATTCTTTCCACAAAGTGGCAGTTTTGTTACGCCTGCAAGAGAATGTGTGTCTCAATTGATCTGGTACACTTTGCACGATGCAAGGATAGACAGCAAAAGAACGGGTGAAAGATTCCGCGCTGTAACAAACTGGAAAACCATCAAGAAAGGATGGCCTGATTCAATCCACTTGTCCTCAAACATTGGAGACCAGTTTAGCCTTTTTGGGACGCGTCGGGCATCTCCCGGACGGTCCTTCTTAAAGTCACGTAAGCGGAAACGTGGTCACCGGATGTCCTTCAACAATTTCATCACTGGCATGTGGGCATAAAGAGTCGTGAGAGTTGGGTACGAGCAACGATACTGCAGTTCTCTCAAAAAGTGCGACGCATATCAGGAGCATGCGCCAAGTCAGCAGAACGCACCACCGATTTCTCATGATGGGCGTAAGTCACCGTTCCCCGACACCAATAGCGTCATCAGCGATTTGGCGGAGAATCCCTTTCGACACTGAAATTGGGGATGGCGCCAGTTTGACACCGGTTTTCTATCCTCCGCTCTCTCTGAAATGGTATCATCGCGCAGCTACGCCACTGGAACGCCATTGGTGCGTCATCGGAAGGCCCTCCCCGATGTTACAGCTCCCGATGGGCCGAGTTCCCGACCGCGTAGGGGACATGTGGTCTCAGCGGTCGGGGACCCGCTGTGTCCAGCGGTGCCACAGTTGGCCGGGAGCCGTGCTGCTGGCCGGGTGGGCTTCCGCGAGGGTGGGGAGACTGGTGAGGAGTGGTCCGGGGGAGTTCGGGGGGGGGGGGGGGGGGGGGCACTATTTGGCAGGTCGGGTCCGCCACGGCCGCTGACATGTTTTACGGCGCAGCCATTCTCCAGGCACAGCTGCCAGCCCCTCACCGGCCCCAGGGTTGGTGAGGATTCGCCGCCGATTTTGCCGTCATAAAACGTCACAGATCCCACGCCAGCGTCGGCCCTCAGCCTCCAAAACGGTGAATCCAGCCCGAGGTTCTCACCCATTCCTGGTCAAGGAAAGCATCCAACCTCCTTTACGCTCACGGCACTGACTTCATCATCACCGTCGACGTCTTTGCCGAATAGCCCACTATCCAACAATTGCACAATTCCCCAAGCAGGACAGTCACACACACACTCTGAGTGCTCTTTTCCATTCACTCGCTGTGCCGAGTGAGAGATCATTGTGGATAATGGTCCACAATTTATTGGTAAGCCATTACAGGATGTGCCTGAGAATTGGAATATCGGTCACACTACTTATTCTCCCCCTTTCCGCGAGCTAATGAGCAGCTTATCACGACCAGTTTAGCACAGGGCTAAATCGCTGGCTTTGTAAGCAGACCAAGGCAGGCCAGCAGCACGGTTCAATTCCCGTGCCAGCCTCCCCGAACAGGCACCGGAATGTGGCGACTAGGGGCTTTTCACAGTAACTTCATTGAAGCCTACTCGTGACAATAAGCAATTTTCATTTTCATTTCATTTCCTAACCTGCACATCTTTGGAATGTGGGAGGAAACCCGAGCACCCGGAGGAAACCCACGCAGACATGGGGGAGAATGTGCAAATTCCATACGAACAGCCACCCGAGGCCGGAATTGAACCTGGGTCCCTGGTGTTGTGAGGCAACAGTGCTAACCACCGTGCCACCATGCTGCCCATGGTTTACTGGATTACTAGTCCAGTGACAATATCAATATGCTAGCACGTCCCCCAAAGAGTCATATTTTGTTTTATAATGTTTTTGTGAAGCACCCTCAGGGTATTTTATTATGTTAAAGGTGCTCTATAAATATAACTCATTGTTTTTATTGTTAAAGTTATTGACTACTTGGACAAGGTAGTTCTGTGCCTGACGTACAGTGTTACCTGCTCTCTGACCGCTTCACAGAGTGCCTGCATTGGAATGTGTGAAAAACCTGCACACACACATGTGCAAACACGCATGCACACACACTTATTTTTTTAACATAAATTTAGAGTACACAATTCATTTTTTCCAGTTAAGGGGCAATTTAGCATGGCCAATCCGCCTAAACTGCACATCTTTGGGTTGTGGGGGCGAAACCCACGCAGGCACGAGGAGAATGTGCAAACTCCACACGGACAGTGATCCAGGGCCGGGATCGAACCTGGGACCTCGGCGCCGTGAGGCTGCAGTGCTAACCACTGCGCCATCTTGCTGCCCTTGCACACACACTCATGCACACACACACACAAACATACTCGTGCACACACACATACACACACTGTTAGGATACTGTTGTTCAAGCTTTGTCTATTCTGTGATTCCGTCGGAACAACACATTCACACACACACATGCATGCACATGCACCCATACATGCGCTCACACATGCACTTACACACACCGTTAGGATACTGTTGTATACCTTTGTCTGTTCGGTGTTTCTGTGGTAACAACACGCACACACACACACACGGGTAGCATGGTAGCAGAGTGCTGTCACTGTCTGTGTGGTCTCTGCACATTCTCACCCTTTCAGCGTGGGTTTCCTCCGGGTGCTCCGGTTTCCTCCCATAAGTCCCAAAAGACGTGCTGTTAGGTGAATTGGACATTCTGAATTCTCCCTCTGCGTACCCGAACAGGTGCCAGAGTGTGGCGACTCGGGGCTTTTCACAGTAACTTCATTGCAGTGTTAAGGTAAGCCTACATGTGACACTAATAAAGATTATTATTTTTACATGCAAACATACACATACATGCACACACACACACACACGCACATGCATGCACACACGTACACGCACAAGCACACACGCACACATGCACACACATGCACGCACACAGACGCACATGCACATACATGCACACAAAATGCATGAAGAGAGACAGCGAAGATGATGAAAATGAGAACTCAAACAACCCAGCAGTTTGCATGATTGAGAACGTAGCCCATTTCCTGAAGAATAACAAGTTGTGACAGGGTCCTTAGCTCGGTGGATGTCGGGTTACAGGAGGGGAAGATTCTGTAATTACAGAAGTCACAAACAGTTACCAATCATTAGGTCAACTTCATCCCCTCGCTCATCCACTGTAGTTTGGGAAATCAAAATGTTATTTAAATCCGTAACGTGCTTTCCACATCATTAACACAGAGGTGGCTTTGTGGGGTGAGGGGGGGGGGGGGGGGGTTACGCGGCCTCATTTTTTTTTGGGACAAGTTGGAGAGTTTGCCCAGATTCCCTGGCTGCTGCCGGATCAATCCTCTGAACTCACCGACCTTCCTGCTGCCTGAATCATGCACATCCAGCCCCCCCCCTATTTCAGTTCTCGGCATTATCATTCCTCGTTGTCACGATTCCGGTTCCATCTGCAGTTTATCCCAGGGGACATGGAATCATTTTGCCAGGCGGCGTTTGTTGGGGGGGGGGGGGGTTGTGTGTGTGCCTGGGGTAGGGGGCTGGGGAAGCATTGTGTGGGATGTCAGGTTTATATCCCACCCTGATACTCCTACCCATCAACCGCGGCAAAATACGCACAAATGCCTGATTTGGGGCCAGGGGTAGGCCACTCGGCCCCTCGAGCCTGCTCCACCATTCGTCAGGATCACTGCTGTGGATAGTCCCGCCTCCCCCTCCTCCCCCCATCCCCGCTCCCATCACCCTCGGCCCCCATTAACCTTTGACTCCCTTATTAGTCAATAATCTCCCTCTACTGTAAAATGATTCAATCGCCCTACATCCAACGCTCTCCAGGGAAGAGAGTTCCAAAGACTCACCATCCTTTGATGGAAACAAGTTCTCCCATCTCTGTCGTCAATGGGTGACCCCTTATATTAAAACTCTGTCCTTCGATTCCGGCCACCCCCGCATGGGGCAATACCCTTTCAGTGTCCGCCCTGTCAAAATCCCCCTCAGGATTTATACTTTCCTTCACTGTCGCTGGGTAAAAATACTGGAGCCCCCTCCCTAACAGCACAGTGGGTGTACCTGCACAGCATGGGCTGCAGTGGGTTCAAGAAGGCGGCTCACCGCCAACTTGTCAAGGGGCAATTAGGGATGGGCAATAAAGGCTGGGCCCAGAGCCAGCGATGCCCACCTCCTGTGGAAAGAATTATGGGCCGGAATTCTCCATCCGTTCCCGCCGGCGGGATTCTCCGCTGAGGCGAATTGAGTTTTTGCTGAGCGCCACGTGTTCCGTTTTTGCTGCTGGCGGGGCGGTAGGGAGGGGGGGGGAGGCGAATTCATAGCGAGAATCCCAACCTTGCTTCAGTAACATCGCCTCTGAGTGGATATAGGTCCAGCCTGTCCAACCGTTTCCCTTCGGATCACCCCACCGCCACAACACCCCAGGTACCAGACGCATGAACCTGCTTCGAATGCCGTCATATTCGTTCTTAAATAAGATCAAGATTGTGCGCACTGCTCCAGATGTGGCCTCACCAATGCGGCGTGCAACTGTGGCAAAAGGTCTGAGATGTGCCACCGTGGATACACTGTGCCACCGTGGATACACTGTGCCACCGTGGATACACTGTGCCACCGTGGATACACTGTGGCACCGTGGATACACTGTGGCACCGTGAATACACTGTGCCACCGTGGATACACTGTGGCACCGTGGATACACTGTGCCACCGTGGATACACTGTGCCACCGTGGATACACTGTGCCACCGTGGATACACTGTGCCACCGTGGATACACTGTGCCACCGTGGATACACTGTGCCACCGTGGATACACTGTGCCACCGTGGATACACTGTGGCACCATGGATACACTGTGGCACCATGGATACACTGTGCCACCGTGGATACACTGTGGCACCGTGGATACACTGTGGCACCGTGGATACACTGTGGCACCGTGGATACACTGTGGCACCGTGGATACACTGTGGCACCGTGGATACACTGTGGCACCGTGGATACACTGTGGCACCGTGGATACACTGTGGCACCGTGGATACACTGTGCCACCGTGGATACACTGTGGCACCGTGGATACACTGTGCCACCGTGGATACACTGTGCCACCGTGGATACACTGTGCCACCGTGGATACACTGTGCCACCGTGGATACACTGTGGCACCGTGGATACACTGTGGCACCGTGGATACACTGTGCCACCGTGGATACACAAGTAAAGGGTTTAATGAGGTACCTTGCAGTGTAGTGAACGCCACATTGGCTTAGAGGTCCCCGGTCCAAACTGAGCAGAACTTTTTTCAGCCGTATCTGTAGTAGAGTGGTGGCTATCACATTCAATAAACACAAAACAACCCTCTCTTCAGTACAGGGGCAGCAACATTATCAAAACTTGCATGTTTGGGGCGGCAGGGCAGCACAGTGGTTAGCACTGCTGCCTCACAGCGCCAAGGACCCAGGTTCAATCCGGCCTTGGGTGGCTATCTTTGTGGAGTCTGCACGTTCTCCCCGTGTCTGCGTGGGTTTCCTCCAGTTTCCTCCCACAGTCTAAAGATGTGCAGGTGAGGTGGATTGGCCGTGATCAATTGCCCCTCAGTGTCCAGGGATGTGCAGGTTTGGTGGGGTTACGGGGAAGGGGCGGGGGAGTGGGCCTGGGTGGGGTGCTCTTTCAAAAGGTCGGTGGAGATTTGATGGGCCAAATGGCCTCCTTCTGCACTGTAGGAATTCTATGGTTGTATGGTCATGGTGGGAAAGTGGAGTTGAGGATTATCATACCAGATGATCTCTTTGAATGGCACAGCAGACTCGATGGGCCGAATGGCTTACTTCTGCTCCCAAACCTTACGGTCCGGTGGTCTTCTCTAATCTTCTATTCCATTTCCTTTACAATAAACAGCAGCATTCCAATAATTTGCAGCACTGGACCTTTTTTGTGATCTAGGAACCAAAACACCCAGATCCCGGGTGAAGCTCCAGTCATTCCAACGCCAGAGTCCCAACGCCATTGGTTATCCAGTGGGCACGTGAAGGAAATCTCTCCTGTCGAGTCTGAAATGACCACGGACAACAACAAGTCAATGCCATGTAATTCAGCAAGGAATCAAAAATTGTGACTGAAAACTATAAAGTACTTCTTTGAGGCCTGGTGGGGCGGGGGGGAGTGGATTGAGGGCTTAGATCTGAGGCAGACCACGGAAGGTTTTATAAATGAAAGCAGAAACGTTGCATTCAACATACTGGGAGAAATTGGGCCCGTGCTGATCAGGTGGTGAATGGGAGGGTTTTGTTGCCATGATGGATGGATGGGTGGTGCAAAGTTGGCGTGCATGGGCGGTGGAGGATGGAATGTAGGCTGGGAGAGCACTACTCTTGGCAATTGGCATTTCATTGCACCATGTATCTGACAGATGGAGCTGAGCCCACCCAACCACAGAGTTCCTCTTCACCCTTGTATTACACCGATATCTGGTGGGTGTTGTGACAAACACCTCTGCCCGCTGGTGCATGGGGCACAGCGGAGAAAGTTTAATAATAAGAATAATTAATAATCTTTATTAGTGTCACTAGTAGGCTTACATTAACACTGCAATGACGTTACTGAGAAAATTCGTCGCCACACTCCGGCGCCTGTTCGGGTACACAGAGGGAGAATTCAGAATGTCCAATTCACCTAACAAGCACGTCTTTCGGGACTTATGGGAGGAAACCGGAGCACCCGGAAGAAACCCACACAGACACGGGGAGAAGGTGCAGACTCCGCACAGACAGTGACCCAAGCCGGGAATCGAACCCGGGTCCCTGGCGCTGTGAAGCAACAGCGCTAACCACTGTGCTGCCGTGCCGCCCTCTGTCAACGAGGGCTGCCATCCTGTGTGTCTTTTCCGCATGTTTTCATTTTGTGAGGAGAGGGACCTATTGTACAACCAGTGCGCAACTGAGGAGTTAATTGGACGACCCCTCAACAACGTTGCTGAACCACTTGTTAAGTTTCAACCAGCACGTGGCTCCAACCTGCCAATGTCAAAGAGAGAGCTTGTATATGGTGGTTCCTTTGGTTTTTGATGGGCTCATAAAAAAAAATATCCAGTCATCCGCGCGCTGATAAGGGCAACCGATCAGTACTTAACATTTATTCGAGAAGCAATTTTGATGGAGTGCTTCATTGCAGGAGACTTCCTTACCATCCTTTGCATATCTTGTTACGAGCTGAACAATACCAATGTTAAGTCTATTAGAATAGACCATTAATTCTTAACAACTATGATGGTGAAATTTGAGTTGAACGTGACACGTGCCTGGAATATCAAGAATCTGTTATTATTCACAGGGTCTAGACACCTTTAATGGGGAATTCTGCCTTCAGCCTCCACCAGCTTTAAGTTCTGGCCGGGAATGCCTATGGTTTACTTTTACGCCCCATCTCCACTTGAATCCCCGAAGTGGCCAAGTGCAGGCAGGCGGTGGTGTCCTGGTATTGTAAGTAATACAGAAACCCAGGGTTAATGCATTGGGGATCCCTGGTTCGACCCCACCAGGGCAGATGGTGAAATTTGAATTCAATGGTATTCTGGAATTAAAGGCTGATTGTTGATTAAAAAAAAAACGCCATCTGATTCACTAATGTCCCTTTAGGGTCAGGGAATCTGCCAGCCTTGCCTCGTCTGGCCTACACATGCCTCCTGTTCCCACAAGCGATGTGGTTGACCCTTAAATACCATGGTTCAAGGCCAATTAGGGATGAGCAATAACTGGAGGCTCAGTCCAAAGATGGGGCTGGTTTAGCTCACTTGGCTAAATCGCTGGCTTTTAAAGCAGACCAAGCAGGCCAGTTCGATTCCCGTACCAGCCTCCCCGGACAGGTGCCGGAATCTGGCGACTAGGGGCTTTTCACAGTAACTTCATTGAAGCCTACTCGTGACAATAAGCGATTTTCATTTTTTCACATGTGCAACGTCTAGCCATGCTAAGTTGCTCCTTAATGTGTCCAACGTTTGCTTGGCTTCATAGCGCCAGGGTCCCAGGTTCGATTCCCCGCTGGGTCACTGTCTGTGCGGAGTCTGCACGTTCTCCCCGTGCCTGCGTGGGTTTCCTCCGGGTGCTCCGGTTTCCTCCCACAGTCCAAAGACGTGCGGGTAAGGTGGATTGGCCACGCTAAATTGCCCTTAGTGTCCAAAATGTTAGGAGGGGTTATTAGGTTAGGGGGATAGGGTGGAAGTGAGGGCTTAAGTGGGTCGGTGCAGACTCGATGGGCCGAATGCCCTCCTTCTGTACTGTATGTTCTATTGTAGTGATTCTATTCTTTTTCTATGAATGAGTAAAAAAGAATAACCACTCGATCTGCACTAATATGTGGGTGATGAAGGAAATAGATAGTCCCTGAGTGTGGACCCTTATGGTCCCCTCTCCCCATAATCCACCCCCCCCCCCCCCCCCCAAAACAACACTTACCACTTTCCCGGGTCGGTCCATAATCCCGGGACTCTGGGAAATGTTGTTCGGGCAGCAGCCACGGGCTCCTCTTGGGCCTCTGATTGGCTAACCGCACTTGGCAGGCGGGAGGTTTGCTTCCCGAGGTCCTCAGTTTGGTGGAAGGCCCCGAGGCCGTCCACCTAATTGCCTGATGGGTAGAAGGTACGGCAGGCCTTCTTCCTCGGAGTCGGCGCGGGCACCTTGTCGTATTCTTCAGGCCAACGCGTAAAATGTCCGCAAAGAACAACACATTCTGCCCGTGGTTCCCATTCAATTCATTCTGACATTTTACTTCCTTTTAATTTAATGACACCCATTCCTCAACGTGATTTGGAAATTGGAGTATGATAAGAATTATCAGACCTGCTGAAGAGTTGCTTTGAAACTTTGTCAAGATCAGCAGTCGCCTGATGCTATCGATTCCTGTGGCCCGCTCTCAAAAAGAGTCCTCCAAATCCATCCTTATCCTGAAAGATAGCTTGTTCATGTTGCCCAAAAATATTTCAATTCCTGACTGTTTATTCCTGATTCTTTGTGGCCGGTCTGGACTCAATAAAATTTGAGATGGATGAGCAGGTATCAATTATTGTTTTTTTCCACCAGCTTGCAAGGCTGACTCACTTATAGAACATAGAACAGTCCAGCACAGAACAGGCCCTTCGGCCCTCGATGTTGTGCCGAGCCATGATCACCCTACTCAAACCCACGTATCCACCCTATACCTGTAACCCAACAACCCCCCCCTTTAAACCTTACTTTTTAGGACACTACGGGCAATTTAGCATGGCCAATCCACCTAACCCGCACATCTTTGGACTGTGGGAGGAAACCGGAGCACCCGGAGGAAACCCACGCACACACGGGGAGGACGTGCAGACTCCGCACAGACAGTGACCCAGCCGGGAATCGAACCTGGGACCCGGGAGCTGAGAAGCATTTATGCTAACCACCATGCTACCGTGCTTGTGGGACATTAGAACACACACAGCTGTCTTCTCAAGTTCCCAAAAGTTAGTGAGAACTAAGACAAAGAAATCACAGCACATATGGATTGAATCACATCAAGGTTCGCATACAAGCTTCCCATAGGCCAATGTGTACACCTTCTGACCTGGCCATATGTCCTGATTGGGTCTCTTCGCATTTTCCCAATCCTGGCCTCTTGTTACCCAGCATCCTTTTCACTATTCTCTCCACGAGGCAAAGCTCCCCTCCCCCTTCCTAGCCATGCTGTGCTCATCCCTTTGTTCTCTGTCTGTGAACTAATTACCCTCAGGGTCCTACTGTCCACCATATTCGTTTGTTCACTTCCTCAGACCACTCTCAAAGGCTTTCGAGAAGCATCAGAAAGGTGCGCAGCTCGGCTCGATAAGGAGCGATACGCGCAAGTTTGAAGAGCCACATCGAGGACTGGCTCACCCAGGATGTGAGCTTCTTCCTCCAGAAATACAAATGCCGCAGATGCGGAAAATCTGAAATAAAATGCTGGATGTACCCAGCAGGCCTGACAGCCTCCGTGGAGAGGGGAAAAGCAGAGTTAACGCTTCGATTCCGTGTGAGAGGAGCAGAGTTAAGGGAGTTACCAAGACTCCAGCTATATAATCCATCACATTTCTCCCCCCTCTTCAGTTCTGAAGAAGGGCCACACGGACTCGAGACGGTAGCTCTCTCTCCACAGACGCTGCCGCACCTGCTGGGTTTATCGTGTGTTTTCTGTTTGTCATTGAGCTTCTTCCAGCCCATTTCTGTGGAAAAAGGAGCGATGCACCTGTGAACAACCAGCCGACATCAAGCAGGTCAGTAACTACAACACTTGGCATTCGGCCTCTCCCTCTCTCCCTCGGCAATATTGCCCCCATCCCTTCCCTTCAGTATCTGTTTCCTGTCCCTCAAGATCCTTACAGAAATGGTGAGTTTCGGCTCCATCAACAGGAAGGTAGAAAGGCCAATTTGTTGGTTTGCAGGTGCTATCTGTCATGCCTAGGAACCTGGGGCGCGATTCTCCGCTGCCCACGACGGGCCGGAGAATAGCGGGAGGGCCATCCCGACATTTTTCCCGACCTTCCGCTATTCTCCCCCCCCCCCCCCCACGGCCGCCCCACGACACGAAACGCTGCTCGCCGTTTTTTACGGCGAACAGCGATTCACCCCTGGCCGATGGGCCGAGTTCCCAGGCCTTTACGGCCGTTTTCACGAACGCAAACACACCTGCTCTCACCGTTCGTGAAAACGGCCGCAAAGTGCCGTCCCGGACAACCATGGCTCCGATTGGCACGGCCGCACCACGGCCGTGCCAAGGGTGGCATGGGCCTGCGATCGGTGGGCACCGATCGCGGGCAGCGGGTCCGATACCCGCGCACTATTTCTTCCTCCGCCGCCCCGCAGGATCAGTCCGCGGGGCGGCTGAGGGGCATGACGGCCCGCGCATGCGCGGGTTTGATGCATATGCGTGGCGACGTCATCCATGCATGCGCGAGTTGGAGCCGTCCAACCCGCGCATGCGCGGCTGACGTCATCGTGCGCGTCAGCCGCCGTGACGCTTGGCACGCGGGCTTAGCGACGGTCGCTAAGCCCACAATTCCGTGCTTCACGGGGCCGCACTGCTAGCCCTGCCCGGGGGGGAGAATTGGGTCACGGGAGGGGGCGCGGAGGCTGCCGTGAAACACGGCCAGTTTCACGGCAGCCTTTACGACTCTCCGCATTTGCGGAGAATCACGCCCCTGATTTATTCTTGACTCACAGTTTAAGCTTGTTTTCCTCATACTTTGATGAGGTTGAGTGCCACTCACAATGTCAGCCTTTGTGGCTCGTCCCTAATTGCCCTTGAGAAGGTGGTGGTGAGTCGCCTTCTCGAACCGCTGCAGTCCACGTGGCGTAGATACACCCACAGTGCTGTTGGGTCAGGAATTCTAGAATTTTGACTTAGTGACAGTGAAATGTTGGCGATATATTTCCCAGTCAGGATGGTGTATAGCTTGGAGGGGAACTTGCAGGCGGTGGTATTTGTTGTACTGTAACTTTAAGGGGTGGTAGCACAACATCAATAGAAGGTAAGTGTGTCATGTGATCCAGTCTCAGTTTCACTTTGACTTGTGAGCAGGACACAGTACACACAGCTCTGCTGCTGATGTTTCCACATTTTCTACCAATGTATATGTTCCTTTGTGTCTAGTCTCAATAACCAAACACACATATTAACAAAATCACTTATAATTATTAATGCCTTGAGATCATTATAACAAGACGTCACATTGGAACACAGGAATTACGAGTTCCCCATATCGCTTTAACCTGCTTTTTAAAATCAGAAATATATCTATCTCCTTCTTGAACCCATTTAATGGATCCCATTTAATGACTCAGACCCCACCGCACTACGGGGCAGCGAGTTCCACAAATTGATCACCCTCTGCGAGAAGTAGTTCCTCCTCATCTCAGTTCTAAGTCTACCCTCTCTCAACCTATATCTGTGCCCTCTCATTCTAATGCATCTGCGTTCCCATGACTTGTCCTCACCTGAGGAAGCAGCTGCACTCGGAAAGCTAGTGGTTCGAAACAAACCTGTTGGACTTTAACCTGGTGTTGTGAGACTTCTTACCCTGTCCTTCCACATGGTGGAGGCCGTGGGTTTGCAAGGTGCTGTCCGAGGAGGCTTGCTGAGTTGCTACGGTGCATCTTGCAGATGTGCTGACGATTTCAAAGACAGCACTGGATTATCCCTCCCAATTTATTTTCACCGCCGACTGCTGCTGACTTATGGGCGATGCAAAGATGCAGATGCCTTCAGGTGTCTGATGCAGATGGGCCACTTTTCATAGTTAATGCAAACTAGGTCAGGTGCAAATTGGGTGTACACACATGCACGTGCATGCACACTCATATACACGCACACACATGAACACACACTTGCGCACATGCGGAAGTCCGCGCGTGCGCAGGAGCGTCAGCGGCATCTGACGTCATCCACGCGAATGCGCGGGGGGGTCACATCCGCTTCGGCCATCGTGGAGGCTGACACGGCCGACCTGGAGGGGAAGGAGTGCCCCCTCGGCACAGGTCCTCCCGCGGATTGGTGGGCCCCGATCGCAGGCCAGGCCACCGTGGGGGCACCCTTTGGGGCCAGATCGCCCCACGCCCCCCCCCCCCACCCCAGGACCCCGGAGCCCGCCCGCACCGTCTGGTCCCGCCGGGAAGGGAGGTGGTTTAATTCACGCAGGCGGGACTGGCATTACAGCAGCGGGACTTCGGCCCATCGTGGGCCGGAGAATCGCCGGGGGAGGCCCGGAGAATTCGGCAGCCAGCGGGGGCGGTATTCATGCCGACCCCCCGGCGATTCTCCAACTCAGCGGGGGGTCAGAGAATCCCGCCCATGGTATTTTAAAACAATCCTTATTACAACATGGAATTAAAAGAACTTCAACAGCACACAAGAAAATAGCTAATAATTACCTATCAAACAATACTTAACAGTAAAAATGAAACACAAACTCCTAACACATATCTTTTATCTCCACTCAAGCAAACTCCATCTCAGGTCAAAATCCACTTTTAAACACAGTTTCTCAACCCAGGAATACTTGCTGTAAAAAGATGTCTTGGATGAATCGCTTTGAGAGAGAGAGATCCATCAGGAACCAGCTTGTAGATTCTTGGCTGTGTCAGACCACTGCTTAACCTGTCAGCCTTTGAGAACTGCTGTCTCATTCACCGACAACATCTAAACTGTTTTGAGAGAAGCTATTGGCCCGTTCCCACCCCAACCTTTAATGGACCTCAAACCCCTGTATGCTTCAGCCCCTGGCTCCTCCCATTAAGTAAACCATCTTACTAAGGCTGCACAAAATGCCTCTAATCATTTATTCCCCAGGGAACCTTCTTTATGCAGACAAAATTCCATTCACCCTCACTTTTACGATGCTATAATTGTACCTTTTGCAGGTACGAAGCCTTGCTGCCTTTGAAACTTAAAAAATAAAACATGATTGCAGCAGTCGTACACACATTAGCCAAGATTTTTAACCCTTACTGCACTAAATACATATAATACGATATATCTAAAATCGTTACATTAATCACAACCCACCCACACATGCACACCCCCCCCCCCCCCCATCCTCCACACATACACGTCGGTAACAAAGCATCATTACTTGCCTCAGTACTGGATTCCAATTACAGTTCATTATCTAACGCCTCTTCTGAAAAAGGTCAGTGGGTGCGTGTTATGTATGTTATGCTCGAAGGCACTTTACCTGTTTGGGTGGTTGAAACAGCTTGCAATTTCTGTAGTGCCGCCCACATTCACAGGGCTTCACAAAGTGTCCCACTGTCAATGCATATGTTGAGTGAAGCTGGGAGTCACGATTGTCTGGTTGTGAGGTGAGAGCGAGCAAAGTGTGAAATCCACGGTGCAATTTAATGTAGGTGACATGGGTCATGCTTAGGACCTACTTTCGGGACGTCCCATCGCGTTCGGTGCCCATCAGGCACTCAAATAGCCAGAGGCAGACTTTTGCCGGGATCGAGGCCCGCCAGGGTGGAAATCCCACTCCCTGAGTGCAGCCGGCCAATCAGTGGCTGGCAGCCATGCGTTGCTCAGCAGTGCCACCCGGGAGGCAGTGGCCGCCGGCGGTAATGCACCCACCCGGGGCCCGGAATGGTCAAGTGATGCAGGCCGCAGGTGAGTGATGGCCGGGGAGGAAGTCACAGAGGGGGGAGTTGGGGGGAGGGGGTGGGTCGGCATCGAGGCAACAGCAGGTGGGACCCTGGATTCAATGCCTACCCCAGAAAGACATGACCCCCCTCACCTGCACCGATTGAGCCTGCCATTTTGCTGTCAAGTCTCCGGAGTTACGGCCTCCGGTTTCGGAGGCGGGAGAGTTCCTCCGGAGCCACCTTGCTTGGGCGTGCGCAGGAATGCGGCTGCAGAATTCCAAGCCGGGAAAGAGGCAGCGACTGGGCTTTCTGCTTTCTTGGCAGAGCGATGAAGAGAGCTGCCGCAATCTCCTGAGGTTTTGAAGTTGCTGTGGTTACCATGTATGCCAAAGATACCAACAATGGATTGACAAGGGTTTGAGGAGCTGAAGTAAATCTCAATAAGTGACATCTGTTCTCGATGGAGGCAACAAACATATGGCACGCGATCAAGTAGTGAAAGCGTTGTAATAAGAAAACTCAGATTATCCACTAAGGAACTCAATTGTCTGCCGCAGATGGAGGCTACAGATGGACAGCTGTCCTCCCCTGATTGGGGCATGAGGAAATCTGTTCCCTTCCTATCTGGAAATCAGCAAGAGAATGCTGATGGATTGTCAGGAAGAGAACATTTTACAGATATCAGTGGAACGAGAGAGAGAGAGAGAGAGAGAGAAGAATTATCAACCACAGGATGAAAGAGATAACAGGGCCCTTTAATCTCCCCAAGACTCATAGTTTCGCCCCATTGATGGTTGCGGCCATAATCCAAATCCACCAGAAAGTTGGAGATTACCTTCGTCATCGGGTCCCAGCACCGGGGAATTAACTGGCTCGAACCCGTGAGGGAAACTTAAGGCGACATTTAAGGAAATGGGGATCGTGGAAAATTCGGAGAGTCCGGCAAGTGTTGGGGTCGCCGCTGGGTAACGTGAGCGTTGCCAGGAAAAGAGACATCCTGTCAAAGCTTTCCGCCCCGCACTCATCAGAACAGGCGCGAGAATGCCGGGTTTTGAAGGGAGCAACCGCATGAGGAACAGGGTGCCAACTGGTGGGCCCAATCGATTCGGATTGGTTAAAGAGTCGCCATGGAGACTGCAGCAAAAAGTGAAACGCTTTGACGGTGCGTCTCTTTGTTCAAGGAAACCCCAGTGTGGGAATTAGCCGACAGGTCCATCGACAGTTGAAGAATCCATGCCGCATGTCCACTGCTGTCCCCTATCCCAAGCTGGAAGGCAGCTTGATCTGTTCAGGCTTAAGTTCAAGTTTATTGAAAAAGTAAGATAACACAGAAGCAGAGGAAGATAGAGCGAGACACCAAAGGTTTAAATTTTGACTTCACAGTTACATAAGACAGCCCAAACAATAAGCAAGGCTGAAAATGTTGCTGCGCCTTTTTGATTTTGACAATGAGGTTCGAAAGAATAAAGGATAATTGCTCCATGGGGTACCTTTTAGCCACCACTTATAGAATAGAGAGTGTTGAGCAGGAATCAACACAGTTCTCCACCGAATCACACTCCATTCTTCTTTTCCATTCCGTTCCTTTTCTTTATAGCTCTACCCCCCCCCCCCCCCCCCCCCCCACCCCCACCCCCACCGCCTTCACAAACAGCTGATAGGCAGCATTTATTTTTGAGAAAAGTCTACCTTTCTCTTTCTTCTGAGCTGTCTCCAGCGTTTCCTGGTTTTATTTCAGATTTCCAGCACCTGGCATTTTTTTTTTAAAATGTCCCTGATATCTGTTTCAAGTTGGCAAGAATAAAATACCAATTATCCTTCAAAGGATCAATGATTTCATTAGTTCCACTTGAAGTCCTCCGAGAGCTTCGATCAGCCAGCCCAAATATGGTCACCAAGATGGGACTGTCAGTGAGTTTTCCCTTCAGCTGACTGAACCTCATTCCTATTTTTAACATTAACCTTGTCTGAGATTACAGGATCGCCAGGTAGTGACAGATGAGGCCATTCAGCCCATTTTTGTTCGTCCCGCCCAGCCCTCCATTGGAGAAGCCACATGTTCCTGAAGCCAACCCTAGTCTTGCCCCCTGCTATGACCAGACGAGCGGGGCCGAATTGGCTCCCTTTTCCGGGTTTCCTCCGGGTGTTCCGGTTTCCTCCCACAGTCCAAAGATGTGCAGGTCAGGTGGATTGGCCATGCTAAATTGTCCTTAGTGTCCAAAGGCTAGGTGGAGCGACAGGGATCGGGCAGGGGAGTAGGCTTCGGTGGGGTGCTCTTTTGGCAGGTCAGCGCACGACATAATAGGCCGCATGGCCTTCTTCTGCACTGTATGGATTCCATGATTCAACTTTCTCAACTCAAGGGCTGGTTTAGCTCACTCAGCTAAATCGCTGGCTTTGAAAGCAGACCAAGGCAGGCCAGCAGCACGGTTCACATTCCCGTACCAGCCTCCCCGGACAGGCGCCGGAATGTGGCGACTAGGGGCTTTTCACAGTAACTTCATTGAAGCCTACTCGTGACAATAAGCGATTTTCATTTCATTTTCATTTCATTTCAAGGGAATGCAGAACAGGTTTCTGCAACCTGCCCACAAAATTGAACCCTTAGGTCCTGGAACAATGATAACAAGTCTCCACCATAACCCCACTGAGGCATACACATCCTCCCAATGGTGTGGTATGGAAAGCTAAAGACAGCACTGAAGCTAGGGTCTAACCAAGACTCCCTATGACTGAAGCATCACTTCCTCTGTTTGCATTCCAGCACTATTGAGACAAAGGCAAGCATTTCATTATCCTTTCTGATTACCCTTTGGCCCCATACTCTAGCATTTATTAGTTTGTGTAGGCGGACACCAAAATCCCTCTCCTCCCCCACGTGCCGAGGTGATGCTTGTTTCTAAGTAACAGGTTCATTATCAAGAGCTTTCAAATATCTCTACAATCACAATACGTTGGCAACAATTCCCGAGAGCGGAGGAGTATGGAAAAGAGACACGCAGACGGGTAAGCCTCGAAAAAAAGGGGCACAAACAGGGGGGGGGGGAACAAGTCTAGAACAAAGGATTAAAAATGCGAGAGTCTAGGACAAAGGGCATAAACGGGAAGTCTGGAGCAAAGCGGCGAAAACAGGGGGAGTCTAGAACAATGGGGCACAAACACGGGAGTCTAGAACAAAGGGGGCACAAATGGGAGAGTCTAGAACAAATGGCGCAAACAGGGGAGTCTAGAGCAGGAGTTCTCAACCTTTTTTAACTCATGGACCCCTTTTCCTCTTAATTTTTTTTTGTGGACCCCCATAGCCATTCCACAGAAAAAAAAGCTTCTTATATGCGTGGTAAACTAATCCTTATATTTTGTCCGATGACTAAAGTCCATCTACCTTACCGTGAGGGTTGGAAACGGATTAGCGGTATTTTCGTACGTTGCCAAGCTTATTCTAATATGAAAAGTAATGAAAAAAACTTTTTACTAAATTGAATTAAATTACTCTAAAAATAACCAATTCATATCAAATATACACAGTTTCTAGTGATTACTGTGTTAAATCATTCATTAAACTTGTCAAGGAGAAACGATGAGTGATTTTCATCTCTGTTTGTTCTAGGTAACTTTAAATTTACGACACTGTCAAATGTAAAGTTTTTTCCTTCTACTTCATTGCCATAAACAATTCATAGCTACATGAATATTTTTACTTTTAGTATTTTAATATGGCGTTGATTACTGTAAAAATTTAATTCTCAGTAATAACAATTGTTCTGAAGTAGAATTGCTCTATGGACCACTAAAATATCACCGTGGACCCCCAATTCGGTATTTTTTTTATGTGGACCCCCAGTAATGTTACATGGACCCCCAGGGTCCCCCAGGGTCCATGTGGACCCCGGTTGAGAACCACTTGTCTTGAGGAAAGGGGCACACATGGGGGAGTCCAGAACAAAGGGCATAAATAGGGAGTCTAGAACAAAGAGACACAAACAGGGGAGTCTGGAACGAAGGGGGCGTAAATGGGAGAGTCTAGAACTAATGGCACACACAGGGGAGTCTGGAACAAAGGGGGCATAAATAGGAGAGTCTAGAACAAAGAGGCAAAAGCGGGGGAGTCTAGATCAAAGGGCAGAAATGGGAGAGCCTCGAAGAAAGGGTCAGAATCTTAAAATTAAAACCAGGCCGCTCAGGGGCATAGTACTGACACACCATCAATAATAGACGACGAGTGATAAACGTAACTGAGGCTTTAATACACTAAACAGCCACCCTCCTGCCTCTGGACCCGAACTGGGATTTTTGATGGGATTTCATTGATGACAAAAGATGTGCGGAAATATTAGGGAATTCTTTGATTTGACTTAGATCCAGACCTCTACACTTCAGAAGAGCCAAGTGTATGAGGAGGGGGGGGGGGATTGAAGTCAAGAAAGAGATTGGACAAATTTGCACATACCCATAATGCACAGCATCTGCCACTCACCTGACCTGTCTTTGTCTCTTCATAACTTGTCACTCCCATCGAGACAACTTCCTGTGCTTCCTGGCACAGCGATAGCAGCACACTTGGACAAGCAGCTCATCATTCAAATCATTGGTATAGAGAGAGAAAAGCTGAGATCCTAGTATCGATACCTATGTTACCACTTGTCACACTGCACCAATCACCTATCCTTGTCATTCCGAAGGTTATCGCGAATTCTGTGTCATGATTAATTAACGGGAAAGTTTGCCAAATACTTCTGGGAATCCAACCTAAACGAAAACCCATCAGATACGCTCATCGCCACTTCAGGGAAGGGAATCTGCCGTCCTTGCCCGGTCTGGACTCCACGTGACTCCAGACCCGCAGCAATGTCGTTGACTCTTAGCTGCCCTCTGAAATGGCCACGCAAGCCATTTGGTTCAAGGGCAATTAGGGATGGGCAACAAATGACGACCTTGCCAGCGACGCCCACATCCCGTGAAAGAATAAAGGATTCGACCAGGACTTGATGGTCTGAGTTATAAGGAGAGGCTGGATAGGCTGGGACTTTTTTCCCTGGAGCGTAGGAGGCTGAGGGGTGATCTTATAGAGGTCTTTAAAATAATGAGGGGCGTAGATAAGGTAGATAGTCACCACCTTTTCCCAAAGGTCGCGGAGTCCAGAACGAGAAGGTATAGGTTTAAGGTGAGAGAAGAGAGATACAAAAGAGGGGGGAAACCTCTTCATACAGGGGGTAGTGAACATCTGGAATGGGCTATCAGAGGCAGTGGGAAGGCGGGTACGATTTTGTTTTTTTAAAAACTGTTTGGTGGTTCCATGGGCAAGATGGGTCCAGAGCGATATGGGCCAAATGTGGGCGAGTCCAGACGCTTAATGATAGAAACTAGGCGGCATGGACAAGCTGGACCGAAGGGCCTGTTTCCATGCTGTAAACATCTATGACTATCTATGTCTCTATGACCGCACTCCCTCCAAGGCCAATATATTTCGCCTCAGGCATGGTGGCCATAACGTCGCTCTCAAACACTTCATGTGTGGTCTCACCAGGGATTTGTATAATTGGACCAGGACCTCTATCCTGTTGTTTGCTCGTCTCCTCCTATATAGGGCAGCTTTCCAATACCCTTCTCGATTGCTTTCTGCGTCTCTTCATGACATTTTAATGATGTGTCCACCAGATTTCCAAGGCTCCTTTGAACCTGCACTGCTTCCCAGTTTTATATCTATGATAACTCAGAGTAAGCTCGCGTTAGCGAAGATAGATTTATTTATCCAATTTTACATTTTGCAGATCATTGGGGTCCCCGTGCATCAGTCACTAAAAGTAAGCGCGCAGGTACAGCAGGTAGTAAAGAAGGCAAATGGTTAGCCTTCATAGCGAGAGGATTTGAGTACAGGAATAGAGATGTTTTACTGCAATTGTATAGGGCATTGGTGAGGTCACACCTGGAGTATTGTGTGCAGGGTTGGTGTTCTTATCTGAGGAAGGATGTTCTTGCTCTTGCTCTCGAGGGAGGGCAGCGAAGGTTTACCAGCCTGTTTCCTCGGACGTCATATGAGGAGAGAGTAAATCGATTAGGATTATATTCACTGGAGTTTAGAAGCTTGAGAGGGGACCTCTTCGAACCTTATAAAATTCTAGCAGAATTAGATATGGGAGATTCAGAAAGAATGTTCCTGATGGTGGGGGATTCCAGAACTAGAGGTCACAGTTTGAGAATAAAGGGTAAACCTTTTAGGACTGAGGTGAGGAGAAATTTCTTCACCCAGAGAGCGGTGAATCGGTGGAATTCGCTACCACAGAAAGTAGTTGAGGCCAAAACTTTGTGTAATTTCAAGAAGGATTTAGATTTCGCTCTTGGGGCTAAAGGGATCAAGGGATATGGGGGGAAGGCGAGATCAGGGTATTGAACTTGATGATCAGCCGTGATCATAATGAATGGCGGAGCAGGCTCGAAGGGCAGAATGGCCTCCTTCTGCTTCTGCTTTCTATGTTTCTACACAGCAGCTCACTCCCAGTGCAATCTTAGCTGGGAGGACCTATCTCAGAAGGGCCCATAACAAGCCCCTGGTGGTTGGCCTCTCCATACCCCGGGAGTACTCTGCGGGTCGCATGGGGAGATCAATGATTGCTTCCCCATGCTCCTCGTGAGGGTGATGACAACATCATGAACAAACATAGGGGGCGATTCTGCGCAGCACGGACCAAGAGCCCGTGCCGTCGTGAACGCCGTCGCGTTTCACGATGCACAACCTATTCTGGCCCCCACGGTGCCCCCCACAGGACAGTTGGGGCAGCTCAATCCTGCGCATGTGCAGTTGGGGCCGCGCCATCCTGCGCATGCGCGGGGAACTTCTTACACACGCTGGCCCCTCACCAACATGGCACCGGTGTTCTGGGGCTGGCCGCGGAAGGAGGTAGGCCCGGGGGGGGGGGGGGGGGGGAGAGGCCGGCCTGCCGATCGGTGGGTCCCGGTCGCGGGCCAGACCCCATCGGAGGCCCCCCCCCCCCACTTGCTGAAGGAGCCCCCCTCCCCACAGGCCGCACCCACAGCGTTCCCACAGAGTTCCCGCTGGTCGCAACCAGGGGTGGATGACCCCAGCGGGAACCTGTCGTGTCGTAGTGGCCGCTCGGCCCGTCCGGGTTGGAGAATCGGCGCTCGCCGTTTACGGCGATTCTCCGAGCGGCCCGGCGCAAGTTTCGGGGGGGGGGCGGTGGGAGAATCACGTGCGGGTGTCGGGGCGGCGTGGCGCGATTCGCCCACCCGGCGTGGGGGGGTGGGGGGGGGGGGGGAGAATCCAGCCCATACTCTTCTATCTTCTCGACGTCCACAATTGGGTGACCTAACATTCGCCTGCACTGAAACCCACTTGCTACATTTTTTTGACCATTTACCTAACCTACCAATGTTTCTTTGCCATTTTACGTTGCAGCTTAATACAGATCCTCACCTCATTTGTTGAGCGTGGTTGCTTAAGCACATGCTTCGCGCTGGACTGAGAGCTCCTCTGAATATGTCACAGTGTTTCGCTGTCGCTTCATCCATTAGCAGTGGAGTTTTGTTTATTGTGGTGATTCAATTCCCATCCAGTCAAAAATTACCTTCATGAAATAAAACATTTTGCCTTGTGCCCCACTCCCTTCTCCCTCGAGTATCAAATTTCAGCAGTTTCCGGTTGTTATTTGCAACGTGTTGCGCTGCAGTTGGAATAATTCTGGCCCTTTGCTACTTACTGAATTTAACACGGCCTTTTCCCCTCACCGTTATATTATCACAGGAAACTATTCCAGAAATTCATTGCCCTTTGCAGCTTAAGAAATTCAGTTCGCTCAGCCAAAGTAAATATCCAAATCTCCTATTTACCGCACTGAGCAATACTTTGTCAGCTCGTGTATCTCGGTGCAACAGCAACTTGCATTGTCGTAGCGCATTTTCCGTGGCGCAACGTCAGCTGCTAGGACTCTTGTCCCCACGTGTCGGAAGGTTGTGTGTTCAACTTCCACGCCTGTGACTTGAGTGCAGAACACAATCTCGGCTGGTCCCGTGACGCGGTGCTGAGGGGGTGCCGCACTAGCTGCAGTCCAAACCCACACCGTCGGCTGTTTTTCGATGGCCCATGTTTGCGAGGGACGCTAGTGACGGAACTCTCTGGCTGTTTACTGACAGCGGGATTCACTGACCCCCCCCCCCCCCCCCCCCCCCCCCACCGGCAGCGCAACCCCGCCCATGGGTCTCCTGGCGGGGTGGGGCGGCTTCAATGGGACCCCGCCAACAGCGAACGGCGCAGCCAAAATCTCTGTTCTGGCTAGCGGCAGTACATAGAACATACAGTGCAGAAGGAGGCCATTCAGCCCATCGAGTCTGCACCGGCCCACTTAAGCCCTCACTTCCACTCTATCCCCGTAACCCAATAACCCGTCCTAACCTTTTTTGGACACTAAGGGGGCAATTTAGCACGGCCAATCCACCTCACCTGCACGTCTTTGGACTGTGGGAGGAAACCAGAGCACCCGGAGGAAGCCCACGCAGACACGGAGGTGGGGGGTGGGGGGGGGGGGAACCTGCAGACTCCGCACAGACAGTGACCCAGCGGGGAATCGAACCTGGGACTGAAGCCACGGTGCTGCCCACTTGTGCTGAGCCCGAAGCGAGTCAAACTCGTAACGGAGAATCCCGGCCCTATATAAATGCAGGAGGTCAGAGTTGGCGACGCCCGGAGGCCTTGCAGGGTTGTGGGATGGTTACAGAGGTGGGCGGGGAGGGAGGGCGGACCGCAAGGCCACGGATCAAGCGTAAGATTCCTCCTCGGCCTCCTCCTCCTGCCCAGGTTGATTGCCGGCAAGGAGGCTGCTGCGAAGGACTTGCGCAGAACCGAGAAAACTTTGAAGAATATGTGTGATAAACATCACACATTTGCCATGGGGTTTGGCGAGCTGACATGAATGCATTAAACGGACGACAGACTCCATTGGGAACTATGAGTGTCGGCTTCTCGAAATAAAGAAGATGTACTGGGGAAACCTGGCTTCAGGGGAACACCCACAAACCTGAAAGTATCAGAGAACTGGGTCCTCCAAGGTCTGCTCAACAGGACAACATTTCACATTCAGTTCAATAAATGGGGAGCTAGAAAGAAGATTTATTAAGTATTTCCTCCAAGAGCAGTGTTGATTTGAATGGAGAGTATGTGAGAGGTTAAGATCTAAATGGTGAGGAAGTGACTGAAGGGCAGGCTTGGCTAAAGTAACTGATCACAGAATCCCGACATTGCAGAAGGAGGCCATTTGGCCCATCGAGTCTGCACCGATCCTGGGAAAGAGCACAGTAACCAGGTCTACTGCCTCGCCCACCCCAATCTATCCCCTTAACCTAACCTGCACATCCCTGGACACTTAGGGACAATTTAGCGCGGCCAATCCACCTAACCTGTGATGCACGATCAATAACTCTCGAAGCGAGATTGGAGTACAATTGAAGGCTTTATTGGACTAGATGTTTCCTCCAGCAGCGCAGGTACAGAATGCAGCAGCTGGGGAGACACAGACTCTTATACTCCGCCTTACTGGGCGGGACCAGCAGGCAGGCTTCACCAATGATCTTGCTGTCTCAGGTACCTCCCACACCAATGGTCTTACAGCCTCAACCTGGGTACCGTAATACCCCTAATACCGACAACCTGCACATCTTTGGAGTGTGGGAGGAAACCGGAGCGTCTGGAGGAAACCCACGCAGGCCCAGGGGAGAAAGTGCCAACTCCACACAGACAGTCACAATCTCTGCTCTTACCGCTGGCTCTTCCGCAGCCAGCCGCGAGAGCCTCCAGGGTCAACACCTGGTTCAAAACAGACAGCCTTCCGCCGCTGCTGCCCTGACAATGCAGCACCCCTTCGGCATGACGAGGGTCAGATTCAACTCGTGTGTTGCAGTTCCCAGGCTGGGATTCGAGCCCATTCCTTTTCAATAGCTGTAGCCCGGTGAAATTAATACAAAAACCCGAGGAGGGGCGGGGGGGGGGGGGGGGGGGGGGGATAAAACGAGAAGTAAATCTCCCAAAGGAACACAAGACTAAAAATGTCAACAAGGGGGAGGGGGGGCACCAAACAAATATCAATAGAGGACACATGGAATAAAAAGTAAAACCAATTGGGCAGCAGTGGGAAAAATATAAGAGGAAAGTCAAGCAGAAATTGTGGCCTAAACTCTCTGATCCTGCCTGGAGCAGAAACCGTGGCGGCAAATGCCCCCTGACTTCGGGCAGGAACTTGCTGCTCGGCCTAAAAACGTGGCCCATAATCAAAATGGAGGCCGTAAGGTCTTCATACTGCGTGTCGGGCCTTCTGGCCAAGGCGGATAGGGACAATAGAAAGGGGGGGAGGTGGGGGAGAATAGAGGGCATTGTTCAATGAAGAAGGAGGCCATTCGGCCCATCACTGCCATACTGGCTCTTTGAATGGGCTGTCCCGCAACTCTGCTGCCCCCCACCGTCTTTCACATTTTATTTTTCCTTTCCGAGGATATCCAGCTCCCTTTTGAAGGTCGCTGCTCAACCTACTTCCAATACCCTTTCAGGCCACTTCATTCCAAGTCGCAGCTCACAAACTCTCCCTTTGGCGCCTTGCCAATTATCCTAAAGCCCCCTCCTCCGCCCACCAAGCTCGATAAGCAGTTCAATTCCCATTTGATGCCCTCGTTAATTTGAGGACAGCTGAGAAAGCTGGTTGTTTAGATCGAGCCTTGTGGCCCTTGACAGGAAGATGGCCTATCTCAATAAAGGAGGAGACATTTGAGGGCCCGATACATAAGCCAAGAGGTTTGAGGCAACATGGAAAGAAAGGGCGTTTAATGGGTCCGACCGATTCTGGTCGCAAATAGGCTCTTTGACATGAACTCAGAGGTGGCCGCGCAGGAAATGAACCATAGAATTCCTATAGCGCAGAGGGAGGTCATTTGGCCCATCGACCCTGCACCAACTCTCTGAAAGAGGACCCTACCCAGGCCCTCTCCCCTGTCCTATATTCGTAGCTCCACCGAACTGCCACATCCATGGACACTAAGGGTCAATTTAGTATGGCCAATCCACCTAACCTGCAGATCTTTGGACTGTGGGAGGAAAGCGGGGCACCCGGAGGAAACCCACGCAGACACGGGGGAGAACACGCAGACTCCGAATTGAACCCGGGTCCCTGGGCGCTGTGAGGCAGAAGTGCTAACCGCTGTGCCACCGTGCCGCCAGGAACAGGGCGAATGGAGTGAAGACTGAGCTATAATGAGATGTACGAACGGGGATATTCGGAGCACTAGAGATAAGATGCTGGAATTAGAGCCAGTTATGGCCTGAGGCTCGGATGACGTGATGGAAATATACAATGAAAATTATTCAAATATTCAGGGATATGGCGTGTTTAGAAAAGATACACCGAGTGAGTGGATCATTTTCCCAGTGTCGAGCAGGGATCTTGTTGACCGTTCACCTCCGTCCACCATCTTTCATTCCTCTGGGTTTGTCCGCGGAGGCAACGTTTGTCACTGGCATTGAGTCCCGAGAGGGGTGGAAAGCTCGAAGCAAATCGTCTGCTCCCTCAATACCTTGTTCCAAGAGCCTATGACAATTGGTCAGGAAGGGGGTGCCTGACTCCCCCCACCACCACCCCGCACCCCACCCCCCCCCCCCCCCCCCCCACACCCTGAGACTACAGCAATGCGCCAATGTTACCTCAGCACCACACATGTGAAGGCACTCAGAGCAAAGCTCTTTGTTATGTGTCGGACTGGGCTACACCTGACCTTCACCCATCAGGGGGTTGTTAAGCAAGTATCTGAGAGAGCATCAGAGCGACGGTTTGAAGTTTCACCCAATAGGAAGCATACCCAACAATGCAGCACTCCTGCAGTACCCCACTGAAGTATCAGCCGAGATTATGCACTTAAAGTCGGGGGCGTTTATCAACGTCCTGTGGGTTATCATTGACAAGAAAGTGCACTGGATTAGTCAGATACATACTCTGTCTACCCGAGCAGGACAAAGGCTGGCAACGCTCTGGTGAGTAACTCACCTCCTGACTCCCCAAAGCCAGTCCACCATCTATAAGGCACAAGTCAGGAGTGTGAGGGAATACTCTCCACTTGCCTGGATGAGCGCAGCTCCAACAACACTCAAGAAGCTCGTCACCATCCAGGACAAAGCAGCCCCGACGAACTCCCCCTTCCACAGACAGTCACTCCCTCCACCACCGACGAACAGTGACAGCCGTGTGCACCATCTACAAGACGCTCTGCAGAAACTCGCCAAGGTTCCTGAGGCAGCACCTTCCAAACGCACCACCACCACCGTCTAGAAGGACAAGGGCAGCAGACGCTTGAGAACTCCACCACCTGGAGGTTCCCCTCCGAGCCACTCGGCCGTTCCTTCACTGGGGCAAAATCCTGGCGCTCCCTCCCTGCACCACATGGACAGCAGCGGTACGAGAAGGCAGCTCACCCCCACTTTCTGAAGGACAACAAGGGATGGGCAATAAATGCTGGACCCAACCTGCGACGCCCACAGCCCGCGAGTGAATTTTGAAAAAAGTCACTGAAGCAGGACTTGAACCCACATATTTTGACCCCGATGTGAGTGGCTGCCCATTGAGGCAGACTTGAGGCCGGCCTTGGTGAAGGTGCTAACGGCAGCAAAGCCTCATCAGAAATCAAGTCATGGTGCCACCCTCTGCCCGACCTCGACGGCACCCTTTGGCGCTGGCACACGTCGGTGACAGAGGCGAAGGTGACCGCGTCCCAGATCTTCATTGCGACAGAGCTGGCATTGCTGGCTCAAACTATCCCAATTCCTGACGGGATTGGCTCAGGCCCAATGAGCAACGCGAGCCTTTTCTGCTGCTTTCAGCCATTTTCACAATTTAAATCCGAGCTGTCAGCTGGAGTATTTGAAAATCAGAACACTGAAACTAATCTATTAATAGAATCTCCTGCTCCGTGTGAATGAGGTTCAGAGAAGCTCTCTCTCGCTTATCATTCAGCTGCCTGACTCTCACTTAGAGGCTTGCAACTTATGAATAGGCAGAAGGTTTCCAGGTGGAAAGAGCACAATGTGGAGTGGTGGCAGCGATTGAGGATATGTGACTACGGGAGGCCATAGATATTGTCTGATAAATTGCCAGCTGTAGTACCGTCGAAGTTGGACCCCTGGGCTCAAACCCCATTCCAGACACTTGCGCCCCCTCCTCGCGCAGTGCTGAAGGAGTGCCGCATTGCCAGAGGTGCTATATTTTGGCTCGGAGGTTAGAACCGAGGCAAGTGTTTCCCCGGCCCGGCCGTGGTGGGACCCGCAGGGGGGAGGCCCGGCGACCAGGCCAAAGGCCTGTTGACCTTCAGCGGGGTCAGATGGGGCTCTCGTGTGGGGCGTAGTGGTTGCTGAGTGAGTGGTTGCTGAGAAGGGGAGTAAATTTTTAAAAACCTTACTGTTGGGAGTTTCCAGCTGAATCCGGTCAGAGTGAGGACAGGGTGACTGCTGGGTAAGTAGTAAAGATTTAAATTGTTTGTGCGGGCCCATAACAGCTGATTGCTGTTCTCGTGCGGGGCGCAGTGGTTGCTGGTTAAGTGTTTTATTATTACCTGTATTTAAGTTGGGCGGTTCCTAAACCCTAGACGCTACACTTGTAGTGTCCCCAACCCGTCCACCTCCTCTAACCTAAGGGGTAGAGTGAATTAAAGGTAAGCTCTTTCTTTCTTTTTCTTGTTTTATCTAGAGGGGATGGCAAGGAAGGCAGTGCAATGTTCCTCCTGCAGAATGCTTGAGGTGAGGGAACGCTGTCAGTGTCCCAGCTTATTTCACCTGTGGGAAGTGTAGCCAACTCCAGCTCCTCAGAAACCACATTAGGGAACTGGAGCTGGAGTTGGATGAACTTCGGATCATTCGGGAGGCAGAGGTGGTCTTAGATAGAAGCTTCAGGGATGTAGTTACTCCAAAGAATCAAGATAGATGGGTGACGGTGGGAGGGGCTGGGAGGAAGCAGTCAGTGCAGGGATCCTCTGTGGTCGTTCCCCTCAGTAACAAGTATACCGCTTTGGATACTGTTGAGGGGTCGACGTACCAGGGGTAAGCCACGGTGAACGGATCTCCAGCACTGAGTCTGTCCCTGTGGCTCAGACACTGTTAGAACAGGGGTAGGAATGGTTGTTGAAAGTTCCGGGGTATAGATGTTTCAGTAAGAGTAGGCAAAGTGGTAAAAGAGGTGGAGGAGTAGCATTGTTAATCAAGGATAGTTTAACGGCTGCAGAAAGGCAGTTCGAAGGGGATCTGCCTACTGAGGTAATATGGGCCGAATTTAGAAATAGGAAAGGAGTGGTCACATTGTTAGGAGTTTTCTATAGGCCCCCAAATAGTAATAGAGATGTGGAGGAAGAAATTGGAAAACAGATTATGGCTAGGTGTGGAGGTCTCAGGGTAGTTGTCATGGGTGACTTTAACTTTCCAAATATTGATTGGAACCTCTATAGGTCAAACAGTTCGGATGGGGCAGTTTTTGTACAGTGTGTGCAGGAGGGTTTCCTGACACAATATGTGGATAGGCCGACATGAGTGGGGGGGGGGGGCACGTTGGATTTGGCACTGGGTAATGAACCGGGCCAAGTGTTAGATTTGTTTGTGGGAGAGCACTTTGGAGATAGTGACCACAATTCGGTGTCTTTCACTATTGCAATGGAGAGGGATAGGGCCATACGGCAGGGCAAGGTTTATAATTGGGGGAGGGGTAATTGCAATGCGATTAGGCAAGAATTAGGGAGCATAAGATGGGAACAGAAACTGTCAGGGAAAGGCACAAATGAAAAGTGGAGCTTGTTCAAGGAACAAATACTGCGTGTCCTTGATAGGTATGTCCCTGTCAGGCAGGGAGGAAATGGCCGTGTGAGGGGACCATGGTTCACAAAAGAGGTTGAATGTCTTGTCAAGAGGAAAAAGGAAGCGTATGTAAGGATGAGAAAACAAGGTTCAGTTGGGTCGCTTGAGGGTTACAAGGTAGTAAGGAATGAGCTAAAAAAAAAGGGCTTAGGAGAGCTAGGAGGGGGCATGAGAAATCCTTGGCGGGTCGGATCAAGGAAAACCCCTGGGCTTTTTACTCTTATGTGAGAAATAAAAGAATGACCAGGGTGAGGTAAGAGCAGGTCAAGGACAATAGTGGGAACTTGTGCATGGAGTCAGAAGAAATAGGAGAGGCGTTAAATGAATACTTTTCTTCAGTGTTCACCAAGGAGAGGGGCCATGTTTTTGAGGATGAGAGTGTGATACAGGCGGGTAGGCTGGAGGAGGTAGATGCTCTGAGGAAGGATGTATTAGCAATTTTGAAAAACCTTAGGGTCGACAAGTCCCCTGGGCCAGATGAGATATATCCAAGGATTCTTTGGGAGGCAAGGGATGAGATTACAGAGCCTTTGGCTTTCATCTTTGGGTCCTCACTGTCCACGGAGATAGTGCCAGAGGACTGGAGAGTGGCGAATGTTGTTCAAGAAAGGGAATAGGAATGACCCTGGTAATTATAGGCCGGTTAATCTTATTTTGCTGGTTGGAAAGTTGATGGAAAAGGTCCTGAAGGATAGGATTTATGACCATTTGGAAAGTTGCAGCTTAATCCGGGATAGTTAACAGGGATTCACGAAGGGTAAGTCTTGCCTCACAAATTTGATTGAATTCTTTGAGGAGGTAACTAAGTGTGTCGATGAAGGTAGAGCAGTTGATGTCGTCTGCATGGATTTTAGTAAGGCATTTGATAAGGTTCCCCATGGTAGGCTTATGAAGAAAGTAAGGAGGTGTGGGATAGAGGTTGCCACTCAAGTGGATAGAGCCGTGAAGAAGGCCTATAGTGTGTTAGCGTTTATTAACGGGGGATTGAGTTTAAGAGCCGCGGGGTTAGGCTGCAACTGTACATGACCCTGGTGAGATCACATTTGGAGTATTGTGTGCAGTTCTGATCACCTCACTATAGGAAGGATGTGGAAGCATTGGAAAGGGTGCAAAGGAGATTTACCAGGATGCTGCCTGGATTGCAGGATAGGTCTTATGAGGAAAGGTTGAGGGAGTTGGGCTTTTCTCACTGGAGCGAAGGAGGATGAGAGGCGACTTAATAAAAGTCTATAAGATGCTGAGGGGGATAGATAGAGTGGACGTTCAGAGACTATTTCCTCAGGTAGATGTAGCTGTTGCAAGGGGGCAGAACTATAAGGTTCAGGGTGGGAGAAATAGGAGGGATGTCCGAGGTAGGTTCTTTACTCAGAGTTGGTTAGGGTGTGGAATGGACTGCCTGCTGTGATAGTGGAGTCGGACACTTTAGGAACTTTCAAGCGGTTATTGGATAGGCACATGGAGCACACCAGAATGAGAGGGAGCGGGATAGCTTGATCTTGGTTTCGGACAAAGCTCGGCACAACATCGAGGGCCGAAGGGCCTGTTCTGTGCTCTACTGTTGGCAAACATTCCTGCCTCGACCGATGGCGTTAAGTCAGATCCGTTTCACGTGGCTGCTCGTGGGAGCTTGCGCTGCGCCAAACAGCTGCGCTGAATTCCCTGCTTGACGCTCCTTTACGGCTCCCTAGCGACACCCTGAGGCTGTGAAAGGCGTTGCGCAAATGCAAGCCTTTCCATTTACCTCCTGCTGAGAGTCAATCTATTTTGTACCCTTGCTAAAGCCTCAATGTCCTTTGGGGAGCGTGGAGGCCAGTGTGCTGCAGACTGAAAAACCGAGCACATATTAATTTCTGTATGGCCTTTGTGTTCTGTGTCTCTTGGGATAAATTCGAGAAGCAAATTATCTTTTTCTCATTAACATTTTAAAAGTTTTATCAACTGAAGATGCTGCCTTCAATGTCCTGTGAACCCACACTGCTAAATAACTCCACAGCACCGTGCGTTAGCGCTTTTTCAAACTGATTTACGGGACGTGGGGCTTCGCTGGCTGGGCTCGCATTTATTGCCCTTCCCCCTAATTGCCCCTTGTGAAGGTTGCGGTGAGATGCCTTCTTCAACCGCTGCAGTTCCTGAGGTGTAGGTACACCCACTGTGCTGTTAGGGAGGGACTTCCAGGATTTTGAACCAGCGACAAGGCAGGAATGGCCAGGGCGGCACAGTAGCACAGTGATTAGCACTGTTGCTTCACAGCGCCAGGGTCCCAGGTTCGATTCCCGGCTGGGTCACTGTCTGCGCGGAGTCAGCACGTTCTCCCCGTGTCTGTGTGGGTTTCCTCCGGGTGCTCCGGTTTCCTCCCACAATTCCCGAAAGACGTGCTTGTCAGGTGAATTGGACATTCTGAATTCTCCCTCCGTGTATACGAACAGGCGCCGGAATGTGACGACTCGGGGCTTTTCACAGTAACTTCATTGCAGTGTTAATGTAAACCTACTTGTGACAATGAAGATTATCATTATTATATATTTCCAGATCAGGGCGGTGAGTGACTGGGAGGGGGAACCTCCAGGTGGTGGGGTTCCCATGTGTCTGCTGCCCTTGTCCTTCTAGATTCCAGCAGTTGTGGGTTTGGAATGTTCTGTCTAAGGAACAAGGACTCCCAAGTCCCTTTGTGCTTCTGATTTCCTAAGCATCCCATTTGGAAAATAGTCATAGTCATAGCATGGAAACATGCCCTTTGGCCCAGCTTGTCATAAGGCCATAAGACACAGGAGCAGAATTAGGCCACTTGCCCCATCGAGTCTGCTCCGCCATTCAATCATGGCTGAAATTTTCTTACCCCCATTCTCCTGCCTTCTCCCCATAACCCCTGATCCCCCTATTAATCAAGAACCTATCTATCTCTGTCTCAAAGACACTCAGTGATTTGGCCTCCACAGCCTTCTGCGGCAAAGAGTTCCACAGATTCACCACCCTCTGGCTGAAGAAATTCCTCCTCATCTCTGTTTTAAAGGATTGTCTCTTTAGTCTGAGATTGTGTCCTCTGCTTCCAGTTTTTCCTACCAGTGGAAACATCCTCTCCACGTCCACTCTATCCAGGCCTCTCAGTATTTTGTAAGTTTCAATAAGATCCCCCCTCATCCTTCTCAACTCCAACGAGTACAGGTCCAGAGTCCTCAACCGTTCCTCATACAACAAGCTCTTCATTCCAGGGATCATTCTTGTGAACCTCCTCTGGGCCCTTTCCAAGGCTAGCACATCCTTCCTTCGATACGGGGCCCAAAACTGATCACAATACTCCAAATTGGGTCTGATCAGAGCCTTATACAGCCTCAGAAGTACATCCCTGGCCTTGTATTCTAGCCCTCTTGACATGAATGCTAACAATGCATTTGTCTTCCTAACTGCCAACTGAACCTGCATGTTAACCTTAAGAGAATTGTGAACAAGGACTCCCAAGTCCCTTTGTGCTTCTGATTTCCTAAGCATCCCATTTGGAAAATAGTCTATGCCTCCATTTCTCCTTCCAAAGTGCATTACCTCACACTTTTCCACATTGTATTCCATTTGCCACTTCTTTGCCCACTCTCCTAGCCTGTCCAAGTAATTCTGCAGCCCCCTTGCTTCCTCAATACTACCTGTCCCTCTACAGATCTTTGTATCATCTGCAAACTTAGCAACAGCGCCTTCAGTTCCTTCTTCCAGATCATTAATGTATATCGTGAAAAGTTGTGGTCTCAGCACCGGCCCCTGAGGTACATCACTAGTCACCGGCTGCCATCCTGAAAAAGACCCCTTTATCCCCACTCTCTGCCTTCTGCCAGTTGGCCAATCCTCTATCCATGCCAGGATCTTACCCTTAACACCATGGGCTTTTAACTTATTTCACAGTCTCCAATACAGCACCTTGTCAAAGGCCTTCTGGAAATCTAAATAAATCACGTCCACTGGTTCTCCTTTGTCTAACTTCCTTGTTACTTCCTCAAAGAACTCTAATAGATTTGTCAGACATGACCTCCTTTTGACAAAGCAGTCCTATTTTATCATGCATTTCCAAGTACTCTGCGATCTCATCTTTAATAATGGACGCTAAAATCTTACCAATGACCAAAGTCATGCTAACTGGCCTATAATTTCCCACCTTCTGCCTCGCTCCCTTCTGAAACAGTGGTGTTACATTAGCCACCTTCCAGGCCTCTGGGACCCTTCCTGCCTCCAGTGATTCCTGAAAGATCATCACCAATGCCTCCACAATCTCCTCAGCTATCTCTTTTAGAACCCTGCGGTGTAGTCCATCCGGTCCAGGTGACTTATCCACCTTCGGGCCTTTCAGTTTCCCCAGAACCTTCTCCTTAGCAAAGATCACTGCATTCACCTCTGCCCCCTGGTTCTCCTGGAGCTCTGGCATGCCGCCAGTTTCTATCACTAAGCTAGTTCCACTTGACCGCATTTGGCCCATATCCCTCTGTACCCACCCTGCCCATGTAACTGTCTAACTGTTTGTTAAAGGGAAAAAAAAATGTGCCCACCTCTACCACTGCCTCTCCAGAGTCATAGATATTATTGTAGTGCATCTTGTAGATGGTACACACGGCTGCCACTTTGCGTCGGTGGTGGACGGTATGAATGTTTGTGGAAGGGGGACAATCAAGTGATCTGCTTTGGCCTGGATGGCGTTGAGCATCTTGAGTGTTGTTAGAGCTGCACTCATCCAGGCAAGTGGAGAGTATTCCATCACACTCCTGACTTGTGCTTTGTAGATGGCAGACAGGATTTGGCGAGTCAGGAGGTGAGTTACTCACCGTAGGATTCCTCGCCTTTGTCCTGCTCTTACAGCCAGAGTATTAACATGGCTGGTCCAGTTCAGTTTCTGATCAATGGTAGCCCCCAGGATGTTGACTGTGGGAGATTGAGCGGGGGAAATGCCATTGAATGTCAAGGGGTAAATCCTCTCTTGTTTGAAATGGTCATTATCTGGCACTTGTGTGGGGCGAATGTAACTTGCCACTTGTCAGCCTAAGCCTGGATATTGTCCAGATCTTGCTGCATTTGGGCGTGGGCTGCTTCATTATCTGAGGAGTCGCAAATGGTGCTGAACATTGTGCAGTTTTCAGCAAACATCCCCATTGCTGACCTTATGATGGAAGGGAGGTCACTGATGAAGCAGCTGAAGATGGTTGGGCCGAGGACCCTACCCTGAGGAACTCCTGTAGTGATGTCCTGGAGTTGAGATGATTGACCTCCAACCACCACAACCATCTTCCAGTGTTTCCAGATTATGGCTCCAACCAGCGGAGAGTTTTCCCCCCGATTCCCATTGACTCCAGTTTAGTTAGGCCTCCTTGATGCCATACCCGGTTAAATGCTGCCTTGATGTCAAAGGCAGTCACTCTCACCTCGCCTCTGGAGTTCAGAGTCACTCTCACCTCACCTCTGGAGATCAATCCTCACCAAAATGTACCTTTCCACACTTACTGACATTGAATTCCTTCTATTTGTTAACCGAATATCCGCTTCCTTTGGTCCCATACTTCCTGTTGTGGTGTCACCTCCAAATCTTGGGGCCCACTCCAAATACTCATATACAGAGGACAGAAATGGTCCCAGGAACAAATCCTGAGGGAGAACACTGCCAACAACAACTTACATTTGTGAAGCACCTTGAACATAGCAAGACTGAGGTGAGGAGACATTTCTATTTCTCTTAAAGGGTTGTTAGTCTGCGAAATTCTCTTCCCAGAGAGCAGCGGGGGCTGAGTCAGAGATTATCATAGAATTTACGGTGCAGAAGGAGGCCATTCGGCCCATCGAGTCTGCACCGGCTCTTGGAAAGAGCACCATACCCAAGGTCAACACCTCCACCCTATCCCCACAACCCAGTAACCCCACCCAACACTAAGGGCAATTTTGGACACTAAGGGTAATTTATCATGGCCAATCCACCTAACCTGCACATCTTTGGACTGTGGGAGGAAACCGGAGCCCCCGGAGGAAACCCACGCACACACGGGGAGGATGTGCAGACTCCGCACAGACAGTGACCCAAACCGGAATCGAACCTGGGACCCTGGAGCTGTGAAGCAATTGTGCTAACCACTATGCTACCCTGCTGATTGATTGAAGTGATTCAAGGTTGAGTTAGTCAGGTTTTAGACTGATAAAGCGGTCAAGAGTTATGGGGGGGTGGGGGAGACAGGGAAATGGAGTTGAGACCTCAACCACGTCAGCCTTGATCTTATTGAATGGCTACACATGTTCGAGGGGCTGAATGGCCCATTCCTGCTCTTATGTTCCAGACCATTTCCCAAGATGCTTCAGGAGAGCATTGTGAAACACAATGTGACATTGAGTCACGAACTGAGATATGAGGTCATGTGACCAAAGGCTTGGATTTAAGGAGAGTCAGAGCGCAAGCGGGAGAGGCTGAGAGGTTTGGGGGAGAGGATTCCAGAAAAACAAAACGGGAGCACGCCAGAGAGTGGTATTCGTTGGATGCAGAGTTTGTGAGGGTGGAGGATGTTCCAGAGAACATGTTCCTTCGACAGCACCTTCCAAACCCACAATCGCTACCATCGAGCAGGACAAGAGCAGCAGATACCTGGGAACCCCACCACCTGGAGGTTCCCCTCCAAGTCACTCACCCCCCTGACTTGGAAATATATCGGCCGCTCCTTCACTGTCGCTGGGGCAAAAACCTCAAACTCCCTCCCTAACAGCACTGCGGTGTACCTACCCCACACGGACTGCTGCGGTTCAAGAAGGCGACTCACTACCACCTTCAGAAGGGCAATTAGGCATGGGTAATAAAATCTGGGCCCAGCCCAGCGACGGCCACGTCCTTTGAAAAAAAAAATACCCACTTCAAACCACTCTGAAAACTGCCCTTTTCGAAATTATTCAAAGGTTTTCCCAAATTAATTTTGCCCGTTATCCACATTTCCCAATGCACCATTTCATTTGGGGGAGGAGGGGGGTGGGAAAGCAGCACGGTGGCACAGTGGTTAGCACTGTTGCCCCACAGCGCCAGGGTCCCAGGTTCGATTCCCCACTGGGTCACTGTCTGTGCGGAGTCTGCACGTTCTCCCCCGTGTCTGTGTGGGTTTCCTCCGGGTGCTCCGGTTTCCTCCCTCAGTCCAAAGACGTGCAGGTTAGGTGGATTGGACGTGCTAAATTGCCCCTTAGCGTCCAAAGGTTAGGTGGGGTTGTGGGGCAAAGGGATAGGGCGGGGAAGTGGTTCTAGGCAGGGTGCGCTTTCGGAGGGTTGGTGCAGATCTGATGGGCTGAATGGCCTCCCTCTCTGCAGAGATTCTATTATTTCTACGGGATTTGTCCCGTACAATTATCTCTTTTGTAATCTGTGCTGGTCACTGATAAATATTCTCTTTGGACCTAGATACATATTAATTTCATGCTTAATGAAAGCAACATTTCCTTCTGTCACATGTATAAGGTAACTGAAACTATAAATACACGCGTGGCATCTGTCTCACTTCAAAAATTGGTATTAAATTAGTTACTCCCCTGTCATCTTGCCCACATCCAAACTCGACAGGAAATCAAATATAATTTTGAGGCCCTCAGCCATTTCCGCCCCCCCCCCCCCCCCCACCCCCCGCAAACCCCCTCCCCCCTCCACCCCCCTCCCTCAATGTCTTGCACTTCAACCTGATGGGCACTAATTATTTGTCTTTCTTTGGCTTGACCAACATCTGGAGGATGTTCCACTTGTGCATCGTCACATCATTCACCCCGTTCTTGCCAACTGCACGATTCGACCCCTCGCCTGAGTGATAAGAAAAAAGGTGTCGGGGGGGCGGGGGGGGGTAGGCTGACAAGTGAACCTGGGACCACAATCAGATGAGCCATGATCTGATTTAAACATTCATGAACCAAGTACGAAAGATACTCAATTATCTGCAATCTGATGCTGTATCCACTTACCTGCCCAGCATCACGGCGAATCCACTGCCCATCGTCACCAACGTATTTTGCGACCTCGTTAACAAAAGCAAAGCCCGTGGGTTTGAAGGCACAGCAGTGTGGGGACAAAATTGGCTACAGGCTGGCAGAGGGCAGGAGTAACTGGTTGTTAGTTCAACCGAGGAGAGGGAGGCATACAATGGTGCCTCCCGTTGAGTCGCTCGTGGGACCGCTGAAATTTCGATACATATTAATGAGCGAAACTTGGACAGAATTTCAAAACTTGATGATTATACGAAGCGAAGCGGGGCAGGGGTAAACTGCAGCGGAACACCGGCTGGAAAATCAGTGAGGGAATCGAGGGTTATGGGGATAAGGCGGGAAAGTGGGAGTCGAGGATTATCATTCCAGATCAGTCACAATCTCATTGAACGGCGGAGCGGGCTCGATGGGCCGAATGACCTACTTCTGCTCCTACATCTTATGTCATGGTCTAAAATGGGCTGACGCACGGCCGGTTAAACTGCAGAGAAGCTATGAATGATACTCAGCGCCATAGAAGCAGGAAGGTTGAGGAGGGAGAAATGCGAATTAAATGGTACAATTTTAAAAGTAGTGCAGGAAGTCATAAACAGCAGGGTGCACTTACACACGTCGTTGAAGGAGGTCGATCGAGTTGAGAAGACTCTTATAAGAGCACATGGGGAACTTGACTTGATTAAGTGAGGAATAGAGTGTTAAAACAAGGAATTTGTCTTTAAGCTTTCAAAGGGGTGACAGTCGTATTATCGTTGGGCCAGTAACGCAGAGACCCTGAGGCCCACTGCAAATGGTGAGTTTTGAATTTCATAAAAATATGGGTCTGGATTCTCCGCGCCGAAATCGCAAAACACGAGTGGGCGGAGAATAGGTTCCGATACCAAAATTGCGACAATTTGATTTGATTTTGATTTGATTTGGTTTATTGTCACATGTACCAAAGTACAGTGAAAAGTATTTTTCTGCGGCCGAGGGAACGTACACAGTACGTACATAGTAGACAAAAAGAATAATCAGCAGAGAACATTGACAAATGGTACATCGACAAACAGTGATTGGTTACAGTGCGGCACAAGGGGCCAAACAAAGCAAATACATGAGCAAGAGCAGCATAGGGCGTCTTGAATAGTGTTCTTACAGGGAACAGATCAGTCCGAGGGGGAGTCGTTGAGGAGTCTAGTAGCTGTGGGGAAGAAGCTGTTCCTATGTCTGGATGTGCGGGTCTTCAGACTTCTGTACCTTCTGCCCGATTGAAGGGTCTGGAAGAAGGCAATGCCTGGGTGGGAGGGGTCTCTGATAATGCTGTCTGCCTTCCTGAGATCTACCCCACATTGGACGGCAGGTTTAATAGAAGGTGGCTCCCCACCACCTTCTCAAGGGCTATTAGGGATGGACAATAAATGCTGGTCTGGTGTGAAAGAACAAATTGAAAAAAGAGAGATTTGCAAGAACAGTACCAAGAATGAAGAACTCCAGTTATGTCGCGAGGCTGCAAAATCTGGGATCATTCAGCTTGGAACCGAGATGATTTAGAGGAGTATAAAATCAGGAAAAGCTGTGACAGAGCAAAATAACGGGAAACCATTTTGAGTGGCTGAAGAATTAGAAAACCAGAGGACAGAGACTTAAGATGATGGATGAAGGAGCCGCAAATAATTTACTTTCCGCGGATTGCTTTGACCTAGACAGGAATGCCCAATGGAATGGGAGAAGCAGATTCGCGAATAGCATCCAAAATTGAATTGCAGGGAAAAGAGCTAGCACAGACTCAGTGGGGTGCATGGCCACCCTTTGTGCCTCAGGCTCCTCTGTGGCAAAGCGAGCTTTCATTGCGAGAACGCTTTGCGTCCGATCGAATGGAATGGATGGCTAAACCGGGTGGGATCACAGAGGCGTTCCAGCCGGCCCTGCCTGTGAGGATTTCTTCGAAGACATACGGTGCCCTCGCACAGGCACTGCTAAAAAAAAAGAAAATGGAGGCCGGGGTCAGAGGTGAACAAGCCAATGGGAAGCATTGAGGAGAACCGGGGCGAAGGCCGACGGATGGCCAAAACCAAATTGAAAGGAAATCGCTAGGCTGGCGGCCTGAAGTGGGAGCTAAATGTTCGGTGGGTCTCCTGAACTCCATTGCCGTGACATCCTTCTAATGCAACCCGAACAGAGGCTGAGGATACTCCAGAGCGATTGAACCTCGACACTTCAGTACTGGCATTCCACGAACATTTCACTCAACGTCGACATCCCATGATTAAATTAAAGCCTCTAACTTTCTCCTGGGCATCCGTTATTAATTCCACCGTCGGTACATCTGAATTATTACATTCCGCTCAAGGAGATTATCATTGGCTTCCCTGCGGGGATTTCTGTTTCGATTTGAGTTACGTTTGAAGAGCTCAGGGGAGAGATGGAATGAAGATGGCGACTGGGGCTGGTTTAGCTCACTGGGCTAAATCGCTGGCTTTTAAAGCAGACCAAGCAGGCCAGCAGCATGGTTCGATTCCCGTACCAGCCTCCCCGGACAGGCGCCGGAATATGGCGACTAGGGGCTTTTCACAGTAACTTCATTGAAGCCTACTCGTGACAATAAGCGATTTTCATTTCATTTTCATTTCATTGGAGTCCTTGGGGAGGGACAATGATGACGCGCACGCTTGCGCACGCAGCTGTCTTGCAACGCTGCTAAAGGTGGGGATGCGTGCTTGGCCCAGAATCCTATCCTTTCCAACCAGAATGGACAGAAGGTAACGATCGGAATAATGGTGCGGCGGAAAAGTCCTCCAACGCCTTGGCTGACTAAAGGCGGTCAGTCATATCCCCATCCGTTGATCGTCCGGGCCCTCGCCTGGGCAATGGAATGCAGGGCTCGGAGGACGTAATTCGGCCCTCCAGTCTGTTCCGCCATTTCAACGAGAGGGAATAGCACGGGGTTGGGGGCGAATCCACGTGCGATTGGAAGAGACTTCCTGTCCCCTCCAGGTTGTCGCACAGGCACTGCTAAAAAAAAAAAAGAAAATGGAGGCCGGGGTCAGAGGTGAACAAGCCAATGGGAAGCATTGAGGAGAACCGGGACGAAGACCGACGGATGACCAAAACCAAAATGAAAGGAAGTCGGTTCAAATCGTAACCCATTACTTTTCATTGACCCAAGTGCAATGTTTGGAGATTTCCCCCCAGTCCTTCCCGTAAGTCATTTTTTTTTTATATTCCCAAAATGTAATTCTGTTGTAAGCTAGTTGACTTGCTCTTGGGAAGCCACTGAGCTGAATCCAGTTCAGTAAATAATTGTCAAAATCTCACTGGAAGGTCAATAGATAGAACGATTATTCGTCAGCCATGACCACTGACTTTGTGTGGTGGGATTTCTAGAATTCCCAGCTCTGTTCGTATTGACTTGGAGTGAAGAACTCTGAAGTCTGTCTGTGGAGCTAGCCGGGGAGCGGGGGGGGGGGGGGGGGGGGGGGGGGGGGGGGGTGGGATGCTGGAAGTTGGCTGTGTATCGATCCTCGGGAGTCACTGCCACTGTCTCTCCAAAACAGAGGTTGACAGCCCCGTTTGTAATCACCTCGAGGGGAGCCACAGCAATGGAATTCTGAGGGAAGTCTTCACGCTGTTAGGCAGCAGGGATCCCAAGATGTTAACTGCTTCAGCAGAACAGGATGAAAGCTGAACGCGTACACGAAAGCGGGGCTGCACATCCATGAATGAAAGGGGATCTTAAATTCTGAATACTTCGCCTTCAAACAATTTTTAAAAATTCATTCAGGGCGGCACAGCGGTTAGCACCGCTGTCTCAATGCGCCAGGGATCCGGGTTCGATTCCGGCCTTAGACATAGATAACATAGAATTTACAGTGCAGAAGGAGGCCATTCGGCCCATCGAGTCTGCACCGGCTCCTGGAAAGAGCACCCTACCCAAGGTTAACACCCCCACGCAATCCCCATAACCCAGTAACCCCACCCAACACGAAGGGCAATTTTGGACACTAAGGGCAATTTATCATGGCCAATCCACCTAACCTGCACATCTTTGGACTGTGGGAGGAAACCGGAGCACCCGGAGGAAACCCACGCACACACGGGGGAGGATGTGCAGACTCGGCACAGACAGTGACCCAAGCCGGGAATCGAACCTGGGACCCTGGAGCTGTGAAGCAATTGTGCTATCCACAAGGCCTTGGGTCACTGTCGGTGCGGAGTCTACATTTTCTCCCCCTGTGTCTGCGTGCGTTTCCTCCGGGTGCTCCGGTTTCCACCCGCAGTCCAAAGATGTGCGGGTTAGATTACGGGGTTCTGGGGATAGGGCGAGGTGGATATGGGTCGGTGCAGACTCGATGGGGAGAATGGCCTCCTTCCTCAATGATTTGGGCATCGTTTGGCTGGGCCAGCATTTATTGCCCACCCCTGACGGTATTGAAGAGTCAACCACATTGCTGTGGGTCTGGAGTCACATGGGGTTTGAACCAGGTGAGGACGGCAGATTCCCTTCCTTAAACGGGCATTACCGAGCCAGATGCCTTTTTACAACAATCAACTAAGGTTTCATGGTCACCATTAGATTCTTAATTCCAGATTTTTATTGAATTTAAATTACACCATCTGCCATGAGAATTACTTTGGGTGACTGAATTAACAACAGTCTTTATTGTCACAAGTCGGCTTGTATTAACACGGCAATGAAGTCACTGTGAAAAGCCCCTAGTCGCCACATTCCGGCGCCTGTTCGGGTACACAGAGGGAGAATTCAGAATGTCCAATTCACCTAACCTGCACGACTTTCGGGACTTGTGGGAGGAAACCGGAGCACCCGGAGGAAACCCACGCGGACACGGGGAGAACGTGCAGACTCCGCACAGGCAGTGACCCAAGCCGGGAATCGAACCCGGGACCCTGGAGCTGTGAAGCAGTGGTGCTGACCACTGTGCTGTGGTGCTGCCCACACACTTTGCCACTGCCTTCTCTACCGAGTTAATAGGCAGCTTGTCCATTCCTCTGGCTTCCTCGCCCTCTCCTGAACGGCTTTCAGCAGTGGACGCTCGGCCCATCGAGAGATGATCCGCACCTGAAATTCCAAATCGGAACAGAAAATGCTGGGAAAGCTCAGCACGGTCTGGCAGAATCAGTGGAGGGACGAAAAACAGAGTTCGCATTTCGAGTCCAGTAAGACTCTCTTTCACTTAATTTCTCCCTGTGCAGATGCTGCCAGCCCCGCTGTGTTTTTCTGGCGTTTTCTGTTGCGACTTAAGCTTCCCAACCTCCACAGTATGTTGCTTTTATGTGTGCCTCAAATTCCAAGATTTGTTGCCAATTGGAGCATAGGGACGGTTGCTGACATCTGTTAGCGGCAACTGACAGAACAGACAAATCAGCCCTCACAACAATTTGATTTAATACAACTTTATTCAACACACTTGAGACATCAGTTACATATAGATGTCATAGAATTTACAGTGCCGAAGGAGGCCATTCTGCCCATCGAGTCTGCACCGGCTCTTGAAAAGAGCACCCTACCCAAGCCCACACCACCACCCTATCTCCAGTAACTCCACCCAACACTCAGGGCAATTTTGGACACTAAGGGCAATTTATCATGGCCAATCCACCTAACCTGCACATCTTTGGACTGTTGAGGAAACCGGAGCACCCGGAGGAAACCCACGCACACACGGGGAGGACGTGTAGACTCCGCACAGACAGTGACCCAAGCCGGGAATCGAACCTGGGACCCTGAAGCTGTGAAGCATTTGTGCTAACCACCATGCTACCGTGCTGTCCCTGTGCTTACGTGCTTACCTAAACAGTTACGTAAGTTTCAAGACTCACAACTCGAACTAAAATGCTATCCGCTAGAGAGAGCTTGGCCAGGCTTGCTCTGGAGGGTGTGCGCTGTAAGCTTCGAAACTCAGGGTCCTGCCTTGCGAAAGTTGATCCCAGGGTTATCTCTGCTGGAATTCGGAAGTCCCTGCTATTGTATGAGGTTTTCGTTCTTAGTTTATAGTTCATACATGCAAACAATCCCGTGGCCCACAGGCATCATTCGTCCTCGAGAGAGAGAGCGCGATGTGCTCGCTGTTCCAAAACAAAGTGTGATCAGCAAAATGTCCAGTTGGAAACTATCACTCTGTCTGTTTCCACGACATTCGTGTTACAGAGAGCTGCAGTTTCTCACACAAGCGAGCCTCTTTTACCATCATGCCTCACGGCGCAATGTTAGCCACATTTCCTGCTCAGCTGGACAATAGGAGGCCATTCAGCCCGGCCAACCTGCTACCCCATTCAGTTCGACCATGGCTTTTTTTTCTTCGATCTTTCATGGGATGAGGTAGTCATTGCGTCAGCATTTGTCGCCCATCCCTAATTGCCCTTGAACTGAATGGCTTGTGAGGCCATTCCAGATGGGCCGTTAAGAGTTAACCACATTGCTGTGGATCTGCAGTCACAGGTAGGCCAGACCGGGCAAGATGGGAGATATCCTCGCCTGAAGAGCAATAGTCAACCAGCTGGTTTGGTTTCAACAACAATCAATCACAGTTTCAAATGGGGACAGGCTTTGTGTTCCAGAATCCATGGGATTCAAACTCCTGTCCCCAAGTGACAGTGACATGGCCACGACATCACCGGCTCCACGAGATGACTGATTTGAACCTTAACTCCACTTACCTGGCTTGCTTCTGTTGCTCTTAGTTACTCTGAACCAACAAGAATCTGCCAATCTGAGTTTGGAACGTCCGTTCGAGCTCCAGCGTCAGCAGTTTTTTGCAGAACAGAGTTTCAGATTTCCACGACCCTTTTTGTGAAGAAATTCCTGATACCTCCGCTGAATAGCCTGATCCCAATTTTAAGGTTATGCCCCCTTGTTCTGTGCACCAGGGAAAATAGTTTCAAACACGTTCAATCTCAAATTCTGTTACTTTACTCTGCTTTACTCTGTATCTAACCCCGTGCTGTACCTGTCCTGGGAGTGTCTGATGGGGACAGTGTTGAGGGAGCTTTACTCTGTATCTAACCCCGTGCTGTACCTGCCCTGGGAGTGTTTGGTGGGGACAGTGTAGAGGAAGCTTTACTCTGTATCTAACCCCATGCTGTACCTGTCCTGGGAGTGTTTGATGGGGACAGTGTAGAGGGAGCTTTACTCTGTATCTAACCCCGTCCTGTACCTGTCCTGGGAGTGTTTGATGGGGACAGTGCAGAGGGAGCTTTACTCTGTATCTAACCCCGTGCTGTACCTGTCCTGGGAGTGTTTGATGGGGACAGTGTAGAGGGAGCTTTACTCTGTAGCTAACCCCGTACTGTACCTGGCCAGGGAGTGTTTGATGGGGGCGGTGTAGAGGGAGCTTTACTCTGTATCTAACCCCGTGCTGTACCTGACCTGGGAGTGTTTGATGGGACAGTGTAGAGGGAGCTTTACTCTGTATCTAACCCCGTGCTGTACCTGTCCTGGGAGTGTTTGATGGGGACAGTGTAGAGGGAGATTTACTCTGTATCTAACCCCGTGCTGTACCTGTCCTGGGAGTGTATGATGGTGACAGTGTAGAGGGAGATTTACTCTGTATCTAACCCCGTGCTGTACCTGTCCTGGGAGTGTTTGATGGTGACAGTGCAGAGGGAGCTTTACTCTGTAGCTAACCCCGTGCTGTACCTGTGCTGGGAGTGTTTGATGGGGACAGTGTAGAGGGAGCTTTACTCTGTATCTAACCCCGTGCTGTACCTGTCCTGGGAGTGTTTGATGGGGACAGTGTAGAGGGAGATTTACTCTGTATCTAACCCCGTGCTGTACCTGTCCTGGGAGTGTTTGATGGTGACAGTGTAGAGGGAGCTTTACTCTGTAGCTAACCCCGTACTGTACCTGGCCAGGGAGTGTTTGATGGGGACAGTGTAGAGGGAGCTTTACTCTGTATCTAACCCCGTGCTGTACCTGTCCTGGGAGTGTTTGATGGGGGCGGTGTAGAGGGAGCTTTACTCTGTATCTAACCCCGTGCTGTACCTGTCCTGGGAGTGTTTGATGGGGACAGTGTAGAGGCAGCTTTACTCTGTATCTGACCTGGAAGTGTCGATCACAAAGCAGAAAAGCAGGCCACTAGCCCTAAACGATCCATGCTGCATCATACTCAACATGGGCTTTTTGCCTCTCTAATTAACTGCTCTCACTGTGTCAGCATTTCCTTCGTCCCTTCATCCCTCTTCTGATTTTTCAGCTTCCCTTTAATTCTCCATATGCAAATCGCCTGAATCATTCCAGGTGCCTGCGAGTTCAGTGTTCCAACCACTCCCTCCGGAGAGTTCCGGAATTCCCCATTGGAATTGGATTGATAACCGCTGACCTACTACTTCTGGTCCCTAGTTCTGGCCTCCCCACAATTTCTCTCTCAAACGCTTGGCTAATTTCGAAGAAGTCTATTCGGTCAGCCCCTTCATCTTCTTCCTTTGAGGAAAGGAACGCTTCTGGCTTCATTTCAACTCAGCGAATACATCCCCTGCTGTCACGTCCTTCCCTCGAAAGGGCCGTGGCAGTAATCATTAACTGCTGGTCAGATTTATTGGACAGTCAACAGATATGTTGATTGGCAGCAGGAACAGCATTAAATTTACATTAATGATACACTTGATGGCAACTCCTCGAGATAACCACAGAATAATACAGAGGAGGCCCTTCGGCCCATCGAGTCTGCACCAACACATGAAGAACACCTGACCTGCCCACCTAATCCCATTTCCCAGCACTTGGCCCACAGCCTTGAATGTTGTGATGTGCCAAATGCTCATCCAGGTACGTTTTTAAAGGATGTGAGGCAACCCGCCTCTACCCCCCTCCCAGGCAGTGCGTTCCAGACCGTCACCACCCTCAGGGTAAAAAGGGTTTCCTCAAATCCACCCTAAACCTCCTGCCCCTCACCTTGAACTTGTGTCCCCTCGTAACCTACCCTTCAACTAAGGGGAACAGCTGCTCCCTATCCACCCGGTCCGTGCCCCTCAGAATCTTGTCCACCTCGATCAGGTCGCCCCTCAGTCTTCTCTGCTCCAGTGAAAACAACCCAAGCCTATCCAACCTCTCTTCGTAGCTCAAATGTTCCATCCACCAGGCACCATCCTGGTGAATCTCCTCTGCACCCCCTCCAGTACAATCACATCCTTCCTACAATGGGGCGCCCAGAACTGCACCCAGTGCTCCAGCTGTGGCCTCACCAAAGTTCTCCAACTCCAACACGAACTCCCTGCTTGTGTAATCTATGCCTCGATTGATAAAGGCAAGTGTCCCATATGCCTTTTTCACCACCCCATTGACCTGCCCTTCTGCCTTCAGGGATCTATGGACAAACCACGTCAAGGTCCCTTTGTTCCTCGGAACTTCCCAGTGTCAGGCCATTCATTGAATACATCCTTGTCACATTTTTTCTTCCATAGTGTATCAGCTCGCACTTTTCAGGGTTAAATTCCCTCAGCCACTTTTCTGCCCACCAGTTCATCCCGTCTACATCTTCCTGTAACCCAAGACACTCAACCTCACTGTTAATCAAACGGCCAATCTTTGTTCATCCACAAACATACCGCTCCTACCCCCCCCCCACATTGTCATCCATGTTGTTTATATAAATGACAAACATTGGACACTATGCCACTGGACACTGGCTTCCAGCCACGAAAGCAGCCGTCTGTCATCGCACTCTGTCGCCTACAGCAGTGTTCTTCAAAGTCGGGGGCGCGACCCGCGGGCGGGTGTCGGGAGGGCCGCGGAGCCGTTGTCCGCAGCGCTTCCGATCGCGCAAATCCCCGCACAGCAGGCGGCTTTTCATAACGCCGGCTGCAAGCGGCCACGACCATGTTAAAAAAAAATTCGGCCGCATTGCGCATGCGCGCATGATGATCGGCACGCTTGCGCATTCCGCGAACATGTAAAAAAAATTCGGCCGCATTGCACATGCGCGTCGATAATCGGGCATGCATGCGCAGTGCGGCCGCTATTTTTAAAAAACGATTGAAGCTTTTTGTTTCACAAGTTCTGTAGTGGTTTTTATTCATTTATTTTATTGATTTGATTTTTATTTTTTTCATTTATTTTATTCATTTTATTTGTTTTACAAGTTCGGTGGGGGGGGGGGTTTATTCATTTTTTTCATTTATTTTATTCATTTTATTTTTTTTACAAGATCTTTATTTTATTTTATTCATTTTTTTCATTTATTTTGCTCATTTTATTTTTTTTTACAAGTTCGAGGGGGTTTATTTGATAAAACTTTACAGGAAAAAAATGCAGAACTTTGGACAGATGGAGACTCCATACTTTCCGACTCCAGAAGGCTTCACCTTCATCCAACAGGTTCCATTGGAGGAGAGTGTATGGGAGCCAAAGGGACCCAAAACCATTTCCTCCATTTTTGGCAGCAGCAAACAAGGTGAGAGAAAATGGTGGGTCGCGCAGGTCGGCTGGCGTGGGTCGCAAAGGTCGGCTGGCGTGGGTCGCGAAGGTCGGCCGGCGTGGGTCACGAAGGTCGGCCGGCGTGGGTCGCGAAGGTCGGCCGCCGTGGGTCGCGAAGGTCGGCCGGCGTGGGTCGCGAAGGTCGGCCGGCGTGGGCCGCGCAGGTCGGCCGGCGTGGGTCGCGAAGGTCGGCCGGCGTGGGTCGCGCAGGTCGGCCGGCGTGGGTCGCGCAGGTCGGCCGGCGTGGGTCGCGCAGGTCGGCTGGCGTGGGTCGCGCAGGTCGGCCGGCGTGGGTCGCAAAGGTCGGCTGGCGTGGGTCGCGCAGGTCGGCCGGCGTGGGTCGCAAAGGTCGGCTCGTGGGTCGCGCAGGTCGGCCGGCGTGGGTCGCGAAGATCGGCCGGCATGGGCCGCGCAGGTCGGCCGGCGTGGGTCGCGAAGATCGGCCGGCATGGGCCGCGCAGGTCGGCCGGCGTGGGTCGCGAAGGTCGGCCGGCGTGGGCCCGCAGGTCGGCCGGCGTGGGTCGCGAAGGTCGGCCGGCGTGGGTCGCGAAGGTCGGCCGGCGTGGGTCGCGAAGGTCGGCCGGCGTGGGTCGCGAAGGTCGGCCGGCGTGGGTCGCGAAGGTCGGCCGGCGTGGGTCGCGAAGGTCGGCCGGCGTGGGTCGCGAAGGTCGGCCGGCGTGGGTCGCGAAGGTCGGCCGGGTTGGGTCCCGAAGGTTGGGCGGTTGGTAAAAATGGGTCCCCAGAAAAATAGTTCTAGAACACTGTCCTACAGCGAAGCCAATTTGAATCCACGTTATCAGATTACCCTGTACCTCATGTGCAATTGCCTCCTTTATATCTCCCATGCCCCCAGGACCAGAGCATCTGGAGAATTCCGGCCTATGTTTGGGAAAGCCGTGCAGAAGTTTACGGTTGCCTTCGGCAGCACTGTTGAGGAAACTATCCCGCTATCAGGCATATTGGGAAGATTTACAGGCCAATAAGCAGCCTGCTTGGCTTCGTTATGAACACACCATCCACGGCTATTGCAGATTGAATGGTCACGCGAGAATGTGATGACGTGGCTACATGAGAGGCCAAGTGATGGGAGCGCAGGATTTATCCCTGGCAATGGTACAAGTGTTGTCCACAGCATCAGAGCTCAGGAATGATCTAACTTTGTTGAAAGCCCTAGTGGTTTGGTGGTTTGGGAAACCCGCAACATCCGCCAGCGAACAGATCCTGAAGTAGGCACGGTAGCACAGTGGTTAGCACGGTTTCTTCACAGCGCCAGGGTCCCAGGTTCGATTCCCGGCTTGGGTCACTGTCTGTGCGGAGCCTGCACGTTCTCCCCCGTGTCTACGTGGGTTTCCTCCGGGTGCTCCGGTTTCCTCCCACAGTCCAAAGATGTGCAGGTTAGGTGGACTGGCCATGCTAAAATTGTCCTTAGTGTCCAAAAAGAATACGTGGGGGTTACTGGGTTACAGGGATAGGGTGGAGGCGTGGGCTTAAGTAGGGTCCTCTTTCCAAGGGCAATGCAAATGCGATGGGCCAAATGGCCGCCTTCTGCACTGTAAATTCCATGATAACCTGCAGTTTCTGACCAAGGGGTAGGAACACTACAGATCGCCCAGTTACTGTTATTGTCACATGATGGTTTGCTGTTGCTATCTAATGTCTGCAGACTGCAACCCCCCCCCCCCCACCATATATGCTGCCAAATGACCCAGAGAAAGACATCACAAAATATTCCCTTAATATCCTTTGACGTTATGTCGCAACAAAGGAAATTGAAGCTTGGTCTGAGCTGCCAATGGAGCAAAGGCCTTCGGATGATCTCCAGTACTTTTGTAATTGGATTGAAAAGATTTGGCCACTTTCTGAGGAGCAATCTATCCGTCCCAGAGCACCTTGGGTGACCTTTGACATGTCCCCAGCCAAGAAAAATAGCAGCAATAAAAACTCACATGTCAAAGCTTTAATGAACAGCGCTGCATTTCGACACTGTTCTGATAGAGTTATATTATATATATAAATCAATCTAGGTCAAGGTTTGTCAGTGAATCAGGTTTAACTCTTTGTGAGCCAAAAACAACAGGAGGGTGTTGCGTTCTTTACTATTTAAAGTTGTCCACTTCTGATAGCATGTTGTGTTCTCTATTTTGCTTTACCTGGATGGCTTGGGTGCGTAGTGTTGCATAAAGAACCCAAAGCTTTGTTAACGAACAAAACTATAAATTTATTACACTACTAACTAAGATTCGTTCACATTCCTAAAGTAGAAGGTATCTATATTAAACTATGCCATCTCTAACTAACAGACTTTCTCAAGTACAACTGCTCTCTCTCTCATGCCTCACTATCTTATCCCAGAATCCACCAAGTCACATGATATATACATGACTGTTCTGTGGTTCCCGCTAGTGATAAGAAGTATTATAATTGGGCAGCACGGTGGCCTAGTGGTTAGCACAACCGCCTCACGGCGCTGAGGTCCCAGGTTCGATCCCGGCTCTGGGTCACTGTCCGTGTGGAGTTTGCACATTCTCCCCGTGTCTGCGTGGGTCTCACCCCCACAACCCAAAGATGTGCAGGGTAGGTGGATTGGCTACGCTAAATTGCCCCTTAATTGGAAAAAATAATTGGGTAATCTAAATTAAAAAAAAAAAAGAAGTATTATAATTAACTTGTTAACTCTTTACATCCCAGTCGATATACATATCATTACAGACGGAAGTCGATGAAACTCCAGCATCGGGTGAGGCAGCTTTGCCCTATGTTTCCCTGAAATGTTCCTCCGTTCCACCACCCCGACTGAGGTAGCAACGTGGCCCGGCGAAGTGAGCGGCTGCAGAGTAGGAGAAAGGCCAGGATAGTTGTTGGCTGTGCTTCTGAGGGGAAACTCAGGTTGGGCAGAAGGCAGACTATCCCGCTATCAGGCATAATGGGACGATGTGCAGGCCAATGGTCAACCTGCCTGGCCACGTTATGAACACGGGCGTGCACCAAAGGGCGGCGGTAGATTTTGGAGCGTGATGCGCGGCCGGTGAAGAGTTGGTAGTCAATGTGCGGCGGGTGAGTGGGATATGGGGTGAGAATAGGTGCGGGTGGGTGAATTTTGGATAAAGCGAGTCCTTTCGAGACTTCAAACCTCGAAGGGACAAAAGCACTGATGAGAACTTCATCCTCTGATACACTCGTCACAGAGCAATCATTAAGTTTAACAAAATTCTTTCTTACTACAAAGAATCATAGTCTGTCATTCAGCCCATGTTCAGATAACTATAGATAAAATAGCGCACCCCTCATTCTTTCCCCTTGCTCCAGCAAAATTATCCCTTTCGAACATTCATTCAATTTCCTTCATGAAAGTAGCGATAGAATCTGTGTCCATCAACCTTTCAGGCAATGCATTCCAAACCACAACAATTCACTGGACAACAATAAATCTTCACATTCTCAGCACTGTCATCATCAAACACTCCCAGGACAGGGACAGCACGGGGTTAGATACAGAGTAAAGCTCCCTCTACACTGTCCCCATCAAACACTCCCAGGACAGGTACAGCACGGGGTTAGATACAGAGTAAAGCTCCCTCTACACTGTCCCCATCAAACACTCCCAGGACAGGCACAGCACGGGGTTAGATACAGAGTAAAGCTCCCTCTACACTGTCCCATCAAACACACCCAGCACAGGTACAGCACGGGGTTAGTTACAGAGTAAAGCTCCCTCTACACTGTCCCATCAAACACACCCAGCACAGGTACAGCACGGGGTTAGATACAGAGTAAAGCTCCCTCTGCACTGTCCCCATCAAACACTCCCAGGACAGGTACAGCACAGGGTTAGATACAGAGTAAAGCTCCCTCTACACTGTCCCCATCAAACACTCCCAGGACAGGTACAGCACGGGGTTAGATACAGAGTAAAGCTCCCTCTACACTGTCCCCATCAAACACTCCCAGGACAGGTACAGCACGGGGTTAGATACAGAGTAAAGCTCCCTCTACACTGTCCCATCAAACACACCCAGGACAGGTACAGCACGGGGTTAGATACAGAGTAAAGCTCTCTCTACACTGTCCCCATCAAACACACCCAGCACAGGTACAGCACGGGGTTAGATACAGAGTAAAGCTCCCTCTACACTGTCCCCATCAAACACTCCCAGGACAGGTACAGCACGGGGTTAGATACAGAGTAAAGCTCCCTCTACACTGTCCCATCAAACACTCCCAGGACAGGTACAGCACGGGGTTAGATACAGAGTAAAGCTCCCTCTATACTGTCCCCATCAAACACTCCCAGGTCAGGTACAGCACGGGGTTAGATACAGAGTAAAGCTCCCTCTACACTGTCCCCATCAAAAACTCCCAGGACAGGTACAGCACGGGGTTAGATACAGAGTAAAGGTCCCTCTGCACTGTCCCCATCAAACACTCCCAGGACAGGTACAGCACGGGGTTAGATACAGAGTAAAGGTCCCTCTGCACTGTCCCCATCAAACACTCCCAGGACAGGTACAGCACGGGGTTAGATACAGAGTAAAGCTCCCTCCACACCGTCCCATCAAACACACCCAGCACAGGTACAGCACAGGGTTAAATATACAGCAATGCTCCCTCTATACAGCTGGAATGGGTCGAATGAAAAATGTCTTCAGACTTTTTCTACTCTTCTTCATGTGCCTTGTAACCCAGGGGTAGCTTTGAAAATGAGGACTCTTATGCTGCGGTCACTGACGATATACTTTAAATATTCAGTAACCCTGTTACATATTCACTCTGAATCTCTCTGTACCTGTGGAAGATTGCTAACTGGCTCATATATCGTGGAGAAAATAGCCGTCTTGCTCATTCAGTTTTAATGAAGCCCTGGACCCAGTCTAAAAGCTGCCAATTATACTCTCGTAAATATGTTTTTTTTTTTAAAATCTGAAACATTACCATTTTCCGCTGCCCGGGCATTTCTTTGCTCGGCTCGCGAAACTTTTTGTTTTATTCTAAGCGATTATTCTGATGGGCTTCCTGGATTCTCGTTCCGAAGTGATGTGAATCAGCCCTGCTCTGTCAAACTCCCCTGACGAGCTGGAGACACCATTAAATAAATGAAGAACGCAGCATCTTCACGGCCACCAGATATCCCAGAGCACCTTTGCAGCCAATGGCATGCTACTGAAGTGAGGCGACTGTTGTCTGTGCCAGCTCGGCGGTGAATGTAATTCACACTGTAATACATATTATACCTTGTCAATGTAAGCTCGACATCCGAGCAGTTGCGTTGCCCTACCACTAGGGGGAGTAGTACTGGGAATGCATAGGAGTTTGTACAGGGCTCCACCCTTGGCTCTACCCACGGCTCCTCCCCCTGGACTGCTGTATAAAAGATTGATGCCGAGAGCCAGCCGACCAGTTCATCCAGAGTTCACTGTGTTACAGGCTGGCTCTGTTGTAAGTAGATTAAAACCACTGTTCATATCTTAAAGCACGTGTCTCGTGAATTGATGGTCTCATCCGGACAGGCGCCGGAATGTGGCGACTTGGGGCTTTTCACAGTAACTTCATTGAAGCCTACTCGTGACAATGAGCGATTTTCATTTTATTCATCAAGCCCCTCCGTGCGGGAGGAGCTACTGGTGGGCAATTCTAGCTGATTAAATTGATCCCAGTAACTCCTCCCGCACTGAGAGGCTGTCCCGGATTGATGGGTTAGAACATAGAACATAGAACAGTACAGCACAGAACAGGCCCTTCGGCCCTCGATGTTGTGCCGAGGAATGATCACCCTACTCAAACCCACGTATCCACCCTATACCCGTAACCCAACAACCCCCCCCCCCCCCTTAACCTTACTTTTTAGGACACTACGGGCAATTTAGCATGGCCAATCCACCTAACCCGCACATCTTTGGACTGTGGGAGGAAACTGGAGCACCCGGAGGAAACCCACGCACACACGGGGAGGACGTGCAGACTCCGCACAGACAGTGACCCAGCCGGGAACCGAACCTGGGACCCTGGAGCTGTGAAGCATTTATGCTAACCACCATGCTACCGTGCTGCCCGTAAATACCTTCTCAGAGGGGCGGAGCCACAGGTGGAGACAACAACAACATGAACACAACAACAGTAACAGTGAGTAAATACAATAATATATACAACAGCCATACGTGGCTCACCACACCCTGCTGCCTCACGGCGCCGAGGTCCCAGGTTCGATCCCGGCTCTGGGTCACTGTCTGTGTGGAGTTTGCACATTCTCCCCGTGTTTGCGTAGGTTTGGCCCCAACAACCCAAAAAGATGTGCAGGATAGGTGGATTGGCCACGCTAAATTGTCCCTTAATTGGAAAAAAAATAAATTAGGTACTCTAAATTTATTGAAATTTAAAAAAAAGAAATTTAATTTTAGGCCTCATCCAACAATGTTATCTTCTTCTGCTCATTGGGAACATGGACAGGTAGAATAATCATGGACAACACTGTCCATAAAATGGCCATTTTGACCCCACACCTATCGGACTGTTACTCCCTTTCTCTCTATGGAGCACGTGGAACTACATACCAAATCCTGGTGGTTAGTGATGAAAGGCAGTTTAAGATATAACTCTTAAATATCTTCCTTATTCTTTCAAGGGATGCGAATGTTGCTGTCTATGCCAACATTTGTTGTGCATCCTAATTGCCCCTGAACTCAGAGACATGCTCAGCCATTTCAGAAGGCAGTTAAGAGTCGACCACATCTCTGTGGGGCCTGGAGTCACATGTAGGCCAGACCGGGTGAGGATGGCAGATTTCCTTCCCTCAAGGACATTAGTGATGGTTTTTTTTACAACAATCGATGATTGTTCCCTCTCATGGTCACCTTTCACTGAAATGAGCGGCGCGATCAATCGGCCTCGCTGCGCCCAACACACGCCTCCCGAGGGATTTACCGGACATTCCACGCGCCGCGAGATCTCCTGAGGCGTCGCGATCTGGGGTCCCAGATATGGGGGCTGCTGTGTGGTTGGGCTCTAGGCAGGGTGGTACCTTGGCACTCCTGATGCTTCCCAGGGCTCTGCCAGTCTGAAACCTGGACAGGGCCACCCAGGTGCAACCATAGGAGTTCCAGGGTGCCCAAATGGTACAGCCTGGCTGGCAATGGCACTGCCAGTGTGCCAAGCTGGCAGTGCCAAGCTGCGGAGGAGGTATCATCCCCCATGCTGGGGGTCGAGCCCTCAGGATGCCTTGCCCTTATGAGTAGGGATGCAGGGGGACATGATGACCCACCCTTATTGGTGAGTTGGGGTGTTGTGGAGATCCGGAAGCTGCGGTGGGGTCTACCCATGACTATCAGGGCTTTCACCGGGTGCTCCGATTTCCTCCCACAGCCCAAAGATATGCAGGTTAGGTAGATTGGCCATGCTAAAATTGCCCCTTAGTGTGCAACGGTTAGGCGAAGTCATTTCCCTTCGGAATTTCTTAACCATTCCAACAACTTCTGGACCTGACACTAAATCACACTCCAATTGCACTTTATACAATGGAACTGGGATGCAACTTCCACCCATCCCATTCACAAATACCTCAGCTTTCACTGAGCTCTCTGGAGGAAAATCCAAATCCTTCTCTAGCACAAGAGTTTGATTAGCCCCTGTGTTGTTATGGGTTTGGCTACTTCTATGGAGGAAAATGGGGTGACTTTCCCCTTATACACAAAACCAGCATATCTCTCATCTACCTCATTCTTTACATCTTAGGTCTCCTAAGTCCAGTTGACTCTACTGTTTGCACTGTAGAATTCTCCACTTTTGCTCCCTTCTCAGAATCCTTCTTCTTAACCCCCATAAGTTCCATGGGCTTTCCCTGCAACTTCCAACATCCTGACTGAACATGACCCACCTTATTACAATTTTAACACCTTGGCTTCCAAGTCTCACTTCCACCCCAGTACTTTCTTTTTAGGTCTGAGGAGGAGGTCTTGGAGCCTTCCAATCTATCCATTTGTTACCTTGGCTATCTGCCTTCCTCTCTCTCCCTCTTCCTATCCTTTTCAAAATTATGGGGGTGTTGGAACAAAAGTTTAAATTTATGGATTAGAGGGCAGCAGGGTGGCCTAGTGGTTAGCACAACCGCCTCATGGCGCCGAGGTCCCAGGTTCGATCCCGGCTCTGGGTCACTGTCCGCGTGGAGTTTGCACATTCTCCCCGTGTCTGTGTGGGTTTCACCCCCACAACCCAAAAATGTGCAGAGTATTGGCCACGCTAAATTGCCCCTTAATTGGAAAAAATAATTGGGTAATCTAAATTTATAAAAAAAAAGAAAGAAAAAAAATTTATGGATTAGCTCATAATCATCTGCAATAATTACTGCTTGCCGAGCAGTTTGCACCTGCTGGTCACCAACGTGGGTTCTGATTATTAAAGATAAGGAATTCTTAAACTCCTCTATGAGAATGACCTCTCTCAGAATTGTTCTGCTTAATCCTTTCAAATTCTGCAGAAGTCTGTCCCGGCTATTCTGCAATTTCTGCCTATATGTTTCAGGAATCAATTTGTATGCATCCAGAATAGCATTTTTGGCCCTATCATAATTCCTAGATTCCTGCTCTGACAAGGCATCATAAATCTCCTGTTCTTGCCCCGTCATCTTACTCGACAAGGGTAATGGCCACTTCTCTTTTGGGCACTCCATTTGGGTTGCTATTTTCTCAAACGCTTGAAAGAACGCTTCTACCTCTTTCTCTTCAAATTTTTGGGACAGCCAAAATCACCATTTATATATATATGTATAAATTTAAACCGATCGCCACTGGAGTTCCGTTCTAGGAATTGCCTCCCCTCTACATTCTGGCAGCTCACCACTCATTTTCAGTGCCTTAAGCTGGAACCCTCTTCCCCTTCTCTCAACTTCTTTGTCCTCACTCTCTCTTTCCCTCTCTTTCTTTTTCTCTCATTCTCTCTTTCCTCATTTCCGTTTCCTTCCGTTTTTTGCTGCAGTTCTATTTCTCTCTGTTTTGTCTTGCATTTCCAACTGTTTCATCTGCAACTGGATTTCAGCCAATTCGACTGACTGTTGATCCGGCCCAGGCTCTATTGGCTGTTTTACCTTCAAAATTAAATGTTGAGCAATCACGTCAATTAATTCCACCTTCTTAGCTCTTGCTGGTCCAACCAGTTTCAATTTCCTTGCCAATTCGATGAGCGTGACATTGCGAAGCTCCTCGAAACAAACAAGAGATACATCTCCCACCTGAAGAAGCCACTTAGTTGCTTCCATTGCCAACCTGTTACATTACCACAAACCTGCTGTCTTTTGTAATTTACTCCGAACCCCAAAATCACCATCTATCATTGAGGAGGTGGGGAGGCTGCAGAAAGATTTAGACAGTTTAGGAGAATGGTCCAAGAAGTGGCTGATGAAATTCAACGTGGGCAAGTGCGAGGTCTTGCACTTTGGAAAAAAGAATAGAGGCACGGACTATTTTCTAAACGGTGACAAAATTCATAATGCTAAAGTGCAACGGGACTTGGGAGTCCTAGTCCAGGATTCTCTAAAGGTAAACTTGCAGGTTGAGTCCGTAATTAAGAAAGCAAATGTAATGTTGTCATTTATCTCAAGAGGCTTGGAATATAAAAGCAGGGATGTACTTCTGAGGCTTTATAAGGCACTGGTTAGGCCCCATTTAGAGCACTGTGAGCAATTTTGGGCCCCACACCTCAGGAAGGACATACTGGCACTGGAGCGGGTCCAGCGGAGATTCACACGGATGATCCCAGGAATGGTAGGCCTAACATACGATGAACGTCTGAGGATCGTGGGATTATATTCATTGGAGTTTAGGAGGTTGAGGGGAGATATAATAGAAACTTACAAGATAATGAATGGCTTGGATAGGATGGACGTAGGGAAGTTGTTTCCATTAGCAGGGGAGACTAGGACGCGGGGGCACAGCCTTAGAATAAAAGGGAGTCACTTTAGAACAGAGATGAGGAGAAATTTCTTCAGCCAGAGAGTGGTAGGTCTGTGGAATTCATTGCCACAGAGGGCGGTGGAGGCCGGGACGTTGAGTGTCTTTAAGACAGAAATTGATAAATTCTTGATTTCTCGAGGAATTAAGGGCTATGGGGAGAGAGCGGGTAAATGGAGTTGAAATCAACCATGATTGAATGGTGGAGTGGACTCGATGGGCTGAATGGCCTTACTTCCGCTCCTATGTCTTATGGTCTTATGGTCTTATCATTTCAAATACCGGCCCCCAGCTCACAATTAATGTTCCGACTCCCTGGGAGAGTGTCCAGTCAATTTCAGACTCTGGAGTCCTAACAAAGCTGAAATAACCAATAATTTGTGTATTTTCCAGAGATATTTAACCCTTGACTGATCCAACGAGTTACCGGCACCAGATTTAGAAGTAAAACATTAAAACACTGTTTATTTTTAACAAGCGCAAAAGATATCATGAAAATAACGGAACAACGGTCTACCAGTCTAATTCTTCCCAAAACCCCGTCCCACCCTCCACCCAGACACGCACAAGGCTATTCGTGGTGGGAATAGGAAAGGCTCAAAAATAACAGGGATTAAAAGATAGGGGCTGGTTTAGCTCACTGAGCTAAATCGCTGGTTTTTAAAGCAGACCAAGCAGGCCAGCAGCACGGTTCAATTCCCGTACCAGCCTCCCCGGACAGGCACCGGAATGTGGCGACTAGGGGCTTTTCACAGTAACTTCATTAAAGCCTACTCGTGACAATAAGCAATTTTCATTTTTCATTTCATTTCAAGATATGAGAGATTTGAGGATCTTTGCCGCTGGGGTAAAGGTAGTTATAGGCGCTGACCTCTTCAGAATGGGAGGGGTTGAACCATCGGTCGGTTTGGATCTTCATTCTGGGCTCCTCAGGTCTGATTCTCAGGCTGTGGAATTCCCTCTAGGGACAGGTTTCAACTTGTGATGAGCTGAGACTTACCCTCGGAAGATGCACTTCAGGTCTGTTCAGTTTCAGGTATGTGGTCAGCTTCAGCAGACTCACCACAGTTGTCTTAGTTAAACAGATGATCAGAGCAACAGTTTTCACGAGGCCTTTGGAGTGACCTGGTACCATTAATGAAAGGAGGATTTGGGGAAGGTTTCCCCTCCCCAGCTATCTTGCATGCTCACTGACTGCCCTGTTTATCTGAAGTTCCAGCTAAAATTTGAGAGAGAATTTCACCCCTTCTGGGAGAGAGATTCAAAAGACCTGCTCATCTCTGCAGCTCCAAACAACACCCTGACTTGGAGAAACAATCTCACAGAGAATGCCCACCAGCTCTGCGGAGGAGAAAACACAGCCTCCAACTGGGGGTTTCGGATGACTTCCAGCCCCTTCGGAGAGAGAGAACTTAATGCCTTCTTCACTTCTGCCCCGAAATGAAACACCTGAGAGCCAGTCTGCTTGGCTAGAAGCTTCTGAAGGGTTCCAATGGTAATCGATATGGTAGAATAGTGGTTAGCACTGTTGGTTCACAGTGCCAGGGTCCCAGGTTCGATTCCCAGCTTGGGTTAGCACTGTTGCTTCACAGCGCCAGGGTCCCAGGTTCGATTCCCAGCTTGGGTTAGCACTGTTGCTTCACAGCGCCAGGGTCCCAGGTTCGATTCCCGGCTTGGTTTAGCACTGTTGCTTCACAGTGCCAGGGTCCTAGGTTCGATCCCGGCTTAGGTTAGCACTGTTGCTTCACAGTGCCAGGGTCCCAGGTTCGATCCCGGCTTAGGTTAGCACTGTTGCTTCACAGCGCCAGGGTCCCAGGTTCGATTCCCGGCTTGGGCCACTGTGTGGAGTCTGCACGTTCTCCCCGCGTCTGCGTGGGTTTCCTCCGGGTGCTCCGGTTTCCTCCCGCAGTCTAAAGATGTGCAGGTTAGGTGGGTTGGCCATGCTAAATTGCCCTTTGATGACCAAAAAGGTTAGGTGAGGTTACTGGGTTATGGGGATAAGGGTGGAGGTGTGGGCTTAAATAGGGTGCTCTATCCACGGGCCGGTGCAAACCCGATGGGCTGAATGGCCTCCTTTCGCACTGTAAATTCTATGACGGCAGGGGTTTGTCCCGGAATAGTAGGAGGGCTGACTTTGTGCTGGCGAAGCCTGTTAAAATGGGTCCTGAAGTGGGCAGCACCGTGGCGCAGTGGGTTAGCCCTGCTGCCTCACGGCGCCGAGGTCCCAGGTTCGATCCCGGCTCTGGGTCACTGTCCGTGTGGAGTTTGCACATTCTCCCCGTGTTTGCGTGGGCTTCGCCCCCACAACCCAAAAAGATGTGCAGGCTAGGTGGATTGGCCATGCTGAATTGCCCCTTAATTGGAAAAAATGAATTGGGTACTCTAAATTTCTAAATAGAAAAAAAGGGTACTGATATCAGAGCATACCCTGCTGTTGTTATTTTTAAAGATGTAGGCCTCAGCAATGCCCAGCTAGTATAACAACCAAAAGAACAGGAATTAAAAGGGAAAGAAGAGGATTCACAAGAGGGTTCCTTACACACTTGGAGTTTTTTAAGTTGGGGTGATTGAAGCTATCACAGGATTCAGGCTGACCGGGACACTCTCGTTAAAACTGGGCCGGATTCTCCGGCGGCGGGATCATCCACTTCGCCGGCAGCGCACCCACACCCGCGGACTTCTCAGCCCCCCCGTTGGCCGTCTGCCGGGACGGAGAATTCCACTGCCGGCGGGGCTGTGGCGCACCAGAAAATGTGTGCGGGTAATCTTGCCCTGCGTGTGTTTGCAACCACGCCTTTGCTCACCTGGCGGAATATCTGTGGCTTCGTGCCAAATATTACTTGGGAACCCTATTGAGTTTTTTCATTCTGTGAAAGGCGTTACGTCAATGCAAATTGTCGTCTTTTTCAGACAGGGTCGGGGAATCGAAGGCGGGCTGAGCGAGCTGAGTCAAAGGAAGTAAAGTGTGCCTCAGCCTTCAGCCGAGCAGCTGGCATCACTGAGCACAGAGGATAAAGGTAGCACGAGCATCGAGAAATAATATATGAGCAAGGTGGGTTAAGCAAGGACACGAAGACAGGATGAAATTGCTCCGAGCCTTGGGGGAGATGACTCGCCACATGCACCCTCAGGGAAGGTTCAGCATCAGATTGCCCGAGGCCACTTCAGCCTACCTCGAGCGAGGGATGAGGCCTCATCTCTCATCCTCAATCACAGGCGGAGGGCCGGCATGCTGGAACTTAGCAATCAATGCAGGCTGTCAGGTTTTGCTGGCTCCGCACTGCCACCTTGGAAAACCGTTGTCGGTTTGTAATCGTTACTAAGCAGGAGTCAGGGACCTGAGGTCCTGCCACGGTCTGCTAACAGCAATGCAGAATGCGGTAAATGTTCAATCACCTGCTTAGTGGGGGGGCTGAGTGGGGAGATAGAATCCCGACAGTGCTGAAGGAGACCATTCAGCCCGTCGGGTCACCACTGACCCTCTGAAAGAGCACCCTAACCCGTTCACAATCCCCAGCCCTATCCCCGTAACCCCACCTAATCTTCGGACGCAAAACAGAGCAATTTATCACAGCCGACCCACCTAACCTGCACGTCTTTGGGACTGTGGGAGGAAGCCGGGGCACCCGGAGGAAACCCACGCGGACACGGGGAGAAGGTGGAGACTCCGCACAGACGGTCGCCTGAGGTGGGAATCGTCCCTGGCGCTGTGAGGCAGCAGTGCTAACCACTGTGCCACCGTACCCTGTTGTAGGGGGGAGGGGTTATATATATATGGACAAAAGGAGTCCATTCAGCCCCTTCACCCTGTTCCGCCATTCAATTAGATCGAGGCAGGTTTCTATTGGGACACCAGTTGGTCCGGGCACCCCTGTGTTGAGGGTAGAGTTACACCTGGGCAGAAAGGCTGAGCATAAGGATCGGTTGCCATGGTGAAGGAGCGAAGGCCCCCTCACGCCTGCCCCAAATGAAGGTTGGGGGAGATGCAGTGCGCGAGCCTGCAGCGTTCTAGCCGGCCATGAGAAGCCAGGGTGACAGAGGCAGGTGGAAAAAGGGGTACAAAGAGAAATGAAACGGGAAAGAAATAGTTTTGCTGAAGGCTTCCTCAAAGTAAAATATTTGTGCAGGCAGGCTTCATTTAAAAGAATTGGTGTCAGTTCCGAATAGTTTGCTTATCCTGGAGGGCTTTCGAGCTCAATCTGAAGGAATTGCTGGCCTTAGCATGTTTATTGACTGGCTGCCAAATAGTTCAGCAGTGCTTAAAGTCGGCAGTAAACAGAGGAACTGTTAATCCTGTCAGATTCTACATCGGAAGAGATCTCAAGTTAAAAATACAGTTGCACTAGTATTAACCCATCTCCCTCTGGCTAAAAGTGTCTGAACTCTGCAAGGTTTGATGGATAGTGTAGAGAGAGCCTTACTCTGTATCTAACCCCGTGCTGTACCTGTGCTGGGAGTGTTTGATGGGGACAGTGTAGAGGGAGATTTACTCTCTATCTAACCCCGTGCTGTACCTGTGCTGGGAGTGTTTGATGGGGACAGCGTAGAGGGAGCTTTACTCTGTATCTAACCCCGTGCTGTACCTCCCCTGGGAGTGTTTGATGGGGACAGTGCAGAGGGAGATTTACTCTGTATCTAACCCTGTGCTGTACCTGTCCTGGGAGTGTTTGATGGGGACAGCGTAGAGGGAGCTTTACTCTGTATCTAACCCCGTGCTGTACCTCCCCTGAGAGTGTTTGATGGGGACAGTGTAGAGGGAGCTTTACTCTGTATCTAACCCCGTGCTGTACCTGTCCTGGGAGTGTTTGATGGGGACAGTGTAGAGGGAGCTTTACTCTGTATCTAACCTCGTGCTGTACCTGTCCAGGGAGTGTTTGATGGGGACAGTGTAGAGGGAGCTTTACTCTGTATCTAACCTCGTGCTGTACCTGTCCAGGGAGTGTTTGATGGGGACAGTGTAGAGGGAACTTTACTCTCTATCTAACCCCGTGCTGTACCTGTGCTGGGAGTGATTGATGGGGACAGCGTAGAGAGAGCTTTACTCTGTATCTAACCCCGTGCTGTACCTCCCCTGGGAGTGTTTGATGGGGACAGTGCAGAGGGAGATTTACTCTATATCTAACCCTGTGCTGTACCTGTCCTGGGAGTGTTTGATGGGGACAGTGTAGAGGGAGCTTTACTCTGTATCTAACCTCGTGCTGTACCTCCCCTGGGAGCGTTTGATGGGGACAGTGTAGAGGGAGCTTTACTCTGTATCTAACCCTGTACTGTACCTGTCCTGGGAGCGTTTGATGGGGACAGTGTAGAGGGAACTTTACTCTGTTTCTAACCCCTTGCTGTACCTGTCCTGGGAGTGTTTGAGCTTTACTCTGTGTTGTGTTATGTTATTGCTAGTAACGTAAGCTGCCACTTGATGTAGGCTCTGCTGAATGATGCTCTAGACTCGGAAATAAGTTTAACATATTTATTGAATTATTAACCATGCTCCTAAATTTATTTGACACTCTACTAATCTGCCCCCAGCAACTCAGTCTATTCTGCGAACTATACAAGCTTGCTCTTGACGTGCTGGGGTGTGATGTTGATGTTCATCAACCCTGTCCTGCTCCCTTGGTTTCTGCCGGTGGAAGAGGCAGAGCCTGTGTGCCCTGTCCTTTTTATATGGGTCGTGTAGTTCCCCCTGTGGTAATGCCACCTCTGGGTGTTCTGATTGCCCATTGGTTATGTCCTGTTCTAATGACCCATTGGTTGCGTGTCCGCATGTCATGACATCTCTGATGCTCCCTCTAGTGGTTACTTAGTTGTAGTGTATTCACATTAACCCCTTGTGGAGATAGAGTGATGCATATCACTACATCCCCCTTTTTTCGTGTTACATATTTTCTGCACTTTGTTGAAGACAATTGTAGGAAACAGGTAGACGAATGATGATATGTACACGTTGTGATGATATTGATGATTATACAATACCAATTAATATCTATGAGTCCAATCTTATGACTTTGTATGATTGAGTTGCTTTCTTCTTCTGTTGTTGAAGTGTTGATGTTGCCATTTTTTTGTGAACGTCGTCAGTGTTCTTGTTTTAACGTAACCACGAAGTCATTATGAGGTGTTCGAATGGTCGAATCACTTCGTTGTCTGATTTTGACATTTTTTCTGTGTTTGTGGTAGAGATTCTGTATGTCATCTTTCTGGAAAGCTGGTTTGCTTGATTGTAGTGGAGCAAACGTGAATTGGTGAGATTCGTTGTCATGCCATGGTATGTTTGTACTCTTGCCATTGTTTTGATCTGTGCTGTTACATTGTCCTTCATGTGCAGAGTTGTACCATGTCGTACAAATTGTTGTTTTATTGTTGTTGTTTTTGTCATGCTCAATGACTGTTCCGTGTGGATAATTTGAGTCATTCTCAAAGTTACTGGTGTCAGTGTCCTTTGTGGTATCTGTTGCTTCATTGAGCGTTTCTTCTTGAGGATTGTGAGAATGACCGGATGTGGCATTGATCTTGATGACATCACTCCTTTGTGGTTGATGTGATTCCTCTTTGATTCCTTGGTGCTCCTCTTCTGGAGTCATTTCTGGTTCACTTTTGGGCAGCACGGTGGCATTGTGGATAGCACAATCGCTTCACAGCTCCAAGGTCCCAGGTTCGATTCCGGCTTGGGTCACTGTCTGTGCAGAGTCTGCACATCCTCCCCGTGTGTGCGTGGGTTTCCTCCGGGTGCTCCAGTTTCCTCCCACAGTCGAAAGATGTGCAGGTTAGGTGGATTGGCCGTGCTAAATTGCCCTTAGTGTCCAAAATTGCCCTTAGTGTTGGGTGGGGTTACTGAGTTATGAGGGTAGGGTGGAAGTGTTGACCTTGGGTAGGGTGCTCTTTCCAAGAGCGGGTGCAGGCTCGATGGGCTTAATGGCCTCCTTCTGCACTGTAAATTCTATGTACTTGAATCATTATTGGTTTCTTGATGCTTCTCGTCTGGAGTCAAAATCTTCAAGAGTTCATTTTCTTGTGGATAGGCGCGAGTGGATGAGGTTTTAATTGACGCGGTCTCACTGGACTCGAGAGTAGTTTTACTTTGATGTTGAGTCCCTCAGTACATACGAGCTGAGATCTGTCAGTCTCGCTGTGATTGCACGTCTTGTCTGGGAATTGTGATTTCTTTGTCACTTGTCTCACATACAGTGGGTAGACATTCAGTGTCTTCTTGTTGGTTAAAGGAGCTGGGTAGACTTTCATAAGCTGCTGCTGGTTGCTCAGGTAAGGTTGATAGATCTTCATGGTCTTGTTCATGCATGGACTTGGCTATGGAGCCTTGAGTTGCTTCCATTGTGGAGTCTGTCAACGAGCTCTGTGTGGAGCCTTTATCGCTCTCTCTGTGGAGTCTTTCATCGCTCTCTGTGTGGAGTTGGGGACTCTTCGCGGTGTGTGGACCACAGGTTTGGCGTTAGGCTGCAGTAGAATCCTGTACTCATACAGAAGTGTGCCCATCCCGCTAAAGACATTTGGGTTTTGGGTCAGTATGTCGTTGATGCTGGCCTGAGGATCTGGCTGAGACGGCGTCATGGTGTAGACCCGTTGGATGAGATTCAGTTGCTTGCAGGAGTGCGCACCTAGCAGGGACGCCCTGTTTGGCTGAACAATCTCGAAGCTTAGGCTTGTCTTTATGTGTTGGACACTGTCAGGTGGCCGGACCCCAGTGCCTTAATTGCCAGTGTAGTCCTGGAGTTTGCAAACAGCTGGAAGGAGCTTGGGAGTCTTCTTGATTCTCGTGAAGTCCGACTGTGAGATCAGGTTGGCGGAGGCACCTGCGTGCAGTTTGAACTGGATGGGGCATCGGTTGGGGCATTGGTTGTCCTCCATCACTGCGTTCCATTCGACCTCGAAATCCACGGCAAGGATTGACAGGACTTGCAATGTGCCCGGGGTGGCGCATTCGCACTTCGTGATGATGCCTACTCAGTATGCGTTATCCTGGTAGTCATCGCCTGGATCTGTAGCACTGCCTTGATCAGAGTCATGTGTTTGGTGTCGCGCAATCCTGATGCCAACGGAGTTGTTCAGTACTCGCTGTGTGGCATTGTATTCTTCCTGTTCAATAAACAAATCATCTTCTTTGGTTTCGGATTTGTTATTGTGCTCTTCACTTTGGGTGGTGCAAACTGCTTGTCCGAGGGTGCTGCGGAGGTTATTTCCAACGTCTGGTGGAAGTTCAGGCATTGTTCTGTCTTTCGAGGTGAAGGAATTGTGTTTTGTGGCTTTAAAACTCTTCTTTTTAATTTTCGGATATTTCCCCTTTAAGTGGGCGTGGTCCGGGGCCTCTGATGTCATGGCGCTCGTGACGTCATGCGTAGGACTCAATTACGCATGCGCACGCCGAGGTTCCTTTACTGTGCGCTCTTTTCGCAACTGCGCATGTGCGGCTTCTCGCGCAGGCGCAAAACGCCGGTTTGCGTCTTTTAGGGGAAGTGCGCATGTGCGGACTGGTCAGACTGCACACTCTCAAGATAGCTGCCATTCAAAACTGCCGTCTTCTTCTGTTTCAACCCTACCTCTGCCTCGTGGTGAGTATTCGCGCCATTTTTACCGGTTTTGTTCGTGTCCACCTCGCAGTGGCTGTCGAATTTGTCCAGGGTGGTCTGGTATTTTGTTTTGCCCTGCCCTTCTGAGTATTGAAACGAGTTGAAGATCTCTATCGCATGTTCACCCGCAATGGTGAGTAGAAGAGCTATCTTCTGACCATCGGTCGCGCCATTCAGGTCGGACGCTTCCATGAATAGTTGGAATTTTTGTTTGAACAAACGCCAACGAGCACTAAGATTACCGGTGGTCCTGAGTTGATGAGGAGCCTGAATCTTGTTCATCGTCCCTGGATTCGGTTGCTGGTTCTCTTGAACCTTGCTGAGTTGAACTAGGGAGATTGAGCAGTCACTCCTGTGCCATGTTGTGTTATGTTATTGCCGGTAACATAAGGTGCCATTTGATGTCGGCTCTGCTGAAAGCTGTTCCAGACTTAGAGATAAGTTTAATGTATTTATTGAACGATTAACAATGCTCAAATGAGTTTGACACTCTACTAATCTGCCTCTAGTAACTCAGCCTATTCTGCTAACTGTACAAGTTTGTTCTCGACCATGTGCTAGGGTGTGATGTTGCTGATGATCAACCCTGTCCTGCTCTCTAGGTTTCTGCCGGTGGAAGAGGCAGAGCCTGTGTGCCCTTTCCTTTTTATATGGGTCGTGTAGTGCCCCCTTGTGGTAATGCCACCTCTGGGTGCCCTGATTATCTATTGGTTGTGTCCTGTTCTAGAGTACCCAATTATTTTTTCCAATTAAGGGGCAATTTAGCGTGGCCAATCCACCTACTCTGCACATTTTTGGGTTGTGGGGGCGAAACCCACGCAGACACGGGGAGAATGTGCAAACTCCACACGGACAGTGACCCAGAGCCGGGATCGAACCTGGGACCTCAGCGCCGTGAGGCGGTTATGCTAACCACTAGGCCACCGTGCTGCCCTCGTTGTGTCCTGTTCTAATGACCCATTGGTTGCGTGTCTGCATGTCATGATGCTCCCTCTAGTGGTTACTTAGTTGTCGTGTATTTACATTCACCCCTTGTGCATATACAGTGATGCACATTCTGTATCTAACCCCGCGCTGTTCCTATCCTGGGAGTGTTAGATGAGAACAGTGTAGAGGGGGCTTAATGATGAACACATGAGAAGCTTCGGCACCAACCGGTGGAGGAGGTTGATTTGCCCGTGTGGATTTTGAGGCCTGTCTCAGCGACATTACGCCCCTCCCCCCCTCCACATTCCTCCCCCATCCCGAACTGTCTGTGATCTGGCACATTTCTGAATTCGACAAGGGGAAGTGGGTTCGTACAGCCAACAGGAAAATAACAAGCAGGGACTGCAATGGCGGAGTGTTGGTCCCAGGTGGCAGTGGTCCTGATTATTGTTGCGAGTGGCCTCCTCACATCCCTGGAACGGATTGGGGCCTGCAGGCCCTGACACTGCCTACCTAAAATGGCAGTCGTGCCTATATACACCATCGGACTCCAATTCTGTGTTAAAAAGTAGCCTCTCGTTTCAAACAGGCCTTCCCTCAGCCACCCATTGGCAATTTTCAAAATGGCGGAAGATGCATTGCCAGTGTTGTATGAGGCAGTGCTATCAGTACCCACTGTACTGAGGTTGTTGCTGCCACATGCACACACACACACACACAAACACACGCGCGCACACTCAAAAAGATGCGCGCGCGCGCACACACACACACACTCACACACAGTTACACACACACACACACTCAAACAGATACACACACAGAGATACACACACAATCAAACAGATACACACACATACACTCAAACAGATATACACACACATGCAGATACACACACACTCACACAGCTACACACATAGATACACACACACAGACACTCAAACAGATACACACACACACTCAAACAGATACACACACAGAGATACACACACACACTCAAACAGATACACACACACACTCAAACAGATACACATACACACACTCAAACAGATATACACACACACGCAGATACACACACACTCACACAGCTACACACATAGATACACACACACACACAGACACTCAAACAGATACACACACTCAAACAGATATACACACACACTCAAAAAGATGCACAAACACAGTTACACACACACACACTCAAACAGATACACACACAGAGGTACACACAGACACTCAAACCAATACACACACACACACACTCAAACAGATATACACACACACGCAGACACACACACAGAGATACACACATACACTCACACAGATACATACACACACACACACTCAGACACACACACACTCACACAGATACACACTCTCTGACAGATACATACACACACACTCAAACGGATACACACTCACACATACACTCAAACAGATACACACACACACCCACAGAAACACACACACACAGATATACACACACAGACACACACACAGATACACACACACGCAGAGGCACAGACACACATTCACAGAGATACACACACAGATACACACACACTCAACCAGATACACACACACTCACACAGGTACACACTCACAGAGGTACACACACACAGACGCGCACACAAGCACACACACAGACACAGATACACACAGACACACACAAAGATACAGATACACGTGGATACACATGCACAGATATACACACCCTCATACAAACGCAGATGCACACACACACACAGATACATACACAAACACACTCACAAACACACACTGAAGTACACTGCTTCCAGAAGACACGAGAAAGTAAATGATATGACTGAATACTTTCAGCCAACGAGACCAAAACTAGGTCTCTGCCAAGATAAACAGACCAATAAAACTTTAACGTAACTTTCTAAAAGGCCTATATCCCGGCAATCAATCTTGTCTTGTCTCTTTGCTTAAACAGAAAGGAAGCCACTTTACATAATCAGTCGTCATCCCAGCTGCCGAACTGACTGTATTGGTGCGGGAGGCCGTTCCGACAAATGACAGCGAGACCGTCTAACCAGCCGGTGACTGGCCTCACATCGCCGCAGACGTGGGTTTGCCGCTCCTGTTTTGTTCATGCATGGAACGATCTGTCGGGACCGCACGCAGAGCAATACCTTTCACTGTACCTCGGTACACGTGACAATAATCAAATCCAACCCAGTAATCCCAGCCATTGGCTGCACCAGTAACGTCTCTCAGTTGTACAGGGGGGGGGGGGGGGGGGGGGGGGGGAGTTGCCGTGACTGAGTGGTGCGGAGGGAGGGTGGGGAGTTGGGAGGTGGGGAATGGGGAGGTGAGGAATGGGGAGGTGGGGGGTTGGGGGGGGTATGATCCTCTGGGAAAAGACCATCAGGAGATCGTTGCTGCTTTGAGGCTATTGGTGGCGAGGGAACGCCCTCGATGCCACCAGGCGACCCTAATCCTAAACCTAACCCTCAGTCTAACCCCCACAAAGGGACCTTGTGACAGGCTCGGCAGCTACGCGGCCGTTCCTCAAGCAGCAACTCGGCACCGCCTGGTGGAGGGAGGCATATTCGGCAAGGCCACCCTCCTCACACGGAGCCTTGCTAGTCGCCCGCTGCCCAAATTAATGCCATGTTCTGGGCAGCGGAGTTTGTTGACTGTCTTTCGACCTCACTCTCCTCCTCAGCGGAGTGGGGTTCTCTCACTCATTTTGAGCGATGCAACCCTCGTCTTTCCTTTGCCCGTTGGATGCGGCATTAACCCCAGCTGCCCTCACATAAGCGATAAAAACGGCAAAGATCCCATTGAGCTGTTTCAAGAAGCTCTCCCTGCCTCCTGACTAACGTCAGTAGCTCAGAAGTAGCACCGGAAAGCCAGGTTAAAGGGTGGACGCCACACCGTCAATGCTTGCAAAGTGCTTCGAGACATCTTGAGGTCCTCCTTCGCCCATCCTCCGCCCAATTTGCCAGGGGGAGCTGGAGTGGGGTGGGAATGAATGCAACTTCGCCACCACTCCCACCAACCCAACTCTACACGCAGACTGACAAGGGTCACTCAGCGCCCGGTGACAGGCAAAGGGAAGGTGATCAGAAAGCCTCCAGGCTGGGCGGGCGTTGTGTCTTAAGACAAGTTCCAGGAGGGTTCATTAACCTTGGCCAGGCAACAACAGTTTTCTCAGCACCCTCTTCACAATCAGAGCTGGTCACCCCATCTCTCAATCAACTGGATAACACCAAATAAAGCCGGTACTTGTTGAGGTCGAGTGAAGTGTATTGTTCTGCGTACAGTCCAGGCAGATCATTCCATGCATGAAAAATGTAGGAAATACGATTAATACACAATGGGCGCGATTCTCCGCTCCCCACACCGCGTGGGAGAATCGTGGGGTGGCCCCCCGACAAATTTCACGCCCCACTTGCCCCCTCGCCCGCGATTCCCCCCCCCCCCCCCCACCCCGCTCGGAAGTTTTTCATATACGAGCGGCCTGCCGTTCGCGACCGTTTCACGACGGAAGGCAACCACACCTGGTCGCTGCCATCGTGAAACGGGTGTGGAGATGTCCGTTTGGGGCTTGTAGGGGGCCTGGTGGGGAATGAGCACCACGGCTGTGCTCGGGAGGGGACAGGCCCGCGATCGGTGCCCACCGATCGTCGGGCTGGTGTCTCAATCGGACGCACTATTTTCCCTCCGCCGCCCCGCAAGATCAAGCCGCCACGTCTTGCGGGGCGGCTGAGGGGAAAGACGGCCACCGCGCATGCGAGGGTTCGAGCTGTCAGCCATCGTGACGTCAGCCGCGCATGCGCGGGCTGGAGCCGGCCAACCTGCGCATGCGCGGCTGACGTCATTAGGCGCGCCGGCCGCGTCATTCTCGGTGCGACGCCCCCGCGGCCGAGAGTTATGGAGCGCCGCTCCTAGCCCGGCCGGGAGGGGAGAATAGGGGGCGAGGAGCGGCCTCCGAGGCTGAGAGAAGATGTGGGAAGTGATCAGTCCATAAGAGGGTCATAGCTGGGTAACAGCTGGGAAGAAGCTGTTTTGGAATCCGTTAGTGCGTGTTCTCAGACTTTTGTATCTCCTGCCCGATGGAAGAGAGAATAACTCGGGTGAGGGGGTCTTTGATTATGCTGCCCGCTTTCCCAAGGCAGCAGAGACAGAGTCAATGGATGGGAGGCAGGTTCGTGTGATGGACTGGGCAATGTTCATGATTCTCTATAGTTTCTTATGGTCTTGGGCTGAGTAGTTGCCATACCAAGCTGTGATGCAACCAGATAGAATACTTTCTGGGGTGCATCTGTAAGAATTGGTATGCGTCAATGTGGACATGCCGAATTTCCTTAGTTTCCTGAGGAAGTATAGGCGCTGTTGTGCTTTCTTAGTCGTAGTGTCGACATGGGTGGACCAGGACAGATTGTCGGTGATGTGTACACCTAGGAATTTGAAATTGTCAACCATCCCCACCTCGGCACCATTGATGCTGACAGGGGTGTGTACGATACTTTGCTTCCTGAAGTCAATGACCAGCTCCTTAGTTTTGCTGGCAGTGAGGGAGAGATCGTTGTCGATGCACCTTGCCACTAGGTTCTCTATCTCCCTCCTGTATTCTGACTCATCGTTGTTAGAGATCCGACCCACTACAGTCGCATCATCAGCAATCGTGTAGATGGAGTTGGAGCCAAAATTTGCCACACAGTCGTGTGTGTGTATAGGGAGTATAGTATGCCAAGAGTGCGTCGCAAACTGGAACTGTAACCATGGTGACCACTTCCACATGCGCTCTTTCTTTCTCTCTCTTTTTTCCCTCCGTTTCTCACGTGTATACACTTAAACTTCTAAGTGCGAGCGACACGCGTGCCAAACACGTGCGATTCAGCTTCTCTTTGGTGAACCCTGCTGTCAGCTGACAGTGCATCAGGTACGGGCTGGAAAACAAGGAGTTGATGGATACACGGGCGTTGGGGACATTTGCTGACATAACTCTGTAGGCCACACCGATTTCCTACCTTGACTGTCCCCACCACTCCACCTCACTCTACCATGACACCCGCTTCACTCCTTCATGCCTCCCACCCCACCACAGACTCACCCTAGCCAACCCCGGTTCTCTCTGCAGGAGCCCAGTCTCCCGCTTCCCCGCCCCTGTGCCGTGGAGCGAAATGAGGGAACACCGTTGACCTCACACACCGCTTGGCAAAGCCGTCCCAGTGTATGCCACCCGTAAGCGGCGGCAAAATGGGAGCCACCAGGTTTCCGGATGGCGGCTGACTTGACCCTGAAAGTCGGGCATCACCTTGAGAGGTCTTCACGCGAACGAATATTCACGGCGGGCAAATGTATTATACGTCCAAACTCGCCACAGGCCAGCGTGATGCTCGACACGCCCCAAAGATTATTGCTGCATTCCACCCCGGAATCAGGAAATTGGAATTTCGCATCCCACCTAATCAAGTCGCCCCACAGGCCACTCTCGTGGGCTCCATCCCCATCTCCTCCCTCAGTGTGGTCAACCACAACTTTCCCTTTCACGCCTCCCACCCACCATAGGCACCTGCCGGGGGCTTGTCACAGGGAATCCAGGTCACCATGGCACACGCCCGTTTGTTTCTCCGCAAGCGTGTTGCAGTCTGGAGCTGTGGATTGTGGTGACGAAAGCTTCGACATTCTTTCCATCGCATAGCCGACCAGGAATCTCTCCCACTCTTACCGCCTGCCACTGGTATATGCGTCGGAAAGATTTGCAGGTCGACACCCAACTTCCTCGGCCATCTGGGGGTTCACCGGACGGGATTCTCCTTCCCTCAGGCCGGCCAATGGGGTTTCCCATTGTGGGCGGCCCCTGGCCGTCGGGAAATCCCCCGGGCCTGGGTGCGCTAATGGCCCTCTGGAGAATCTCGATAGCGGAGAATCCAGCCCCACCTTCTTTGACCATCCACTCCTGGAGTGGGACTGGAACCCAGAGCCAGCAAGTTCAGAGGTAGCAACGGTACCCACCCCGCCACAGGAACTCCTGACTGCTTCCCAACCACAGTATTCGTGTCATATTTTACACTGGCAGCATCAGAACAATGTATTCATGAAGGCAGTGATGAATAAATTTGAAGATTCTATTGATTGCTGCTTTACCAAGTCCTTAACAAGCAAAAAAAAAAAAAACTTTTTTGAGACTGAGACTGTGCAATAAATCACTTTATTCCCAGGAGGAATTTCATAAAATGTGACAACTTGGCTCAGTCTCTTTCCTGAGTCAGAAGATTGTGGGATTCTGTCCCACTCGAAGAATTCTGCGTGTAATGTTGGCGAACATGTCGGTGCAGACGGGGCAGAGGGGACCACCTTCTTGATAAGACAACGGGCCAAGGCGCCATCCGGCAGTTCATTCAGGGTACTGAAGAAAGATCCCATGGCGCTTTCTCTGAAGGAGATCACCAGAGCTGTCTTGGTGTCCTCACCATCATTAACCCCTCAACCAAGAATAGATTAATTGTTCATACATCTCGCTGCTGTTTAATGAGATCTGGCTGTGATCGAATTCGGTGTTGTGGTTGTCTAGCGGGTGGCACTGTGAAATTAATTGATTGAATGCAAAACTCTTGACAAATAAAAAGGTGCTATAGGAACACAAATCTTTCCCTTTTTCTTAGCGCATCTTTGCGCACACACACACACACACACACGTTTAACCCTTTGAGGTACAGAAGGGACGTGGCAGGTGGATTCTCGAGCTGATTACCTTCCATTGAACCTCATTATAAATGAAATGAAAATCGCTTATTGTCACGAGTAGGCTTCAATGAAGTTACTGTGAAAAGCCCCTAGTCGCCACATTCCGGCGCCTGTCCGGGGAGGCTGAAGCACTCCTTCTGTGGCCAACAGGTCCTGGCATTGGACTTGAACCCAGAGCTTCTGGTACAGAGGTAGGGATGTTACCCACCCTGCCACAGGAACATAAGAACTAGGAGCAGGAGTCAGAAATTCAGCCCTCCAGCCCCGCTCCACCATCCAATACGATCAGGGGTTATGGGGAGAAGGCAGGAGAATGGGGATGAGAAAATATCAGCTGTGATTGAATGGCGGAAAAGACTTGATGGGCCGAGTGGCTTAATTCTGCTCCTTGGTCTTATGATCATGGTCAAGACTGAGGAAGGGAACACCGAGGAAGAGAAGACTGGGATGGGAAGACTGAGGAAGGGACGATGGAGGAGATAAAGACTGAGGATGGGAAGATTGAGGAAGAGAAGACTGAGGAAGGGAAGACTGGGATGAGAAGACTGAGGGAGGGAAGATTGAGGAAGGGAAGACTGAGGAAGAGAAGACTGAAGAAGGGAAGACTGAAGAAGGGAAGACTGAGGAAGGGAAGACTGGGATGAGAAGACTGAGGGAGGGAAGATTGAGGAAGGGAAGACTGAGGAAGAGAAGACTGAAGAAGGGAAGACTGAAGAAGGGAAGACTGAGGAAGGGAAGACTGGGATGAGAAGACTGAGGGATGGAAGATTGAGGAAAGGAAGACTGAGGAAGGAGAGACTCTCGGCCTCAACCCCACTTTCCCGCCCGTTCTCCATAACCCATCAACCTATTACTAAAATCTGTCTATCTCCTCCTTAAATTTACCCAATGCCCCGGCATCCACCTCACGCTGGGGTAGTGAATTCCACAGATACGTGACCCTTTGAGAGAAGTAATTTCTCCTCACGTTAAACTCCATGTGCCAAATTTTGGCCCACTCACCTAAACTTTCAGAGAATCATAGAATGTACAGTGCAGAAGGAGGCCATTCGGCCCATCACGTCTGCACTGGCCCTTCAAAAGAGCACCATACTCAACCCCCCCCCCCCCCCCCCCCCCCTCCCTGCCCTTTCCTCGTATCCTAGTAAACCAACCTAACCTTTTGGCCAATTTATCACGGCCAATCCACCTAACCCGCACATCTTTGGACTGTGGGAGGAAACCGGAGCATCCGGACGAAACCCACGCAGACACAGGGAGAACATGCAAGCTCCACACAGACAGTCATCAGAGGCCAGAATCAAACGCGGGTCCCTGGAGCTGTGAAGCACCACTGCTGACCCACTGTGCCACAGTTCCGCCCCATCCATTTCCATTTGTTAATTTCTTATTTCCTCATTGCAACTTACTATCCCACTTATTTTAGTGCCATCTGCAAATTTGGCTACAGTACCTTCTATCCCGACATCCAAGTCATTCATATGTATTGTAAATAGTTGGAGCACGAGGACCAAACCCTGTGGTACCCCACTTGTTACATCTTGCCAACCAGAAAAAGAGCCATTTATCCCGACTCTCAGCCTTCTATCAATCCTAACCTTTCCCATGAGTATTACCAGTGATTTGTAACTTAATTATATTTCTAGTTGTATTCCAAATTCCACCTCCTTACCCTTGCAGCAGAACCTGGACAATGAGTAAGAAAGTATTGATTAACATGGGATGAAGTATGGTGGGACTCCTTGTGTCCTTTTTCATTTCATATCATAGAATTTACAGTGCAGAAGGAGGCCATTCGGCCCATCGAGTCTGCACCGGCTCTTGGAAAGAGCACCCTACCCAAGGTCAACACCTCCACCCTGTCCCCATAACCCAGTAACCCCACCCAACACTAAGGGCAATTTTGGACACTAAGGGCAATTTATCATGGCCAATCCTGGGACCCTGGAGCTGTGAAGCAATTGTGCTATCCACAATGCTACCGTGCTGCCCATTCGGTCATTATGAAGGGCTGTTAGGAAGCCAGGAAATGATCAGCTAATGGGGCTCTGGCAAACAGGTCCTCAGCAACAGACCAGGCAGACGAAGATATGTCATCTGGAATGTCTCAACGGCTGTTCTTGGGGATGAAGGCTGAGGTGAAACCAAACCCGCAACCATCTTGGTTTCTTTGCTGTTGGGTCAGGGTTTTGTTCTGTCAAGACACATATGGAAGTTGGCATGCGATGGCTTCTTAACACTGCAGGATGGCACGCACAGGTGTCTTCCTCAAATTTCACTCCCTCAGTCTCTCCTTCCTCAGTCTCTCTTTCCTCAGTCTCTCCTTCCTCAGTCTTCCCTTCCTCAATCTTCCCTCCCTCAGTCTTCCCATCCCAGTCTTCCCTTCCTCAGTCTTCCCTTCTTCAGTCTTCCCTTCTTCAGTCTTCTCTTCCTCAGTCTTCCCTTCATCAATCTTCCCTTCCTCAATCTTCCCTTCCTCAGTCTTCCCTTCCTCAACCTTCCCTCCCTCAGTCTTCCCATCTCAGTTTTCCCTTCCTCAGTCTTCTCTTCCTCAATCTTCCCTTCCTCGGTCTTTCTTTCCTCCATCTTCCCTTCCTCAGTCTTCCCATCCCAGTCTTCTCTTCCTCAGTGTTCCCTTCCTCAGTCTCTTTTTCCTCAATTTTCCCTCACTCGATCTTCCCTTCCTCAGTCCTCACTTCCTCAATCTTCCCTTCCTCAGTCTTCACTCCCTCAATCTTCCCTTCCTCAGTCTTTCTTTCCTCAGCCTTCACTTCCTCAATCTTTTTTTATCTCAGTCTTCCCTCCCTTGGTCTTTCTTTCCTCAATTTTCTGTCCCTCAGTCTTTCTTTCCTCAATGTTCCCGTCCTCCGTCTTTCTTCTCTCAGCTTTTCCTCCCTTAGTCTTTCCCCCATTCGCCCTTTCCTTCTCTCCCTGCTCCAGCCTTCCACTGACAGTCTCCCAGCCGTTGGCAACCGTTCTTTTGGTACCTCCCCCTCATTTTCTCAGTCATTCCCCCTCCGGCCATTTTCTGTTTGGCTGCCCTCCGATTGCCTTTCACGTATCTTAGGACATGTAGTTCTTCGAACATCACCGCCTCAATGCAGTTTCTTTCAACCTTGACGATGTCCTGCGAAGTGGTCCCTTCATTCTGCTCCTCCACCACCAAATCAGAGTGGCAGTTTTAATGTAGAGACTGCTCTGTTGAAACACTGGGAATGCTGCGGGCTAAGCTTGTTTATCAGAATGACTGTTTATTTGCACTGAAGGAAAAAGTCTATTTTCTAATTAGAGGAATTAGCATTCGGAAATGAGGCCTAATTTGAATAATTAATTAATGCATTGCACAGATCAGCATCGTAGATATAACCTTTAAGTTCCTTCAATGTTTAGATGGAGACTTTCCATTGGCTATTGATGCTGGTACAAGCACCAGCATCAAAGATATATTGCAGACATGTATATTGTGCCTTGGTTCATGAATCGCAGAGAGTCGGTATTCAGTGACAGCTAAAAAAAAAGCAAATGGAATTTTAATGTTTATTGCAAAAGGACTGGGGTATCAAAGCAGGGAAATGTTGTTGCAATTTTATGGGATGTTAGTGAAACCACATCTGGAGTATTGTTTCCAAATAGCCTGCTGGGGGCTGGTTCAGCTCACCTGGCTAAATCGCTGGCTTTTAAAGCAGACCAAGGCAGGCCAGCAGCACGGTTCGATTCCTGGACAGGCGCCGGAATGTGGCGACTAGGGGCTTTTCACAGTAACTTCATTGAAGCCTACTCGTGACAATAAGCGATTTTCATTTTCATTTCTTATTTGAGGAAGGATGTGGTGGCGTTGGAGGCAGTTCCGAGGAAATTCACCAGATTGATTCCGGGGGTGAAAGTGTTGACGTCGGACGAGAGATGAAACAGTTTGGGCTTCTCCTTGCTGGAGTTTAGGAGAATGGGATGAGATCAGATCGAGGTGTAAAAAATATTAATAATAATAATCTTTATTAGTGTCGCAAGTAGGCTTACGTTAACACTGCAATGAAGTTACTGTGAAAAGCCCCTAGTCGCCACACTCCGGCGCCTGTTCGGGTACACTGAGGGGAAATTCAGAATGTCCAAATTATCTAACAAGCACGTCTTTCGGGACTTGTGGGAGGAAACCGGAGTACCCGGAGGAAACCCGCGCAGACACGGGGCGAACGTGCAGACTCTGCACAGACAGTGACCCAAGCCGGGAATCGAACCCAGGTCCCTGCCGCTGTGTAGCAGCTGTGCTAACCACTGTGCTACCTGTGCCTCCCCCAACTTGGTTGCCTCTGTGCCAACATTTTTGCGAGCATCAACTCTTTCCATGTCAAACATCCCCACGGTGACGCAGTGGTTAGCATTGCTGCCTACGGCGCTGAGGACCTGGGTTCGAATCCAGGCCCTGGGTCACTGTCCGTGTGGAGTTTGCACATTCTCCCCGTGTCTGCGTGGGTTTCACCCCCACAACCCAAAGATGTGCAGGTTATGTGGATTGGCCACGCTAAATTGCCCCTTAAGTGGAAAAAAAACATCCCCTCCTTCATTCCTGCCACTCCATTCCTTCCTTCCTTTATCTGTTCCAACATGATAGAACTCGTTTCCTGCTTCGCTTCCTGACCAGTTTGAAAGTGAGCTTCTGTCAGTGCTGTGAAATCCCCATTCTCCCGTGACACAATTGCTTCTAATCCCATCAGTTTATTTCCCACCCGCTGTATAATGCACGCACTTTATCTGTCGTCCTCTGCCTTCAAAGATATTCAATGGGTTTTGAATATGTTTTAATCCAAGATTGCACCTTGCTCCTTTATCTTTGCTGCCATTCTCCCCATTTACAACTGGCCGTTTTGAGTTTCCCTCTGGGCCACTTTTGAAGTTCATGTCATAGGAACATGCCAGAAGTGGGCAGTTCAGCCCTTCAATGGTTTCTGTGCGGAGTCTGCACGTTCTCCCTGCGTCTGCGCAGGGTTTCCTCCGGGCGCTCCAGTTTCCTCCCACAAGTCCAAAGATGTGTAGGTTAGGTGGACTGGCCGGGCTAAACTGCCCCTTAGTGTCCAAAAATGTTAGGTGGGGGTCACTGGGTTACGGGGATGGGGTGGGTTAAAGTGGGGTGCTCTCTCCAAGGGCCGCTGCAGACTCGATGGGCCAAATGGCCTCCTTCTACACTGTGAATTCTATGAAAGTTAGAGGTCAAAGGTTAAGGTACCCAAGAGAGAGCACAGCCATCTTTCTCAGTTAGACCAACAAAGCCGGGAATTCAACCTGCCCTATCAGGAGCCGGGAACCATGCGGTTGGCCCGGGATCCTTTGTGAGGGATGTTTTCCAACCTTTTGGGGGTTGGGGGGGGGGGGGGGTGGCAGGATTCTCTGGCTGGTCCTGCCAAAGCCGACCATCCCTCCCCCCATCCCCTCCCCAAACCTCGCGCGCCCCCACCACCCCCCCACCCCAAGGGAAGCACGGGTCGTGTTCCTTCGCCCACAAAAAGTTAAGGGCAACTGACCAGAAATGTTCGACATTCTGGAGGAGCAAATAAGGAGGAGCTGTTTTCACTGATAATGAGGTCGGTAATCGAAGGACAGAGACCGGAGCGAGATGAGAAGAATTTTATTTTTGTGCAACTCCCGGATAAGTCAGATTATAGTCATAACTTTTCACATGGAGCAAGCAAACACTGCAGCTTCTGAAACTGCCTTACACTGGTGAACTGTTAAAATGGCCGCCAAGGGGTCCGGTGACCTTTGCTTCTTCAGCGCAGACTGGTCATGTGACCGAAACTGGCTTCCGATGCCCAGAGGAACCCCTGGGAGGATTGCAGAAAAAAGGACCACTGGAAAAATCAAACTCCCGAAAAGGGCTGCGTCACCTTCGGTTTTTGCGGCCATCAATCCCCCTGAGAATCGCACTCCAAAACTTGCTCCGAGTCATCAAAGCAGAGAAAGTGCGTAACCCGTCCCAGCTTCAAAGCTCGCCCGAAGACCAAACTCCTAGATAGTCAACTGCGTGAAATCTCACGAGGTGTCCACCCTTCACAACCGTGGGCCTTCCACTTGGGAGACCAGAAATCGTAAATCAGAGACTCAGTTAACTGGGATCTGTAAAAATGTCGACCGTTTTAAATAGGTGGATGAAAGCAGTGGAACTGTACCGCACCACAGCGTTCTCTGGCAGTAACATTTTGGTGGGAGAGTTCGGTTTTGAGAAACCATGAGGAGAAAGAGTGAGGGAGAGGCCCCACCGGTGACATGAACCGTCCATTCGGGAGGCTCTCAATATGCTCTACGTTCACCCCTTCTTTACCTCAGGACCTTAATTACCCAGCCCTCAGAGCCTTAGCGGCAGCTCTGTGTTGGCAACAAATTTTGCACTGCGAACCTCCCCTAGTCCAGAGGCCCAGGGTCGGAAACCTGGGCTGATGTCCCAACGCAGCGGTAAGGGAGTACTGCGCCGTCAGAGGCCGTCTTTTGGATGAGTCTGAAGACCCGTCTCCCCTCTAGCATGGAGATGGAAAAGGCTGCAATGCTATTCCAAAAAGGAACAGGAGGTGGGGTGGGTGGGGGCGAGGGGAGGTATTGGGTAGGTAGGGGAAGAGGTGTCTCCTGGTCACCATCTAGCCCTCAAGCAATATCCTATCTCGCTCTTGGGGCTAAAGGGATTAAAGGATATGGGAGGGAAGGGCGAATCAGGGTACAATGATTAGGGCACCACGGTAGCATTGTGGATAGCACAATCGCTTCACAGCTCCAGGGTCCCAGGTTCAATTCTGGCTTGGGTCACTGTCTGTGCGGAGTCTGCACATCCTCCCCGTGTGTGCGTGGGTTTCCTCCGGGTGCTCCGGTTTCCTCCTACAGTCCAAAGATGTGCAGGTTAGGTGGATTGGCCATGCTAAGTTGCCCTTAGTGTCCAAAATTGCCCTAAGTGTTGGGTGGGGTTACTGGGTATGGGGATAGGGTTGGGTGCTCTTTCCAAGAGCCAGTGCAGACTCGATGGGCTGAATGGCCTCCTTCTGCACTGTAAAGTCTATGAAATAATGATCATGATGAAAAATGAGCTAAGGAATGCGACACACTTTGCGCGTGTTGTTGTGTCGGAGGGAATGTGGCGACGAACTAGTGCACAGCAAGATCTCACATGTGGCAATATGACAAATGATAATCTGTTTTATTGATGTCATTTGGTCAGGGATCTCCCCTGACCTTCTGTCAAACTCCAACGGTAAATCTATAATAAGAACCAGAAAGCAGCTCTTGATTGCTTTGATGCCAGGTTTATCGTGTTCGCCAATCACTTCTCCAACAACACATCAGTGCCACCCGCATCCCCTTTATATATCGGTGAGGGCTATTAAACAATAAGTGCAGTCTATTAAACAATAAATGCAGGCTATTAAACAGTAAGTGCAGCCTACTAAAACCCCAATTCTAACTTAAGAACTGGGAACATTAACTCTTACCTAACGCCTTCTTTGGACTCGTGCTATAGGTGGGCTCTCGCATTTCCACCCGAGAGAGCAAGACCCTCGCCCGAAAGCGGACGCCAAATCTCTGACTAAATTCAGAAGTGATGTGAAGCCGGTTTTAGCCTTCCTCCCTCGAGTGGCGTGTTAACTCGGTGCCATGTTCGCAGATTTTCCTCTCATGTACCCATGTGGCCCAGCGGGGACCTTTGATTAATTTAGATTGCACATGACAACAGCAGAGGGACGAGCTAAACAACAGCAACATGCAGCGGCTTCACGGCGAAAATAAATCCCCCAGGCTCTTCACAAAGAGCGTGATGGATAATGAAATGGAAGGGAACAATATTGAAGCAGAGAGAGAGAGAGAGAGGGAGAGAGAGAAAGAGAAATGACGCCAGGAGAAGGTGGGGAACTGAGCATGCGGCCTGGGAAAAATGAGATGGGAAATGTTCGGAATAGGGAGTGCCCATCAAGCCATTCTTCCCGACATCGTGCCGAACAGGTCTGAAATCCTGTGCACTGAGCCACAATGGAGAGCCGGGGCTGGCACAATGGGCCAACTGGCCTCCTTCTGCCCCTGCATTAATTCTGCGAATTGCCAAGCGAGGTGGAGCTGGCTTTGGCTGGCAGATACATTGGGCGGAGCCTTCCGGTGGCTACCATCGTTGTCCGGCTGGACTGGGAAATCCCAGCGAGCGAAAGGCTTTTCAATATCCTCGGACAGCATCAAGGAGGCAAAGGGCTGGATTCCTCCGACCCGCCCGCCGCAAAATCGCCACGGGCGGGACGTGGACCATCTGAAGGTCCGTTGACCACGGGTGGGAATTTCCGGTCGCCGGGCGGGCGTGGCTCGAGATACACGGACAACAAATCCAAGGCTGGGGGGGGGTTTGTGCTGGGCAAAAATAAATCAATAAGCACAAAGGAAAGTCTGGAATTAATGCCCTGGAGACAGCAAAAGGAAGTGAAAGCTAAACAGAGCTCTACTCTCTCATGCAATTCTTGGGCTGACCAAGAGAATCACATGGAGAATACAACTCGAGGCTTTCTGCAGGAGAGAGCCACCAAGAATCCAATGGGTAGATCCAGAAGAAGCCTCTCCAGCGCAAAGAGCTGTGAGTGTGCAGGTCGCGCTAACATCAGTAAAGGTTGAAGTGAGCAGCATACGCGGCACGGTGGCACAGTGGTTAGCACTGCTGCCTCACAGGCCAGGGACCCGGGTTCGATTCCGGCCTCGGGTGACTGTCTGTGTGTGGAGTTTGCACGTTCTCCCCCGTGTCTGCGTGGGTTTCCTCCGGGTGCTCCGGTTTCCCCCGCACAGTCCAACGATGCGCGGGTTAGGTGGATTGGCCGTGCTAAATGGCCCTGAGTGTCCAAGGTTGAAATGAAATGAAAATCGCTTATTGTCACAAGTTGGCTTCAAATGAAGTTACTGTGAAAAGCCCCTAGTCGCCACATTCCGGCGCCTGTTCGGGGAGGCTGGTACGGGAATTGAACCGTGCTGCTGGTCTGCCTTGGACTGCATTAAAAGACAGCGATTTAGCCAAGTGTGCTAAACCGATGTGCGGCTTAGGGGGGGTTACGGGGACCGGGAATTCCCACTGATGCCGCCCCATGCCACCAGGGAACCATCGGGCACGAATGCGCTGCCATTAGGGCGAGAGAATCCCACTGCCAGTGAACCGCAGGAGAATTCTGGCCCACAATAAGGTGCCTTGCACCTCTGAATCATCCAGTAGCATTTCCTGACCTGTCCTCAGCCCCCGTGTGGGAAGACCTCAAATTCCATTTTGTCAATCCTCCGGTAAAATCTCTCCATGGCCTCACATCTCCTTCTTGCCGTAACCTCCCTGACATCCGCAGTCTAACTCCGGCCCATGAATGTCACTGACGCCCTCAATCCATCACTGACGGTCATGTCATCAGCTGTCAACTCTCTAAACCCTAGAAGCCCCTCCTTAAACCTCTTTGGCTCACCCCCCCCCTAGCCCGCCTTCAAGACACCCCCCTTCAAACCTGCCTCTCTGATCCAGCTTTAGATCTCCTTCCTGATGTCATCTCCTGGGCTTCTGATCTTCGAACAAATGGCTACACTTTAAGATGACTTCCTTAGCTCTGCATTGCTTTCCTGACCTTGTGCAAAGGTGCTTATGTGAATAGAAGCCTTTGGGCGGGATTCTCCGTCGGCAGACTTTTATAGGAAGGATGTGGAAGCATTGGAAAGAGTGCAGAGGAGATTTACCAGGATGTTGCCTGGTATGGAGGGAAGATCTTATGAGGAAAGGCTGAGGCTGTTTTCGTTAGAGAGAAGAAGGTTAAGAGGTGACTTAATAGAGGCATTCAAGATGATCAGAGGATTAGATAGGGTGGACATTGAGAGCATTTTTCCTCGGATGGTGATGGCTAGCACGAGGGGACATAGCTTTAAATTGTGGGGAGATAGATATAGGACAGATGTCAGAGGTCGGTTCTTTACTCAGAGAGTAGTAAGGGCATGGAATGCCCTGCCTGCAACAGTAGTGGACTCGCCAACACTAAACGCATTCAAATGGTCATTGGATAGGCATATGGACGATAATGGAATAGTGTAGATGGGCTTTAGAAGGGTTTCACAGGTCGGTGCAACATCGAGGGCCGAAGGGCCTGTACTGCGCTGTAATGTTCTAATTCTAATCCCGTCCTTCATCTTTCCGCTTAAGTAGTTCGGGGTGGGGGGGGGGTGGGGGGGGGGAGGTCGAATGGGATTTGACAATGCTGCCATGAAGCAGCAAAGGATGTTGAAGGCACCGTGTAAATGCGGCGCGTTGCTGAGTGGGAAGAATCAGCTCTGATGCCCCTTCTAGTCGGATAGCCGACCAGTGTCCCCTGGAGGTAGCACTGTCGCCAAGTAATGGGCTCAAAGGCGCCAGGGCACGAGCGGGTTAAGCTCTCGTGGCTGAATGGCCCGGTGACGAGCAGCCAAACAGGGGCGGGAAGTGATAACATTTCACACCTCATGGAGGCTGTTAAAGGGGGAAGAAAGAGAGAGAAAGAGAGAGCCGTCATATTATTACTGTCAGCTCCTGCAGCGCGAGAAAGCCAAATGAGGTGAATAATATTACCATTGAAACACAGCACTGACAAATCTTGGCTGAGGGAAAAGCAACGCTGCCTATGTGAATTTGATGAATCGCTCTGTGTATCGTGCGAGGGGCGCTTGGCGGAGCGAGGTGGGGTGAGGGGGGTGGCGTGAGGGGGGGGGGGGGGGTTTCTACAGTGCAGAGGCTCAGTAACAGGGAATAAAATCCAGCTCCGTTTAACCCTTTCCCCGCCTCCTCCTCCACTGCCCCTCTTCCTGTGCACAGCACAGGGGAGGCCAATAGTGGTATCGTCGCTGGACAAGAAACCCAGGAAAATAATCTGGGGGCCAGTGTTCGAATCCGACCAGCGCAGTTGATGGAATTCCAAAAAATATCTGGTATTCAAATATAATGACGGCCATGAATCAATTGTCGTTAAAAGCCCATCTGGTTCACTAATGTCCTTTTAGGGAAGGAAATCTGCCAACCTTATCTGGTCTGGCCTACATGTGACTCCAGACCCACATCAATGTGATTCACTCTTAACTGCCCCCCCCCCTCAAGGTCAATAAGTGAGGGGCAATATGTGCCGGCTCAGCCTCAGATTCTCATGTCCCATGAATGAATAAAAAAAAAATAATGTAGCATTTTGAAACATAATAAAGATTCACCGGGCAGCAGTTTAACACTGAAACAGCGGAAGGAGATGTTAGGGCCGGCGACCGCTTGCTCAGTCAGAGAGAGGGAGGTTGCAGACGGGTGAGAGAGCGAGGTCAAGGGTCCCAGGAAGGCAGCTCCACATTGCACATTGCAGGCTACCTTTACCATCAGAGCTGAAGCCTCATTATCTACTTGATACAAGAGCACCTCCTTCTGGTGATGTCGCGTCGTGGCAGCTTCGCAACGTCGGATATCAATTCTGAGACGCTGGGCGTCCTTTTGCCCGTTCTCAGCACCGCACGGAGGCGGGCGTGAACCAGCAGGGGGCAGAAACAGCTGGCGCCGGTGCGACCAATGGGATCACATGTGCGTAGCTCGTGAAGGCCGGCCTTCCAGCCCCCTCTAACGCTGTAAAAGAGACAGAAAACAAAAGAGCCGGCATTTGAACAGCACCTCCCACCACCTCATAATGCCCCAAAGCACTTTACACAAGGGTTGTGACGCACCAGCCAAATGTGCACAGCAAGATCCCACGGCGAGCGGTGCGGTAATATGGCCGGTTTTAGTGGTGGTCTGTGAAGGGGTGAATGTTGGCCAACACACCGGGGAGCACCCCTCCTTTCTCCTCTTTCAAATAGCAGCTTTGGGCCTTTGACACCCACTGGAGAGCGGGATTCTCCATCCCGTCAGCCTCGTTTTCCGTTCCTGCAGCCGGCCAATGGGATTCGCCATTGAGGCCACCCCACGCTGTCGGGAAGTCCGCAGGCGTGGGTGCGCTGCCGGCAGACCGGCGGCTCTTGCCGACGGAGAAATCCACTACATACCTTTATCATTCACCCAAAGAGGCGTCACCTCTGGCAATGGTGTGCATCCGAACCTCTATTGCCAACTTGACGTGATTAACACCGAGCCCCCATTCACCCGTCACCCTTAGAATGGAACTGAAAATATACAAAAATGTCATGCTGAACGTATCAAAGGAGTGAGAAGCATAGGAGAATGTGCAAAAAAAAAAAGAAGATGTTTGAGGATGACTCCAGGAAAGAGGAAGGCTGAGGGTATAGAGGCTTTGAAACCGGGAAAGGTTGTGGTGGAGTGGATGTAGAGGGAACGTTCCCGCCTTGTGTGGAAGGGCCTAACCGGAGGCCTTCAATGGAAGGTGGTGACCAAGAAATCCGCCAGGGAACTTCGAAGCAACCTCTTTGCCCAGAGGGTGGTGAGAAATTGGGACTCGCGAGCACAGTGGGGTGGTTGAGGTGAGTAGCAACGGTGCATTTAGGGTGAAGCCGGGTGAGGGCGAAGGGAAGAGAGGGTCGTGCCGCTGAAGTTAGCTGAGGGGAGGCAGGGGCAAGCTGGAGTGGAACATAGGCTCTGGCGTCGACTGAATGGGCCCATTGGCATGCTGCACAGCCTCTGGGATCCTACCTGCATCCCCGTGCTCCTGGAACTGTTCCTATGGAAGTCATGGGGCATTGTGGGAAGGAGAGGCGGTGGCAAAGTTGAATTGAGACCAGCCATGACCATATTGAATGGCGGAGCAGGCTCGAAGGGTTGAATGGCATAATCCTGTCCCGAAGTGCGATATGTTTCTATGTCCCATGTAACTACTGTGCCTCCTGGTGCATAGCAACCCCACAAACTTAAAATTGTCAGCCTCCTTCCAATAGACTCACCATTCCATAATTCCATAACCTCCCCCTGGCCTGCAACCTTCTGAGAGGCCTGGAACCCTCCGAGAGGCCTGGAACCCTCGCATCGGTGGTAGAGGGAGCTAATGCTTAAGTTGGTGGAAGGGATGCTGATCAAGCGGGGCTGCTTTGTCCTGGATGGTGCCGAGTTTACTGAGTGTTCTCGGAGCTGTACTAACCCCGGCAAGTATCCCTCACACCCCTGGCTTGTACCTTGTAGATATTGCAAAAGAATTGGGGAGTCAGGAAGTACACGCTGCAGAGTACACAGCTTGACCACAGTGGTCCCAGTGATTGATTGATATTTATTTTCATTTCATTCCTCTAAGCCTTGCCCCTCGCACTTTAACCTTTGCCCTCTAGTAATTGACCCCTCTACCGTGGGAAAAAACCTCTGACTATCCACTCTGTCTATGCCCCTCATAATTTTGTCGACATCTATCAAGTTGGGGAGCTGGGGAGGTGGCGGCAGTGGTGTTTCCACTGGACTAGTAATCTAGAGAACCAGGTTAATGCTCTGGGGGCCCATGTTCGAATCCCACCATGGCAGATGGTGAAAATTGGAATTCAGTGGGGGCAGCAGGGTAGCATGGTGGTTAGCATAAATGCTTCACAGCTCCAGGGTCCCAGGTTCAATTCCCGGCTGGGTCACTGTCTGTGTGGAGTCTGCACGTCCTCCCCCTGTGTGCGTGGGTTTCCTCCGGGTGCTCCGGTTTCCTCCCACAGTCCAAAGATGTGCGGGTTAGGTGGATTGGCCATGCTAAATTGCCCGTAGTGTCCTAATAAAAGTAAGGTTAAGGGGGGGGGGGGGGTTGTTGGGTTACGGGTATAGGGTGGATATGTGGGTTTGAGTAGGGTGATCATGGCTCGGCACAACATTGAGGGCCGAAGAGCCTGTTCTGTGCTGTACTGTTCTATAAGTCGCCCCTCAACCTCCATCGTTCCAGTGAGAACAAACCGTGTTTATTCAACCTTTCCTCATAGCTAATGCCCTCCATACCAGGTAATATCCTGGTAAATCTCTTCTGCACCCTCTCTAAAGCCTCCACATCCTTCTGGCGACCAGAATTGAACACTATATTATAGTTCTATACAGCTGCAACATGGCTTGCCAATTTTTATACTCAATGCCCTGGCCAATGAAGGCAAGCATGCCGTATGCCTTCTTGACTACCTTCCCCACCTGTGTTGCCCCTTTCAGTGACCTGTGGACCTGTACACCTAGATCTCTCTGACTGTCAATACTCTTGAGGGTTCTATCATTCACTGTATATTCCCTCCCTGTATTAGACCTTCCAAAATGCATTACCTCACATTTGTCTGCATTATACTCCATCTGCCATCTCTCCGCCCAAGTCTCCAAACGATCTAAATCCTGCTGTATCCTCTGACAGTCCTCATCGCTATCCACAATTCCACCAACCTTTGTGTCGTCTGCAAACTTACTAATCAGACCAGTTACATTTTCCTCCAAATCATTTATATAAACTACGAACAGCAAAGGTCTCAACACTGATCCCTGTGGAACACCACTAGTCACAGCCCTCCAATCAGAAAAGCAACCTTCCATTGCTACTCTCTGCCTTCTATGACCTAGCCAGTTCTGTATCCATCTTGCCAGCTCACCCCTGATCCAGTGTGTCTTCACCTTTTGTACCAGTCTGCCATGAGGGATCTTATCAAAGGCCTTACTGAAGTCCATATAGACAACATCCACTGTCCTACCTGCATCAATCATCTTTGTGACCTCCTCTTAAAAACTCTATCAAGTTGGTGAGACACGACCTCCCCTCCACAAGACCATGCTGCCTCTCACTAATATGTCCATTTGCTTCTAAATGGGAGTAGATCCTGTCTCGAAGAATTCTCTCCAGTAATTTCCCTACCACCGATGTAAGGCTCACCGGCCTGTAGTTCCCTGGATTATCCTTGCCACCCTTCTTAAACAAAGGAACAACATTGGCTATTCTCCAGTCCTCCGGGACATCACCTGAAGATAGTGAGGATCCAAAGATTTCTGTCAAGGCCTCAGCAATTTCCTCTCTAGCCTCCTTCAGTATTCTGGGGTAGATCCCATCCGGCCCTGGGGACTTATCTACCTTAATATTTTTCAAGACACCCAACACTTCGTCTTTTTGGATCTGAATGTGACCCAGGCTATCTACACACCCTTCTCCAGACTCAACATCCACCAATTACTTCTCTTTGGTGAATACTGATGCAAAGTATTCATTTAGTACCTCGCTCATTTCATCTTGCTCCACACATAGATTACCTCACCTGTCCTTCATTGGGCCAACCCTTTCCCTGGGAGTCCGAGGGGGAGTCATTGAGGAGTCTGGTACCTGTGGGGAAGAAGCAGTTCCTATGTCTGGATGTGCGGCTCTTCAGACTTCTGTATCTTCTGCCTGATGGAAGGGTCTGGAAGAAGGCAATGCTTGGGTGGGAGGGGTCTTTGATAATGCTGTCTGCCTTCCTGAGGCAGCGGGAGGTGTAGACAGAATCAATGGGAGGGTGGCAAGTTTGTGTGATGCGTTGGGCTGAGTTCACCACACTCTACAGTTTCTTGCTATCTTGGGCCGAACAGTTACCATACCAGGAGGCTGTGATGCAGCCGGATAGGATGCTCTCTATGGCACATCTGTAGAAGTTTGTGAGAGTCGATGCAGACATGTCGAATTTCTTTAGCTTCCGTCAGAAGTTGGGACGTTGTTGGGCTTTCTTCACTGTTGCATCAACATGAGTGGACCAGGACAGACTGTTGGTGATGGTGACCCCCAGGACCTTAAAGCTATCGACCATCTCCACTTCGGAGCCATTGATATAGACGGTGGGGGGGGGGGGGGGGGGGGGGGGGAGTTTCATGCTCTGCTTCCTGAAGTCAATGATCAGTTCCTTGGTCTTTCCGACATTTAGAGAGAGGTTGTTTTCGGTACACGATGCAACCAAGTGATCTATCTCCCTCCTGCAGTCTGATTCGTCGTTGTTTGAGATACGACCCACCACAGTCGTATCGTCCGAAAACTTATGGATGGAATTGGAGTGAATCTCGCCACACAGTCGCGGGTGTGTATAGGGAGTAGAGTAGAGGACTGAGCACACATCCTTGCGGGGCCCCGATGTTGAGGACTATTGTGGAAGAGATGCTGTTGCCGATCCTGACAGATTGCGGTCTGTTGGTGAGGAAGTCGAGGATCCAGCCGCACAGTGGGTTGGTGGGTGGGGTTGGTGGGTGGGGTTGGTGGGTGGGGTTGATTAAAAGGATGTTGGGGCCCGATTGTTCCAACTTCAAAAAAAAAATCCGTCATCCGAAGTGTTTGGTAGGCAATTCGGGGTCAATTGCTGCATTCCTCAGCGAGTGTATGGAAATAAGTATTAAGTGGGTATTAGCTGGGGCTTAACTGAGTCCAGGTATATGCTGACTGCTTTAATTGAAACTTCTGACTTCAGCATGCAAACGATAGGGTTACTGCCGCTTGGCACACAGGGATCTAATTCCTTACTAATCCCAGGCTCAGTGAATCAATCAAAAATAACACCAGCTCTCCCTCTGCTCACCCTCCGCAGCTAAGTCAGTTGTGCCACTGGTTTCGGAGACTCTTGACTGAACTCTTGCAACTGCACGCTTGACAGTCTCTTGAGCTATTTTCGATTGGCCTTGGAAATCTCCAATACTGGCGGAACAGAGGCAACCGTGTGCGTCTCCTCTTAATGCCGGGGTTAATCCACTGGCTTGACTCGTCATTCCTTTCATGGTCAGATCCGCTCCTGCTTTACCCAGGATGCTCGTATGAAGAGCCCATACCCAGCATGCCCCCCGCTACAGAAACCGGTTGAAGGAAAGCAAGGAGATCTCCCAAACATGTTCGATGTCGCACTGGCTGTACACCACTTCAGAATGGCGCGAGATATATCAACATGAGCCTTTCCTTTCCTCCTTTCCGTCAGACACAACCTTTTTGTTTATTCATTGACGGGACGTGGGCGTCGCTGTCCGGGCCAGCATTTATTACCCACCCCTAAGTGCTCCTGGAGAAGGTGGTGGTCAGCTGCCTTCTCAAACCGCTGCAGTCCCTGCGGGTGTAGGTACACCCACAGTGCCGTTAGGGAGGGTGAAGGAACGGCCGATTGATTTGCAAGTCAGGGCGGTGAGTGACTAGGATGGGTAGCTCCAGGTGGTGGGGTTCCCAGGTCTCTGCTGCTCTTGACCTTCTAGATGGTAGAAGTCGTGGGTAAGGCAGGTGCTGCCAAAGGAACCTTGGTGAGTTACTGCAGTGAATCTTGTAGATGGTACACACGGCTGCTACTGTGCGTCGGTGGGGGAGGGAGTGAATGTTTGTGGAAGGGGGAGCAATCGAGCGGGGCTGCTTTGTCCTGGATGGTGTTGAGCTTCTTGAGTGTTGTTGGAGCTTCACTCATCCAGGCAAGTGGGGAGTTTTCCATTACACTCCTGACTTGTGCCTTGTAGATGGTGGGCAGGCTTTGGGGAGTCAGGAGGTGAGTTACTCCCCGCAGGATTCCCAGCCTCTGAACTGTTCTTGTAGCCACAGCATTTATATGGTTAGTCCAGTTCAGTTTCTGGGCAATGGTAATCCCAGGATGATGATGGTGGGGGATTCAGTGATGGTAATGCCACCGAATGTCAAGGGGCGTAGATTGGATTCTCTCTTGTTCTTTTGATGGTCAATACCTGTTACTTTTGTGGCGCAAATGTAACTTGTCAGCCCAAGCCCTGATATTGTCCAGGTCTTGCTGCATTTGGACATGGACTGCTTCAGTCGCGAATGGTGCTGAACAATGTGCAGTCTTCAGCGAACCTCCCGCTTCTGTGTACGGTGTAATGGGAGTGATTGATTTCCTTTTACCCGGTGTGCCTCATAGCTGGCCCCAAAACTCACAAGGGCTGCACGGCAACTGTCTTCTTCAACACTCCAAGGCCTCTGTGTCTATCCAACTCTGGCCTCACCAGGCCCCTTCGCCATTGGTGTCCATGTGTCCGCAGTCTTCTGAGTCCCACCGTCTGGAATTACATCCTAAACCTCTTTGAAAACACCTCTTAAAACGTATCTCTGCCACCCATCCAGCGCCGGCCCTAGGGTTGCTGGCGCCCCGGGCAAGCTGAACTTCGGCGCCCTTTGGGGGGGGGGGGGGCCAAGGTGGGGGGGGCCGAGGGGGGGTGGGGGGGTGGGGGCCGAGGGGGGGGCAGAGGGGGGGCGGGGCCGAGGGGCAGGCCGAGGGGGCGGGGGGAGCGGACCGAGGGGGGGGCGGGGGGAGCGGACCGAGCGGGGGGCGGACCGAGCGGGTGGGGGGGGGGGCGGATCCGAGCGGGGGGGGGGGGCGGACCGAGGGGGGGGCGGACCGAGGGGGGGGGCAGCCCTGGGGGAGGGCGGCCACCGCGCATGCGCTGGTTTGCACCGGCCCAACTGCGCATGCGCGGGACCCGAGTCTCTGGCGCCCCCTAGCACATGGCGCCCCGGGCGACTGCCCGAGTTGCCGGTGCCTTGAGCCGGCCCTGCACCCATCCTTATACTCCCGTCTTTAGCTCAGTGTCTGACCTCAAGAACACAATAAATATTTAATAAATCTAGAGTACCCAATTCATTTTTTCCAATTAAGGGGCAATTTAGCGTGGCCAATCCACCTAGCCTGCACATCTTTGGGTTGTGGGGGTGAAACCCACGCAAACACAGGGAGAATGTGCAAACTCCACACGGACAGTGACCCAGAACCGGGCGCCGTGAGGCATCAAAGCTAACCCACTGCGCCACCGTGCTGCCATCTCAAAAACACAAGAACTTTGGCGAAGGAGGAGATCACTCGGAGACTCAAGCCCGCTCCACCATTCGATAAGATCATCGACGATCCGGGGCGGGAATCTCCGATTCTCCCCAGCCGGCCGCATGTATCCCGAGTCCGGATTCTCTCTTCCCGCCGCATGCCAATGGGGTTTCCCATTGAAGCCATCCCATGTAGCTGGGAAAACCACCGCGGGAAGGGAGGGGAGGGGAGGGACGGGGGTGGGGGGGGCTGCCGACGGGAACAGGGAATCCCAACGGGCTCGAATCCACTTTCCTGTCTGCCCGCCCCCCCCCCCCTCCCCCCACCAACCCCATAATCCTTGACTCGCTTGTTGACGGAGAATCAATCTAACCCAGCTTTGAAGATATTCAATGAATACACTGCCCCCCTGTGAAATGTGTTGGGATGTCTTTTTGGTGTGAAAGGCACAATATAAATACAGGTCATGAGTTGTGAATCAATCCCCTTGTTGCCCGGCAGGGAATGTTTATTGCTCAACGTGTTCAAAGCGCAAACAAGTTGCCCGCCACCACCATTAGCTGTCCTGCTCCTGATTTTACATCTTGAACCTTTGCTCTGATTAGGTACGAACATTTCAGCAATTAGCGACGTCGAGCTGAAATATTGGATGTTAATTACCTCAAACCTGCAGCTTGAAGAGCTCCATAAACAACATTAAACAATTATTCCCCGGTGGGATAACGCCAAAACGTGTGGGTTTTTTTTTAGCTGCACGTATGGATGGAGGTGCAGGAGTAAACATTAATCAAAACTGGCTCACTGTCAGAGCATAAAGCGAGAGGCACCAGGTGCCCGGGACTTTAAAAGACTAGGCAGAGCTCAGACGTGTCACCGAGATGGTTAGTGCCCCGCAGATACATCCATCAGCGCAGGCAGCGCTCACTGAGTACCTGGCAGGTAGCGTTTAGACTGCAACACTGGCTGTGGAGGTGGGGGAAGAGGGGGGGCAGTGTAAATTCACAAACTTCAACACCGCCCCCACATCGGGAAGTAACCAAGATTTTCCATCTCTGTTGGAAGCTGTCTGAAGCCCAAAATGCAGGCCGCACCCCATCACCCACTCCGTTAAACACAGGCCGCACCCCATCACCCACTCCGTAAAACACAGGCTGCACCCCATCACCCACTCCGTTAAACACAGGCTGCACCCCATCACCCACTCCGTTAAACACAGGCTTCACCCCATCACCCACTCCGTTAAACACAGGCTGCACCCCATCACCCACTCCGTTAAACACAGGCTGCACCCCATCGCCCACTCCATTAAAAACCGGCTGCACCCCATCACCCACTCCATTAAACACAGGCTGCACCCCATCGCCCACTCCGTTAAACACAGGCTGCACCCCATCACCCACTCCGTTAAACACAGGCTACACCCCAACACCAAACTCTGTTAAACATAGGCTGAATCCCAGCATCCACTCCATTAAACACAGGCCGCACCCCATCACCCACTCCGTTAAACACAGGCCGCACCCCATCACCCACTCCGTTAAACACAGGTTGAACGCCCCACCAGTTAAACACAGCCTGATGCCCAATCTAAATTTCGGCTGAACCCCTCAGTTAAACACAGGCTGCATGCCCGGTACAAACACAACCTTCACCCCCCCCCCCCCCCCCCCCCCCCCCCCCAGGCTGAACCCCCCTCAGTTAAACGCTGTCTGAAACCCCCCCCCCCCCCCCCCCCCCCCCCCCCCCCCCCCCCCCCAGCCAAACACAGGCTGAAACCCCAGTTAAGCACAGGCCAAAAATCACCTGTGATAACCAGATGCTGAACATTCCCCTTCCCCATTAAACGCAGCCTCACCCCCAAATCTAAACAAATCCTGAACCCTGTGTTAAACAATGGTCGAACCGCCAGTCTAATCACAACCGGAAACACCAGTCTAGACGCAGGCTGAACCATCATTCTAAAGCCTGACTCAATGCCGAGGCTAAACGCAGTCTGAACCCCTAGTATAAACGCAGCTGAACCCCATATAAACCCAGACTGAGCCCAAGTAAAGCACAGCATGAACATTGAGTCCAAGCACAGACTGAATCCCAGATTCTAAACATAGATTGAACCCCCCCCAGTCTAAACTCAGCCTGAACCCCCCCCAGTCTAAACACAGCCTGAACCCCCCCCAGTCTAAACTCAGCCTGAACCCATCAGTCTAAACTCAGCCTGAACCCCCCCCAGTCTAAACTCAGCCTGAACCCCCCCAAGTCTAAACTCAGCCTGAACCCCCCCCCAGTCTAAACTCAGCCTGAACCCCCCCAAGTCTAAACTCAGCCTGAACCCCCCGCCAGTCTAAACTCAGCCTGAACCCATCAGTCTAAACTCAGCCTGAACCCCCCCCCCCAGTCTAAACACAGCCTGAACCCCCCAGTCTAAAAACAGCGTGAAACCCCAGTCTAAACTCAGTCTGAACCCTCCCCCAGTCTAAACTCAGCCTGAACCTCCCCCAGTCTAAACACAGCCTGAACCCCCCCAGTCTAAACTCAGCCTGAACCCCCCCCAGTCTAAACTCAGCCTGAACCCCCCCCAGTCTAAACTCAGCCTGAACCCATCAGTCTAAACTCAGCCTGAACCCCCCCCCCAGTCTAAACTCAGCCTGAACCCCCCCAGTCTAAACTCAGCCTGAACCCATCAGTCTAAACTCAGCCTGAACTCCCCCCAGTCTAAACTCAGCCTGAACCCATCAGTCTAAACACAGCCTGAACCCCCCCAGTCTAAACTCAGCCTGAACCCATCAGTCTAAACTCAGCCTGAACCCCCCCAGTCTAAACTCAGTCTGAACCCCCCCCAGTCTAAACTCAGCCTGAACCCCCCCCAAGTCTAAACTCAGCCTGAACCCCCCCCAGTCTAAACTCAGCCTGAACCCCCCCCCAGTCTAAACTCAGCCTGAACCCCCCCAGTCTAAACTCACCCTGAACCCCCCCCCAGTCTAAACTCAGCCTGAACCCCCCCAAGTCTAAACCCAGCCTGAACCCCCCCCCCAGTCTAAACACAGCCTGAACCCCCAAGTCTAAAAACAGGGTGAACCCCCCCCCAGTCTAAATTCAGTCTGAACCCCCCCCCAGTCTAAACTCAGTCTGAACCCCCCCCCCAGTCTAAACTCAGCCTGAACCCCCCCAGTCTAAACTCAGCCTGAACCCATCAGTCTAAACTCAGCCTGAACCCCCCCCCAGTCTAAACTCAGCCTGAACCCCCCCCCAGTCTAAACTCAGTCTGAACCCCCCCCCAGTCTAAACACAGCCTGAACCCCCCCCCCCCCCAGTCTAAACTCAGCCTGAACCCATCAGTCTAAACACAGCCTGAACCCCCCCCAGTCTAAACTCAGCCTGAACCCCCCCCAGTCTAAACTCAGCCTGAACCCCCCCCAATCTAAACACAGCCTGAACCCCCCCCAGTCTAAACTCAGTCTGAACCCACCCCCAGTCTAAACACAGCCTGAACCCCCCCCAGTCTAAACTCAGCCTGACCCCCCCCCAGTCTAAACTCAGCCTGAACCCCCCCAGTCTAAACTCAGCCTGAACCCTCCCCAGTCTAACCTTAGCCTGAACCCCCCCCCCCCCAGTCTAAACTCAGCCTGAACCCCCCCAGTCTAAACTCAGCCTGAACCCCCCCAGTCTAAACTCAGCCTGAACCCCCCAGTCTAAACACAGCCTGAACCCCCCCCCCAGTCTAAACTCAGCCTGAACCCCCCCCCCCAGTCTAAACTCAGCCTGAACCCCCCCCAGTCTAAACACAGCCTGAACCCCCCCCAGTCTAAACTCAGTCTGAACCCACCCCCAGTCTAAACACAGCCTGAACCCCCCCCAGTCTAAACTCAGCCTGACCCCCCCCAGTCTAAACTCAGCCTGAACCCCCCCAGTCTAAACTCAGCCTGAACCCTCCCCAGTCTAACCTTAGCCTGAACCCCCCCCCCAGTCTAAACTCAGCCTGAACCCCACCAGTCTAAACTCAGCCTGAACCCCCCCAGTCTAAACTCAGCCTGAACCCCCCAGTCTAAACACAGCCTGAACCCCCCCCCAGTCTAAACACAGCCTGAACTCCCAGTCTAAACACAGCCTGAACCCCCCCCAGTCTAAACACAGCCTGAACCCCCCCAGTCTAAACACAGCCTGAACCCCCCCAGTCTAAACACAGCCTGAACCCCCAGTCTAAACACAGCCTGAACCCCCCCAGTCTAAACACAGCCTGAACCCCCCCAGTCTAAACTCAGCCTGAACCCCCCCCCCAGTCTAAACTCAGCCTGAACCCCCCCCCCAGTCTAAACTCAGCCTGAACCCCCCCCCCCCAGTCTAAACACAGCCTGAACTCCCAGTCTAAACACAGCCTGACCCCCTCCAGTCTAAACAGAAACTAAACTCCCCAGTCTGAACCCCCAGACTAAACACAGGCCGAACCCCCCAGTCTAAACACAGGCCGAACCCCCCAGACTAAACACAGACTGAAATCCCCCAGTCTAAACTCAGGCTGAACCCCCAGTCTAAAACACAGCCTGAACTGCCCCAGTCTAAAATCACAGACTAAACACAAGCTGAACCCGAAGCAAAAAACCGTGTTCAAGGCTCCTTGCTGGAGTCCCTCTCCGATTTTTCTGGACATGTGACTTGCGCCGCAGATACCATCAAGATAATGCTCAACCAGCTCAGGGTCCCTGCTAAACCAGCGACATAAAGCCCCCTCAGTAAGATCCAAGTTCCTTCTCCCTCCCCCTCCATCCCTGCCTCTCTCTCACGCTAACCCTCCTACTCAGCGTCTGCCTCACTGCCTCCACCTCCCAGCTCTCCGGGACTCCCTGGCGCCCTGTACCCTGGCGGCTTTGCGGGACGAGCAGTGGACGAGCAGTGGACAGGGTCAGCCGGCCTAACCAGGCAACAGAACTGGAAACCCAGATGGCTCTCAGCAAACAGTCAGCAACTTCAATGGAATGTGCACTGCACACTCGGCGGTCCGGAGCTGAGCTCCCAGCGGAGCAGAGAGACAAGCGGTGAACTCAGGTGGAATATCCCGCACGGAGACAAACGGGGTGGGAATGACTGTCTTCCCCATGGCCCTTGCGGGGTACAAGCTCTCTCACTGAGGGGCGGTTTGAAGGTTCGGCCATTCAGCCACTGAGCAGAGAAGGAACCTGGGAGGAATCTGAAATGAAATAATAATCGCTCATTGTCAAATGAAGTTACTGTGTAAAGCCCCTAGTCACCACATTCCGGCGCCTGTTCAGGGAGGCTGGTACGGGAATTGAACCATGCTGCTGGCCTGAATCTATTGGGGAATGTACATACCATTATTGTAAATAAATCTAAGTCTTTATTTTACTCGATGTGGACTCCCATGTTCTTATTAACCTGGCGACGAGGAGTAAACTGGTTTGTTGTCGACGCTGCGGCCTACTCAGCTGAGCCACCTCCGGTTAGAGTGAATTATTCCGCTGAGCCTCTGTTTGGGCGGTAAGATGCATTTGACGCCAGTGTTGAAGACTGGATCCGTTACTTCTGCCAGGCAAACAATATCACAGAGAACGAGGGCCAGGCGGTCATACCGTTGACGACCTGTGGAGCGCACACGTTCGGAGTGATCCAGAGCCTCACGTACCCGGCGGCGCCAGATATGCACCCGTTTGACCAACTCGTGGCATTTGTTGGCCAACACTTTAACCCCGTCAGTGATCGTTCAAAGGTACAGGGGGCGAATCTCCGCTACGGAGCCGAAGGGTTCGCGCCATCATAAACACCATAGCCGGCCCGGCACGGGGTTCGGAGAATCGGCCCCCATTGTTTTAATAGGGAGGAGTGATGCGCCGGTGAGACGGACACTGAGTTCATATCACAGCTAGGGAAGACAACGGGTTTTGTGAGTATGGAACTGCTTTGTCGGAAGTGCTCCCCGATCGTTTGATCTGCGGTATAAATAATATGGGAACACAGAAAAAAGGTTTGGGCGAACCCTCCCTGACTATTCAGCAGGCACTGCAGATCTCGGTGTCCGAGAGATACAAGGGAGGGAACGCTGTGTCCGAGGAATACAAGGGAGGGAACGCTGTGTCCCAGAAATACAAGGGAGGGAATGCTGTGTCCGAGAGATACAAGGGAGGGAACGCTGTGTCCCAGAGATACAGGGGAGGGAACGCTGTGTCCCAGAGATACAGGGGAGTGAACGCTGTGTCCGAGAGATACAAGGGAGGGAACGCTGTGTCAGAGAGATACAGGGGAGGGAACGCTGTGTCCCAGAGATACAGGGGAGGGAACGCTGTGTCCCAGAGATACAGGGGAGGGAACGCTGTGTCCCAGAGATACAACGGAGGGAACGCTGTGTCCGAGAGATACAAGGGAGGGAACGCTGTGTCCGAGAGATACAAGGGAGGGAACGCTGTGTCAGAGAGATACAGGGGAGGGAACGCTGTGTCCCAGAGATACAGGGGAGGGAACGCTGTGTCCCAGAGATACAGGGGAGGGAATGCTGTGTCCCAGAGATACAACGGAGGGAACGCTGTGTCCGAGAGATACAAGGGAGGGAACGCTGTGTCCGAGACATACAAGGGAGGGAACCCTGTGCCCGAGAGATACAAGGGTGGGAACGCTGTGCCCGAGAGATACAAGGGAGGGAACGCTGTGCCCGAGAGATACAAGGGAGGGAACGCTGTGTCCGAGAGATACAAGGGAGGGAACGCTGTGTCCGAGAGATACAAGGGAGGGAACGCTGTGTCCGAGAGATACAAGGGAGGGAACGCTGTGTCCCAGAAATACAAGGGAGGGAATGCTGTGTCCGAGAGATACAAGGGAGGGAACGCTGTGTCCCAGAGATACAGGGGAGGGAATGCTGTGTCCGAGAGATACAAGGGAGGGAACGCTGTGTCCGAGAGATACAAGGGAGGGAACGCTGTGTCCGAGAGATACAGGGGAGGGAACGCTGTGTCCGAGAGATACAAGGGAGGGAACGCTGTGTCCGAGTGATACAAGGGAGGGAACGCTGTGTCCAAGAGATACAAGGGGGGGAACGCTGTGTCCGAGTGATACAAGGGAGGGAACGCTGTGTCCGAGGGATACAAGGCTGGGAACGCTGTGTCCCAGAGATACAAGGGAGGGAACGCTTTGTCCGAGAGATACAAGGCTGGGAACACTGTGTCCCAGAGATACAAGGGGGGGAACGCTGTGTCCGAGAGATAAAAGGGAGGGAACGCTGTGTCCGAGAGATACAAGGGAGGGAACGCTGTGTCCGAGGGATACAAGGCTGGGAACGCTGTGTCCCAGAGATACAAGGGGGGGAACGCTGTGTCCGAGAGATACAAGGGAGGGAACGCTGTGTCCGAGAGATACAAGGCTGGGAACGCTGGGTCCGAGAGATACAAGGGAGGGAAGGCTGTGTCCAAGAGATACAAGGCTGGGAACGCTGTGTCCGAGAGATACAAGGGAGGGAACGCTGTGTCCGAGAGATACAAGGGAGGGAATGCTGTGTCCCAGAAATACAAGGCTGGGAACGCTGTGTCCGAGAGATACAGGGGAGGGAACGCTGTGTCCGAGAGATACAAGGGAGGGAACGCTGTGTCCCAGAGATACAAGGGTGGGAACGCTGTGTCCCAGAGATACAGGGGAGGGAACGCTGTGTCCGAGGGATACAAGGGAGGGAACGCTGTGTTCGAGGGATACAAGGGAGGGAACGCTGTGTCCGAGAGATACAAGGGAGGGAACGCTGTGTCCGAGAGATACAAGGGAGGGAAAGCTGTGTCCCAGAGATACAAGGGAGGGAACGCTGTGTCCGAGGGATACAAGGGAGGGAACGCTGTGTCCGAGAGATACAAGGGAGGGAACGCTGTGTCCGAGAGATACAAGGGAGGGAACGCTGTGTCCCAGAGTTACAGGGGAGGGAACGCTGTGTCCCAGAGATACAAGGGGGGGAACGCTGTGTCCGATAGATACAAGGAAGGGAATGCAGAGTCCCAGAGATACAAGGGAGGGAACGCTGTGTCCGAGAGATACAAGGGAGGGAACGCTGTGTCCCAGAGATACAAGGGAGGGAACGCTGTGTCCGAGAGATACAAGGACGGGAACGCTGTGTCCCAGAGATAGTAGGGAGGGAACGCTGTGTCCCAGAGATGCAAGGGAGGGAACGCTGTGTCCAAGATACAAGGGAGGGAACGCTGTGTCCGAGAGATACAGGGGAGGGAACGCTGTGTCCCAGAGATACAAGGGAGGGAATGCTGTGTCCCAGAGATACAGGGGAGGAACGCTGTGTCAGAGAGATACAAGGGTGGGAACACTGTGTCCCAGTGATACAAGGGAGGGAACGCTGTGTCCGTGGGATACAAGGGAGGGAACGCTGTGTCCCAGAGTTACGCGGGAGGGAACGCTGTGTCCGAGAGATACAAGGGAGGGAACGCTGTGTCCGAGGGATACAGGGGAGGGAACGCTGTGTCCGAGAGACAAAAGGGAGGGAACGCTGTGTCCCAGAGTTACGCGGGAGGGAACGCTGTGTCCGAGAGATACAAGGGAGGGAACGCTGTGTCCGTGGGATACAGGGGAGGGAACGCTGTGTCCGAGAGACACAAGGGAGGGAACGCTGTGTCCCAGAGATAAAGGGGAGGGAACGCTGTGTCCCAGAGATACAGGGGAGTGAACGCTGTGTCCGAGAGGTACAAGGGAGGGAACGCTGTGTCAGAGAGATACAGGGGAGGGAACGCTGTGTCCCAGAGATACAGGGGAGGGAACGCTGTGTCCCAGTGATACAGGGGAGGGAACGCTGTGTCCCAGAGATACAACGGAGGGAACGCTGTGTCCGAGAGATACAAGGGAGGGAACGCTGTGTCCGAGAGATACAAGGGAGGGAACCCTGTGCCCGAGAGATACAAGGGAGGGAACGCTGTGCCCGAGAGATACAAGGGAGGGAACGCTGTGTCCGAGAGATACAAGGGAGGGAACGCTGTGTCCGAGAGATACAAGGGAGGGAACGCTGTGTCCGAGAGATACAAGGGAGGGAACGCTGTGTCCCAGAAATACAACGGAGGGAACGCTGTGTCCGAGAGATACAAGGGAGGGAACGCTGTGTCCGAGAGATACAGGGGAGGGAACGCTGTGTCCGAGTGATACAAGGGAGGGAACGCTGTGTCCGAGGGATACAAGGCTGGGAACGCTGTGTCCCAGAGATACAAGGGAGGGAACGCTTTGTCCGAGAGATACAAGGCTGGGAACACTGTGTCCCAGAGATACAAGGGGGGGAACGCTGTGTCCGAGAGATACAAGGGAGGGAACGCTGTGTCCGAGAGATACAAGGGAGGGAACGCTGTGTCCGAGGGATACAAGGCTGGGAACGCTGTGTCCCAGAGATACAAGGGGGGGAACGCTGTGTCCGAGTGATACAAGGGAGGGAACGCTGTGTCCGAGGGATACAAGGCTGGGAACGCTGTGTCCCAGAGATACAAGGGGGGGAACGCTGTGTCCGAGAGATACAAGGGAGGGAACGCTGTGTCCGAGAGATACAAGGGAGGGAACGCTGTGTCCGAGAGATACAAGGGAGGTAACGCTGTGTCCGAGGGATACAGGGGAGGGAACGCTGTGTCCGAGAGACACAAGGGAGGGAACGCTGTGTCCCAGAGATACAGGGGAGGGAACGCTGTTTCCGAGAGATACAAGGGAGGGAACGCTGTGTCCGAGAGATACAAGGGAGGGAATGCTGTGTCCCAGAGATACAAGGGAGGGAACGCTGTGTCCCAGAGATACAAGGGAGGGAACACTGTGTCCGGGAGATACAAGGGAGGGAACGCTGTGTCTGAGAGATACAAGGGAGGGAACGCTGTGTCCCAGAGATACAAGGGAGGGAACGCTGTGTCCCAGAGATACAAGGGTGGGAACGCTGTGTCCGAGAGATACAAGGGAGGGAACGCTGTGTCCGAGAGATACAAGGGAGGGAACGCTGCGTCCGAGAGATACAAGGGAGGGAACGCTGTGTCCGAGAGATACAAGGGTGGGAACGCTGTGTCCGAGAGATACAAGGTAGGGAACGCTGTGTCCGAGAGATACAAGGGAGTGGCCGCTGTGTCCGAGAGATACAAGGGAGGGAACGCTGTGTCCGAGAGATACAAGGGAGGGAACGCTGTGTCCGAGGGATACAAGGGAGGGAACGCTGTGTCCGAGGGATACAAGGGAGGGAACGCTGTGTCCGAGGGATACAAGGGAGGGAACGCTGTGTCCGAGAGATACAAGGGAGGGAACGCTGTGTCCGAAGGATACAAGGAAGGGAAGGCTGTGTCAAAGAGATACAAGGGAGGGAACGCTGTGTCCGAGGGATACAAGGAAGGGAAGGCTGTGTCAAAGAGATACAAGGGAGGGAACGCTGTGTCCGAGGGATACAAGGAAGGGAAGGCTGTGTCCGAGAGATTGAAGGGAGGGAATGCTGTGTCAAAGAGATACAAGGGAGGGAACGCTGTGTCCGAGAGATACAAGGGAGGGAACGCTGTGTCCGAGAGATACAGGGGAGGGAACGCTGCGTCTGGGAGATACAAGGGAGGGAACGCTGTATCCAAGAGATACTAGGGAGGGAATTCTGTGTCCCAGAGATACAAGGAAGGGAACGCTGTGTACAAGAGATTCAATGGAGGGAACGCTGTGTCCGAGGGATACAAGGGAGGGAACGCTGTGTCCCAGAGATACAAGGGAGGGAACGCTGTGTCCGAGAGATACAAGGGAGGGAAAGCTGTGTCCCAGAGATACAAGGGAGGGAACGCTGTGTACGAGAGATTCAATGGAGGGAACGCTGTGTCCCAGAGATACAAGGGAGGGAACGCTGTGTCCCAGAGATACAATTAAGGGAACGCTGTGTCCGAGAGATACAGGGGAGGGAACGCTGTGTCCCAGAGATACAAGGGAGGGAACGCTGTGTCCGAGAGATACAAGGGAGGGAACGCTGTGTCCCAGAGATACAAGGAAGGGAACGCTGTGTCCGAGAGATACAACGGAGGGAACGCTGTGTCCCAGAGATACAAGGGAGGGAACGCTGTGTCCCAGAGATACAAGGGAGGGAACACTGTGTCCGAGAGATACAAGGGAGGGAACGCTGTGTCCGAGAGATTCAAGGGAGGGAACGCTGTGTCCGAGAGATACAAGGAAGGGAACACTGTGTCCGAGAGATTCAAGGGAGGGAACGCTGTGTCCCAGAGATACAGGGGAGGGAACGTTGTGTCCGAGCGATAGAAGGCGGGAATGCTGTGTCCCAGAGATACAAGGGAGGGAACGCTGTGTCCCAGAGATACAAGGGAGGGAACGCTGTGTCCCAGAGATAGAGTGGAGGGAACGCTGTATCCAAGAGATACAAGGGAGGGAACGCTGTGTCCCAGAGATACAGGGGAGGGAGGGAACGCTGTGTCTGAGAGATACAAAGGAGGGAACGCTGTGTCCCAGAGATACAGGGGAGGGAACGCTGTGTCCGAGAGCTACAGGGGAGGGAGGGAACGCTGTGTCTGAGAGATACAAAGGAGGGAACGCTGTGTCCCAGGGATACAAGGGAGGGAACGCTGTGTCCCAGAGATACAGGGGAGGGAACGCTGTGTCCGAGAGATATAAGGGAGGGAACGCTGTGTCCGAGGGATACAAGGGAGGGAACGCTGTGTCCGAGAGATACAGGGGAGGGAACGCTGTGTCCGAGAGATACAAGGGAGGGAACGCTGTGTCCAAGGGATACAAGGAAGGGAACGCTGTGTCCGAGAGATACAAGGGAGGGAACACTGTGTCCGAGAGATACAAGGAAGGGAACGCTGTGTCCGAGAGATACAAGGGAGGGAACGCTGTGTCCGAGGGATACAAGGGAGGGAACGCTGTGTCCCAGAGATACAGGGGAGGGAACGCTGTGTCCCAGAGATACAAGGGAGGGAACGCTGAGTCCCAGAGATACAAGGGAGGGAACGCTGTTTCCCAGAGATACAAGGGAGGGAACGCTGTGTCCGAGAGATACAAGGGAGGGAACGCTGTGTCCCAGAGATACAAGGGAGGGAACGCTGTGTCCCAGAGATACAAGGGAGGGAACGCTGTGTCCCAGAGATACAAGGGAGGGAACGCTGTGTCCCAGAGATACAAGGGAGGGAACGCTGAGTCCCAGAGATACAAGGGAGGGAACGCTGTTTCCCAGAGATACAAGGGAGGGAACTCTGTGTCCCAGAGATACAAGGAAGGGAACGCTGTGTCCGATAGATACAAGGAAGGGAAAGCTGTGTCCCAGAGATACAAGGGAGGGAACGCTATGTCCCAGAGATACAAGGGAGGGAAATCTGTGTCCCAGAGATACAAGGGAGGGAACGCTGTGTCCGGGAGATACAACGGCGGGAACGCTGTGTCCGAGAGATACAAGGGAGGGAACGCTGTGTCCGAGAGGTACAAGGGAGGGAACGCTGTGCCCCAGAGTTACAGGGGAGGGAACGCTGTGTCCCAGTGATACAGGGGAGGGAACGCTGTGTCCGAGAGATACAAGGGAGGGAACGCTGTGTCCCAGAGATACAAGGGAGGGAACGCTGTGTCCCAGAGATACAAGGGAGGGAATGCTGTGTCCGAGGGATACAAGGGAGGGAAAGCTGTGTCCCAGAGATAAAAGGGAGGGAACGCTGTGTCACAGAGATACAGGGGAGGGACCGCTGTGTCCGAGAGATACAAGGGAGGGAAAGCTGTGTCCCAGAGATACAAGGGAGGGAACGCTGTGTCCGAGAGATACAAGGGAGGGAACGCTGTGTCCGAGAGATACAAGGCTGGGAACGCTGTGTCCGAGATACAAGGGAGGGAAAGCTGTGTCCCAGAGATACAGGGGATGGAACGCTGTGTCCGAGGGATACAAGGGAGGGAACGCTGTGTCCGAGAGATACAAAGGAGGGAACGCTGTGTCCCAGGGATACAAGGGAGAGAACGCTGTGTCCCAGAGATACAGGGGAGGGAACACTGTGTGCCAGAGATACAAGGGAGGGAATGCTGTGTCCGAGAGATACAAGGGAGGGAACGCTGTGTCCCAGTGATACAGGGGAGGGAATGCTGTGTCCCAGAGATACAAGGGAGGGAACTCTGTGTCCCAGAGATACAAGGGAGGGAACGCTGTGTCCCAGAGATACAAGGGAGGGAACGCTGTGTTCAAGGGATACAGGGCTGGGAACGCTGTGTCCGAGAGATACAAGGGAGTGAACGCTGTGTCCGAGGGATACAAGGGAGGGAACGCTGTGTCCCAGAGATACAAGGGAGGGATCGCTGTGTCCCAGAGATACAAGGGAGGGAACGCTGTGCCCCAGAGGTACAGGGGAGGGAACGCTGTGTCCCAGAGGTACAAGGGAGGGAACGCTGTGTCCGAGAGGTACAAGGGAGGGAACGCTGTGTCCCAGAGATACAAGGGAGGGAACGCTGTGTCCCAGAGATACAAGGGTGGGAACGCTGTGTCCCAGAGATACAAGGGTGGGAACGCTGTGTCCCAGAGATACAATGGAGGTAAGTGAATGTTTTAGCGCATCGCCCAGTTCAACATAAACCTCTTCCACACTTCGTACCCGCCGATGTGGTGTTTGTTCAGAACTTCAACAACCGTGCTCGCTGGTTCTCTCGGGGCAGCACGGTAGCTTTGTGCATAGCACAATCGCTTCACAGCTCCAGGGTCCCAGGTTCGATTCCGGCCTCAGTTGCCTCTGGCTCTCACTGTCAAGTGCTCGTGAATGCAAACAGTTTTGTAACCCGGGTGCCAGCACATTTGCCCGAATTATTCTCTGAGCCTCCCTCCACCGAAGGCTCCGGCCTAGAAATCCACAGGCCACAAAGTGGACGCCTCAGGCAACGTGCAGGCGCCAATTCCAAGGTGGATTTGCGCCTCCTATCATCGAGGTAAAGGGTGAGGTGTTGGCAGCCAAGGCTGCACCTAGAACAGGCCTGAGGCCTTTTGCCTATCTATTCGGGAGGCACGATGGTACAGTGTTCAGCACTGCTGCCTCACAGCACCAGGGACCCGGGTTCGATTCCCGGCTTGGGTCACTGTCTGCGCACAGTCTGCACATCCTCCCCGTGTCTGCGTGGGTTTCCTCCGGGTGCTCCGGTTTCCTCCCACAGTCAAAAGATGTGCAGTTTAGGGTGGATTGGCCATGATAAATTGCCCTTAGTGTCCAAAAATTGCCCTTAGTGTTGGGTGGGGTTACTGGGTTATGGGGATAGGGTGGAAGTGTTAACGTTGGGTAGGGTGCTCTTTGCAAGAGCCAGTGCAGACACAATGGGCCGAATGGCCTCCTTCTGCACTGTAAATTCTATGTAATCTAGGTAATCAAAGCGCCAGAGACCCATGTTCAATTCCTGCCTTGGGTCATTGTCTGTGTGGAGTTTGCATGTTCTCCCCGTGTCTGCGGGGGTTTCCTCCGGGTGCTCCGGTTTCCTCCCACAGTCCAAAGATGCGCAGGTTAGGTGGATTGGCCATGATACGTTGCCCCTTAGTGTCCAAAGATGTCAGTTAGGCGACGTTATGGGGTCATGGGGATAGGGCAGGGGATTGGGCCCAGGCAGGGTGCTCTTTCAGAGGGTCAGTTCAGACCCGATGGGATGAATGGCCTACTTCTGCACTGTAGGAATTCTATGGTTCTTCTCTGGTTCCATGGATTGTCCGTCAAACAGGATCAGTCCTTTACCAATTTCAGGCCCGGGGGAAACTGGTGAGATGGCATTTGAATCACATTCGCTCATGGAGGTTGGTCCTTCATGAAGTTTCTCGGAAGAAGCCTGTCCTGGATTCTCCAGCTCCTGTCTATCTCGACGCCGACAGGCGGAAAGTTGTATCTTCCGATTCTGAAATGGAGACGCAGACGTCTGAGGTCTCAGACGCCAATTCCACAAGTCTGCCGACTTCTACCCATCATACACCACGGCGTTCCTGCCGCAGACGGCCTTCACCGACAGGTTAGATGCCGACTGATCCGTCGCGTCAGGTGCACGACGGTTTGCCGGAACCGAAGGGAGTCTGACATTCTCCACCTGCTCCTGCTTCTCCTGCTCATCGGTCATCGCGGGGGTCTTTGAACTCTGAGGGAGAGGAATGTAATATCCCACACGGGACCTAGGGATTGGGACGAGCACTGCTCTGTCCTGGCCTGGACTCGCCTGAGCAGCTCTCTCCAACAGATTGGAATGTGAGATGCTGGCCAGTAGGTACACTGCTCATTTGTGTCTCTGGGCGTCTTTTATTTGGAGCAAAATGATTCATCTTCAGAGTCCTCTTGCCTTGCTTGCCAGCAGCTAAAAAAACGGAAGAAGCTCTCCTCTGCGATTTGGTGCCAAAGGAAAGTACATACAGGGCGCTTGACGTCTTGTGTACATGCAGGATGCGTGACCTGCTCACTGCTGCCGCTTCTGGCCGGAGGACTCCAAACAGCTTCAATTCCTCCTTGTTTAAAAGGTGGAAGCAGCCGCCATTCCCAATAAAAACGCCGGTAGCAACTGTTGAATGCTTCTCCCGCTATCGGGACCACCTCGGGAGCGCCGCGACCAATCACCCCGCGACCCGAATAAAGTCAGTCAAGGAAACAGCAGAACAGGGATCCGTGGCGACAATGCCACCTGCCTCCTCGGGCAGTGAGGAGCCCGCGTGGGCCGAGGCCATCGCCTCGTACCCGGCCTTCGTCTGCCACCGAAGGCTTCCAATGCTGCCAGGTGGGGAACATGGGAGGCCCCCTCGGTCCGGCAGTCCCCCATTGATGAGAGTGAAAAAAGGCAACCCTCCCTGCTGCCCCAGGTCCAATCGGGAAGAGGAAACTGGCGGAACTACAACGCTCAGAGACTTGTGAAGAGTGGGGGGAGGGGGGTGCACAGCGAGGAGACAATTGGAGCGGTAGAGCTTTGCATAATAAAACCTTCTGTGTTTCGCTCTTGCAGCACGCCAGCGTGCAACCCTGCTCTAAGAAGTCATACCAACAGTTACTCAGTTAGCCGTAAGTACAGTATATTAAAACGCATTGATAAGAAGTAATTGAGGCTGAAACTCCTTGAAGGTAGTGGATTAATATTCCGCACACAATTCCCATCAGTCAGTGAGAGCAAACATCACATTACTGATTTTTCCTGCTGGCTCCTGTGGTAGACAAAAGCATTAGGAAGCTCAAGGAAAACTGATGGCATATTTAATGAAGCCCAGGTTACGCAGGATGAATCCAGGATGGCTGCGTCCCGGTTCCTTTATTAAACCTCCTCTCGTTTATCTCTGTCTCGCAGTCCCGCACCCTGGTCCCAGCTGCTTCTCTTTTGTCCTCTCCCTCGAGGAGGTGAGCCCTCGGAAAGGCGGATACAAATTCCGACAAAGAGGAAAACAAAAGGGCATTTAATAAATGGTTCAGGGAAAGTGTCGCACAGCGGGAGACCCCATTAGCCTGTTTTCACTCCGTAATCAGCATGGCTGATCATCATTAATTCTCACTAAGACGCCATCATATCCTGATGCCTCAGCTGCCTCTGGCTCTCACTGTCAAGTGCTCGTGAATGCAAACAGTTTTGTAACCCGGGTGCCAGCACATTTGCCCAAATTATTCTCTGAGCCTCCTTCCACCGAAGGCTCCGGCCTAGAAATCCACAGGCCACAAAGCGGACGCCTCAGGCAACATGCAGGCCCCAATTCCAAGGTGGATTTGCGCCTCCTATCATCTAGGTAAAGGGTGAGGTGTTGGCAGGCAAGGCTGCACCTTGAACAGGCCTGAGGCCTTTTGCCTATCTATTAGGGAGGCACGGTGGTACAGTGTTCAGCACTGCTGCCTCACAGCACCAGGGACCCGGGTTCGATTCCCGGCTTGGGTCACTGTCTGTGCGCAGTCTGCACGTTCTCCCCGTGTCTGCGTGGGTTTCCTCCGGGTGCTCCGGTTTTCTCCCACAGTCCACAGGTGTGCGGGTGAGGTGGATTGGCTGTGATAACCTGCCCTTCGTGTCCAACGGATGGTGGGGTCATGGGTATAGGGGCAGGGGGGAGTGGGAATGGGTAGGGTGCTCTTCCTGAGGGTCATTGCAGACCCGATGGGCCGAATGGCCTCCTCCTACACTGGAGGGATCGACGATATGCAAATAGGAGTCAAGGGTCATTTGAGGCCCATCTAGAAGCCAGTCAGTGCTGGGCCTCTGAGTCGAGGATAACCTCGTCAATCTCCAGCTTAAGCAATGACCAGCAAAGAGGTCAATGTTTTCAGAATGATGTGGTGTTGTGATTCCAGGATGAAGGAGTAACGTTTTGAGGAGGTGATGTGGTGCACGTAGAAACACTCTTTTGATTGCAACGAAAGAGCAGTAAATTAAATGAAAGGAGACAGGGGCTGATGGCCCCGAGTCTGGCTCCATAACTTAAACAAAATGACAAAGGAAATTTAACACAGGAGGTCGAGAAATTCCTTCTCTGCAGAGGGGAGTGAATCTGTGGAATTCTTTACCGCGGAGGGCTGTAGAGGCCGGGTCGTTAAGTATGTTCAAGGCTGAGAGAGACAGATTTTTAATCAGCGAGGGAGTCAAGGGAACCAGAGTGGGTCGGCCTATCGAATTCACAACTGCTAATAGTAGCTGACACCAAAACATTTATTTTCAAGAAGGAGTTGGATATAGAAAAGGTGGGATCAGGTTATTGAGTTGGATGGTCAGCCTTGACCATAATGAGTGGTGGAGCAGGCTCGAAGGGCCGAATGGCCTATTGCTGCCCCTACATCTTATGAGCATATGCTGCAACTAAACCAAAATGCCATTACTGGGGGGGGGGGTTATGGTGTGCGTCAGCCCCCGTGGCGCTGGGTAGGGTGCTCTTTCAGAGGGTCGGGAGAGACCCGATGGGCCGAATGGCCTCCCTCTGCACTGTAGGGAATTCTGCAGAATCAACGTGCTGCTAGCCTCCATCTGGTCAGCTCTGGGATCTTGCTGTTCCTTTGATTTATTGTGGAATGCTTCAAACAAAGTGTAGAATGGGAAAGACTGACATCCCCCAGAATAGATTAATAAATAACCGGTTTTGTTAAGGCAAATAATTATTCAGAGAGAGTCAGATAAAGGCTACCACACTCCACGACTCCAATCTCCGAGCTAACAGGAGAACCTTTGCTCAGCCCCAGGATTTGCACGCTCCGGTCCGATTGGCCCTATGGGGTCACATGACACCCCCCGAGAACCCGCCCCCTTAAAGGGCAACACCACCGCACTAAGGGACGCAGTGAGGAGACAGGATTGTTCCAGCTTGCAAGCAACAAGACTGAGAGACCGACGGAAACATTGCCGCTAATTCTCGTGCCCATCCACACCCCCCGATCGGCGATGATTGAAACAGCATTGGTCGTTATGCGAGTGTGGTGAATGTAACTTAGTAATTCACACTGTATTTACCAATACCATTGTAAGCGCAGTAGCATTATCCGACCACTAGGGGGAGTAGCTCTGGGAATGCTCAGGAGTTTGTACGGGGCTCCACCCTTGGCTCCGCCCACGACTCCTCCCCCTAGACTGCTATATAAATACCCTTGTCCAGAGCCAGCCTGCAGTTCATCGAGAGTTCAACGGGTAACAGGCTGACTCTGTAGTAAGTAGATTAAAACCACTGTTCATATCTTAAAGCACGTGTCTAGTGAATTGATGGTTCCATCAGCGAGGAAACCCACATCCCATCGGCCAGAGTCGCGATATTGCAGAGAAGCTCGGGATAGCCCTTAGACGCCACTCGTGAGAAGTACCAGCGCGAAGCCGCAAAGCAGATGTGACGTGACCTGACTGTGTTAAACACAGACGGAGCATAATTGTGTTTGTCTCGGGGAGCGTGTGAGTAACTGAATGCTGCACAGTAGGTTCAGAAGAGCAATTTGCGTGCTCCTCTCCTGTTTTCCAATCACACTTCGTTGCTACATTAATTTTCTCTGTGCTGCCTGTCTGTTGAGTCTCATTCACGAGCTGGATAACACCATGACAAGATACTGAGCTCTAAGCTGACAATCCAAGAAGTATGGCCACTCACCCCCTGTGGTGAATGTAATATATATATATGATCATTCACACTGTCTTTGTAAGCGCAGTAGCGCAATCCTACCACTAGGGGGAGTAGCTCTGGGAGTACTCAGGAACTTGTACTGGGCTCCGCCCTTGGCTCCGCCCACGACTCCTCCCCCTAGTGCAGCTGTATAAATACCCTTGTCTAGAGTCAGCCTGAGTTCACTAAGAGTTCATCAATGGGTAACAGGCTGGCTCTGAAGTAAGTCGATTAAAGCCTAGATTCATATCGGAAACACGTGTCTGGTGAATTGATGGTTCCATCACCCCCTTACATAATGTTTCTATTTTGGCTTACCGAATTTAGAAATCAGCGACGAGGCTGGTACAATGAAACATCCCCAGTTACCCTGCGAAAATATAACTGGGGCCTTCTTCTTGAACAGCTGCAGTCCATGTAGTAAAGGCATGCCCAAGGGAATTTATAGCGGGGGCGTCCCTGTGTACTTGAGCAAATTTACAAGGGCCCATGTGGGTGACTATATATATTCCTGTGCACGGGATGATTGTCTGTTCAACACGTGACCGTTGTCTGCTCCTAGTTATCAGTATATGTCCATTCTGCGGTATTCCCAGCTGTCAATATGTACTCATTCCACAGTTTTGTGATTGTCAGGGCGCATTCATTCGCTGGTATTCCCAGTGTTGAGTGTTTATCTGTTCTGTGGTATTCTGCGTGGTCAGTGTGTGTTCATTCTGTTGTAGTGAGGCTCTGGCCAAGGGGAAAGGCATTTATTTCTGTAGTCACGGGTTTGGTCGTGTGAACTCCTCCTTCAGTTAATAAGAATGTGGATTCTGATGGGACTCACCTTCCAGGAGCGGAGACAGCCGGACCTGTGAGGATCACCTCCACTGGGGCAGAAGATGAATACAGCGCAGGCTTGAGGCCTTCACTCACATCCGGAAGTGGAGACAGCTGGACCTGCGGGGGTCAGAGGATAAATGCAGTGCCATTATAGGCAAATATATTTCTCCATTGGTTTTCCCAGTGGTCACTGCAAAATCATTCTCTCATATTCCCAGTGGTCAGTGTATATTCACTCACTGGTTTTCCCAGTGGTCACTGCATATTCATTCACTGTATTCCCAGTGGACATTATACATTCACTCACTGGTATTTCCAGTGGTCACTGTATATTAGTTTACTGGTATTTCAAGTGGTCACTGGATACTCATTCACTCTTATTCCCAGTGGCCACTGTGTATTAATTCACTGGTATTTACAATGGTCACTGTATATTTGTTCACTCTTATTCCCAATGGTCAGTGTATATTCATATTCACTGGTATTCTCAATGGTCAGTGTGTATTCATTCACTGTATTCCCATTGGTCAGTGTGTATTCATTCACTGTATTCCCAATGGTCAGTGTATATTCATTCACTGTATTCCCCGTGGTCAGTGTGTATTCATTCACTGTATTCCTAATGGTCAGTGTGTACTCATTCACTGTATTCCCAATTGTTAGTGTATATTCATTCACTGTATTCCCAATGGTCGGTGTATATTCATTCACTGTATTCCCAATTGTTAGTGTATATTCATTCACTGTATTCACAGTGGTCAGTGTATATTCATATTCGCTGGTACTCCCAGTAGTCAATGCATACTCATTCACTGGTATTCCCAGTGGTCAGTGTATATTCATTCACTGTATTCCCAGTGGTCAGTGTATATTCATTCACTGTATTCCCAGTGGTCAGTGTATATTCATTCACTGGTATTCCCAGTGGCCAGTGTATATTAATTCACTGCATTCCCAGTGGTCAGTGTATATTCATACACTGGTATTCCCAGTGGTCAATGTATATTCATTCACTGTATTCCCAATGGTCAGTGTGTACTCATTCACTGTATTCCCAGTGGTCAGTGTATATTCATTCACTGTATTCCCAGTGGTCAGTGTATATTCATTCACTGTATTCCCAGTGGTCAGTGTATATTCATTCACTGTATTCCCAGTGGTCAGTGTATATTAATTCACTGTATTCCCAGTGGTCAGTGTATATTCATACACTGGTATTCCCAGTGGTCAGTGTATATTCATTCACTGTATTCCCAATGGTCAGTGTGTATTCATTCACTGTATTCCCAGTGGTCAGTGTGTATTCATTCACTGTATTCCCAGTGGTCAGTGTGTATTCATTCACTGTATTCCCAGTGGTCAGTGTATATTCATTCACTGTATTCCCAATGGTCAGTGTGTATTCATTCACTGTATTCCCAATGGTCAGTGTATATTCATTCACTGTATTCCCAATGGTCAGTGTATATTCATTCACTGTATTCCCAATGGTCAGTGTATATTCATTCACTGTATTCCCAGTGGTCAGTGTATATTCATTCACTGTATTCCCAGTGGTCAGTGTATATTCATTCACTTTATTCTCAATGGTCAGTGTGTATTTATTGACCGTATTCACAATGGTCAGTGTGTATTCATTGACTGTATTCCCAATCGTCAGTGTATATTCATTCACTGTATTCCCAGAGGTCAGCATGTATTCATTCACTGTATTCCCAATGGTCAGCGTGTATTCATTCACTGTATTCCCCGCGGTCAGTGTATATTCATTCACTGTATTCCCAATGGTCAGTGTATATTCATTCACTGTATTTCCAAAGGTCAGTGTATATTCATTCACTGTATTCCCAATGGTCAGTGTGTATTCATTCACTGGTACTCCCAATGGTCAGTGTATATTCATTCACTGTATTCCCAATGGTCAGTGTATATTCATTCACTGTATTCCCAGTGGTCAGTGTGTATTCATTCACTGTATTATCAGTGGTCAGTGTATATTCATTCACTGTATTCCCAATGGTCAGTGTATATTCATTCACTGTATTCCCAATGGTCAGTGTATATTCATTCACTGTATTCCCAATGGTCAGTGTATATTCATTCACTGTATTCCCTCGAATTTGTTGTGATTGTGCAGCGGTGGTGGTGGGGGTGGGGTGGGAGGAGTCAAAGTGTTGGCGGGAGCAGGGCAAGATCTACAAGCGCCTCATTCGCCCGACACTTCGACCATCACGGCCCCCCCCCCCCCCCCCTGGGGCATGTGGCGGAGTCTGCGCAAAGTACACCGGACTTGGCAGCCATCGTAGAACTCAACGAATCAGAGTGTAAGAAGGTCACGCCACGGGCTGCGATCCGTTGGGATGCCAAAACAGCTACAACACCATCGCTCTTGCTTCACTGTATTTTCCCTTTGTCATCGCGCTCCATTTGTGCTGTTGGAGGTCTTCTGATGCAGTGGGTAACCTCCCTGCCTTGGAACCAAAATCCAAGTCCGGGCGGCACGGCGGCACAGTGGTTAGCACTGCTGCCTCACAGCGCCAGGGACCCGGGTTCAATCCCAGCCTCGGGTGACTGTCTGTGCAGCGTCTGCACGTTCTCCCCCGTGTCTGCCTGTGTTTCCTCCGGGTGCTCCGGTTCTCCTCCCATGAAAGCTTGGGCGGATTTGTAGCCATCCAGGATGGCCACTCACAAAGGGAAACATGGCCACTTGCAAAGCATCAAGGGAAATATGGCCAATGCCACATCCAGACGAACTCAGAGCTTAAGTGTATATTGGCCACTAGGTAACCAGACACTATCGAAACCCCCAGCCGATTTACATTCTAATGGCCCATTTCCCCAGAACAAAAGACCTGTACTCTGGTAACAGATACAGATCCAGACTCATCGGCGCCACTCCCGTCACCCAGGAAGCTCAAACAGCCAAGGTCAATGACCGCTCAGGACATGCCCAGCCATCAAGGCACCCGCCCCTTTATTGGCTAAAATCGAAGGCAGTAATCGAAGCCTGCCGAATTATTGGGCCCAAAGCTAAGGACCGTCCAAAAGAGCGCGAAACCCCCAAAGGACAAAGAGAGACACTGCCACGTGTTCGATCTCTTTTGGCCCCGACGCACGCACCGGCACTCTCTTGGCCCCGGCTTACCCATCACGACCAGAAGCAAGTTCAAGGCCAACAATCGCTACCAGACGGATGAGCCCAGCAGAAACAAAGTCACTTCTCCAGACCCAGCCACGCAAGATCCGAACAAAGGCCTTGTTCCTCTGCGTAAAGCCGGGTTCCTGAAGTTAAGTACAGGTTGTTGTAGTGTTAGGTGTAATTTAGCTTGTAGCGTTTTTATGCTGCTTGTGTGAGTTAATCTTGTGCGTAAATAAACTATTATTGAACTTGAACTAACTGACTGGTTGTTGGGTCTTTGATCGATATCCGGTTAAACCTTGTGGTGGTATCATTTGATACCTGCCGACTCTGAAAGCAATATCATTAATAACGGTCAGATTAATATCTGACTAATGTAGCTACGCCAGACTTGGCAACATTATTGGCGTCTCTGGTGCCGATTGGCAACATTATTGGTGACACCGGTGGGATAGTATTCCACTCATTAAAAAGAGCAACAGATTGGCCAGGCTAAAATTGCCCCATATTGTCCAAAGGTTAGGTGGGGGTACATAGTTACGGGGCAGGGGAGTGGGCCAGGGTGGGATGTTCTTTTGGAAGTTCGACACAGTCTCGATTGGCCGAATTGTCTCCTTCAGCTCTGTAGGGATTCTCTGATTCTGTGAGTCCCACCCCTTGATTGTCAAGGAAGGCGCGTTCGTTCTGCGTCCAAACAGGT